>NW_025920153.1:892878-1250688 GCF_902686445.1 Sciurus carolinensis
TGTACTTGGGAGACTCAAGCCATTCTAATATTGGCTGGATAATTAGGGAGGCATCACAACTCTTCCACTCATGTGCAGTTAATTACACAGTAAATATGAATGTGTTTTATCACCTTATGTTTGGATTTTCAGCATCACATACAGGTCATTTTATCATTTGTTTATTCACTCATCACTCTTTTAAGAGCTAGCTTATTATGTTCATGTAATCTATGAAACTTAACTCTTAAAGCTCCAAATTTCCTTAAAGGCAAACATGTTTTGATACTGGCCAGGAATATGTTGTAACAGGGATTTGGGAAGACTTTGCAAATTTATGTATTTGGATCCATACCTAGAAGCATCAAGGACCACTGGGATTCAGTCTGCATTGGCAATTAGAAGACTTCATCATGGTGATCTGGTCTTATCTCTCCTTATCCCAGGAGTTTGGGGAGAAATATTGACCACCAAATTTATTTTCACACATAAAGAAGGTGAGGAGAGGCTGTTCTCTCATCCCTGGAAAAGGAACCAAAGAGAAGAGCTATAGTTGGAACTCAAGATGTTGGGTGTCCCTTGCCAAGCCTTTGGAACTCTTCATTGTCAGGTCTTCTAGAAGCTTATAGACTGGAAAGAAGAAATAATTTGGGCATGGGCAGTGTCAAGTATGTTAAGGAGATAAAGATAGGTCACTCAAAGTTTAGTGAAACAGCTGATGCATTTGGTGACTCATATATAGGGTGGGTGCCCACTGAGGTAGAGGCCTTGGAAGTGGATAAGGCACATCACTGTCTCAGAGTAAAATGGAAGTGTGTGGAAGCTTAATGATTATGGAGAGAATACTGGAATAGAGTGAGAAGTGAGAAGAGTGACCTTGAGACCCAGTGGTTCTCCTCAGTCATTTTCTGATTCTAGAAAATCCTAACTTAATGTTTTGGGGATTCCACATTTTACATGTGTAGTGAGTGCACAGCAGTCTTTTGACTATCTAACATTAACACATCTTTTGTTTGAGGGGGCACTGATAACAACTGGATGGGACTGGCAGTTCCTTAGGAGAATGGAACCTGGAAGAAGGGGTGGGAGACATGCAACCCATGCAAATGATGCGGAGTCATGTTTCTTAGCTGTCTGCATGACCACTATGATTCTTCATGGCATACTGTGAAGGAAAATAGAGGAAGCCTTATCAAACAGATGCTTTGGGTAACTGGACAGGGAATGAAAATGACCAGATAATTTAAAGCCAAAGTATATTAGAGATGGATCTTGAGATAAGCCTCAGACCTTGAATAGGACCTTCTGTTTTTTTTTTTTTTTTTTTGAATGTTTGTAACATGGTTCATCTCCACTTGCCCACAAGGGTGGCAATGTGGCAAAATGTAATTTGTGCCTGGCCTTTGGTGTTGTGATACCATTTTCAGCCCAGTCCCAGGCCGACCGCTAAGTTCTAGGAAGTTTATTTTCTCCCTTTGTTAAGTTCAGAGATAGTGAATTGGCCTGTCCCATAGAAATTTTATATGTGTGTCGAATTATCAAATAGCTGAGACACATATGAGAGTTTTTGTGAATTATCAAATTTCATACCTGTGAAATCATGCCTAAAGTGGGCTCATACTTTGCAGTAATCAAAGCTGACCAAAGCCCAGCTAGTTCTAATGGCTTGAGTGTTTGTTTCAAAGACCATCCCCAGTATCCAATCTTTATTCAGTCTGTAAGTCTCACACCTATGCTAGTCTCTGCAGATAAAAAAGCAATAAAAATGCATCATTCTTTAGGGCATGTGATCTAGTGAGTGGGCTCTACATGCCTCAGACCAGTTCATGTCATGTACTCTTTTTTTATAAGAGCTTTATTGAGTTTAATCTATACACCATGAAATTCCTTTGTGAAGTGTCCAGTTCCAATTCTAGGGAATTATCTTATCCACAGTGTTGTGCACCTACATTAATGTCTATAAAATTTTTTTCATTTACTCTGAAAGAAAACCCTGTACCCATTTGTTGCCATTCCCTTTTATAACTCTTCTCTAGCTCCAGAAACCATGAAATTTTGTTTCAATGATTTGTTCCTTCTCAACATTTAATACAGAAGAAATATATAGTGCATGGTCTTTTGACAATATCCATGGCTTTACTCTTTATGAATTTGAATAAATTTTGCATGCCCTGAAAAGAGTTTAGTCATACCTTGATCTTGTGCAGAAACCAAGAATTGTGGCAGTCATGGAATTTTTGAATAGCATCTTGTGATTAAACTTAAAATAAAAATACTATTTCTGAATTGTTCATGGAAAATGCCCCTGATTTATCACAATTTTTTATCTTACTATTCTACTTAACCTCTTTAGAAATATATAATAAGTAAATATTGAAAAGAGGCAATGATCAAAATGGTAGCTTAGAATGTGAACTTGGACATCAGACTGGCTGGGTTCAAATCCTAAGACACATCATAGCTTGTGGCCTTGGGCACATGACAGCCTCTCACAATGAAATCTTCCATCTCTCTAAGGACCTGAATCATGTTTTCTTCTGGTGTCTCCATACTTTATATGCTACCTCTGTGTTATCAGATTGCTTCAGTGTCACTTGTTGGTGTTCAAATAAGGTTATTTTTACTTAATAAGGGCCCCATAGCATATGGATAGTGATAAAAAGGAGGGAACAGGTCCTAAAACTTGAAGGATGATTTAACTCCAGTACTCTGAGGCTAACTAGGAAAAATCACTGTGGGGGGTTTGGTAGTGTTCATGTTTTCCAATATCCATTGAAGGCCTTGGAATGTATCCCCTGGGGAACAGGGGAGAGCCTACTCTATTACTTTTTTTAGTGTTTATAATAAAGTTAGGGCCAATGGTGGAAATAATTTCTTGTTAGTTCAAGCAACTCTAAGAAAGCACAGTTTCATTTTGTATATTTGATTACCCTCAGCATCAATAGGTGTAAGAATTATTGCCTTAATCCTTTTATGAACAAGAGTCCATATTCTTCATAAGGTCATGTAGAAATAAACTGATGAAGTAGTACTAAAATAAAGACTGTGAGATGAGTTGTAACTTATGCAGGTTTTAAAGGTATTTTCTGAATGAGGCATGGTGGCATATATCTGTAATCCCAGTCAGTCAGGGCACTGAGGCAGGAGGTTCACAAATTTATAGAAAATTCCTGGTATGTTTCTTGGTTAGGAACTGGGAGTGAGAAGCACTCCTTATTGCTTGTTTTCCTTGCCTGACACATTAACCTTAAAAGTAAAATCTATTTTTGGTGACAACTCTCCTAGGTGTTGTTTGTCCAAATGAAGACCCTATTTTAGCAGATAGAGAAAGTACTGGTGATACAAACCATCTTTCTTGTGATCCTCAGATAGGATGTGGTGATGATAACTGCTGAAGGAAGGGCCCTACACTCACAGTCTCAGTACACAGTAGCAACAACAAATGTTTTGTTGTCTGTGTCTTCCAAATGTGTCTCATGCTAACATGTTAAAGCTATGTAATCTACCAGCAAGTTATGTGTGACTACATAGATGCAAGTGTAAGCATCATTGATTTCACTTCAGATTTTGATAATTAGAGGTGACATTTTAATTTGATAATTAAATAATTAGATTATGTTGTTCCAATATTTTAAAACTTATTAGAGGGTTAAAAACCTTGGACACTTCTCTGAGTCTTGAGTAAAATGATACTAATTTTTAGTGTATGATTTGTAAGGAAAATAAAATATCTTACATCAGAGAAATTAACTTCCATGATTTTGTCTCCAAGTGCGATAGTTAAGGTGAAGAATAGAGCTAAAACTTGTTTCATACATACCTTTTTTCCTTTTAACATTTTTCATTAAAGAAAGTGTTTAAGAATAGGATTTATGCTTTTGACATGTCTCCTTGGTCTCATGAATTTTTGCTTTACTGTGAAGCTTTCTATTAGAAATTTCTGCTGGTATTTAGGTATTCATATACCACCAAAAAGGATATGTGGAAGAAAGAAAGACTGTTTAGACCATACCTCCAGAGGTTGTGTGTGTGAGTATATGGTAACCAGCTCAGTGTAGTTTGTCCTAGATTGTCTCAGTTAGCAGTGAATGTTTTGTTGATCCCTGGGCAAACTAAAGGGTTTCATCACCCTGCCTGTTTATAGTTCCTGGGCATTACAAAGCTTGTCCCATTGTAATCATGTCTTTTCTTTACTACTGTCAAAGTTCTGCATCTAAAAGGAAGTATGGGAAGTAAAAAAAAATCTAAAATTGGCTAACTATTCTAAAAGTGCTAAGCAAGGCTGAAATACTGTGTGAACAGAACTCAATTTCTTTTCAAAGCATTTCTCTTAGTAATGTATTATTTCATTACTAAAAGAACTTGCTGTTGATTCCATTTATAGAACATTATTGAAATAAGCAAATGACAGGTTATTTGGGATTAGTGAAGTAGGGGAATGCCAAAGTTGAGTGGACTATAGAAGGTAGATCAAAGGAGACTCGTGGCCATGAAAACTCTCTGCCTTGACTTTTTCAGAGTAGCCTTCTGGTCAGGTGTTCAGTGGTGATTTTACTGACTGTTATCACTTCAGGAAATTGTATAAAGGGGATACAGGATCTGTGAAATATTACTACTTAAAACTGCTTGCAAAATGAAGGAATCAATCAATTATAAATTAATTATAAATTAATCAATTATAAATTCAATGGAAAATATCACCCACAGTCTAGACCATTTGGAAGATAGAACTTCAGACAATAAAGACAAAATATTTAATGTTGAAAATAAAGTTGACCAAACAGAGAAGATGGTAAAAATCTATGAAAGAACTTACAAAAATTATGTGATTAACATGAAAAGATCAAATAAATTCTGCCTACTAGGAGCATGTGAGATCTTTCCATCTTCTAAGATCTTCAATTTCTTTATTTTTGGTGTTCTGTCATTTTCATTGTAGAGATTTTCCACCTCTTTTGACAGATTGATTCCCAAATATTTTATTTTTTGAGACAATTATTAACAGTGTAGTTCTATTTCCCTTTCAGTGGATTCATTACTGATGTATAGGAATTCATTTGAATTATGGGTATTGATTTTCTATTCTGCTACATTGTTGAATTTATTTATTAGTTCAAGAAGATATTTGGTTGAAGTTTTTGGATCTTCCAAATATAGAACCATATTATTGACAAATAGTGATAGTTTGAGTTCTTCTTTACCTATTTGTATACATTTAATTTCTTTCTTTCATGTCATAGATGTTTCTCAGGTCATAGAGGATACTTGGCTAATGCAGGTCAAATGGGTCACTAAGGAGACTCCAAAAACCTCCAAATTTGTCATTCAAATACTCAACAATGGGTGTAGCACTCTGCCTGTGAGCCTAAAATACTGACTCCAACCTGGTGCCAAGGAAAGTGCTTCCAATAATAAAATTTTCTCCACCTTCTGGCAATTTCATGCTCCCTTGTTTGAATAGTAATGGTCTCAGGATATCTGCCACTGACATTTTAATTTCATTAGTCTCCTTTATTATGTGCTAAAACATTTATTTCAGCCTACCTCACTTATCCTTCATTCATTACATGACATCCCAGCCAGATCCAATCCACCTCTTCCTCAGCCTGACCAAGAAAGAGTAAGCCCCATGTCCTAAAGTTGTACCTGTTGAAAACTAAGTTGATGAATGCTAAGCTACCTGTATTTTGCAAATTTGCATCCTGGTTTTTCCCTAACTCTGTTGGAACCTTTAACTTCCCTACTACCAGTGTTCCAGAGAAGCAATTCCATTAGTGCAGTCTTTGGTTCCCCAGGTGGGACAAATCTATTCAGTCATTTGTTTAACCTTGGGAACTTGCAGTGCTCTAAATGTGGTAGAGAATAGCCTTCAGAATTGTGGAAACCTGGGACACAGGTCTGGACACTTTACATAATAATTTCTCTCTGGAACAAGATCACATCAATTCCCTAAGAAAAGCAATTCTCCTTCATCAGAATTTTTTTCCTCCTTCCTGCCTGGAATTACATCTGGCAGATTATGTCTGACAAGTGTAGTCCTGGTTATCTCCTACTTCTTTAGTGATAACTTTTCTATGTTTTGCTAGCTTCTCTTAGTGTTATTACAGATGAATACCCTTGCTGTGGTTCCTGGCGACCACGATATGACCAATTCATATCCTTGTAATACTTTCCAGGAAGGGTAATTTCAATATTATAATGTTAGTTGAGAAGATGGATGCATAAAATCCCTGCCTGGGAGAAGTGCTGTGAGCTTGTTTAATTAATATCCAACTCATATCCTGGGGCCAAGACATGCACACACCATAGAGATAATGTTCTTTCCTTTCTGAAATTTCATTATGCTGTTCAAGTCATAAAACTCACACAGTGCTTAGGGACTGTGCAGGTCCTAAAAGTTATGCTGGGCATAGAGGATACTCAGGTTATAGAAACTACATTGGACATAGAGGTTAGTCAGTTAATAAAAGCTATTCAGGTCAAGATATGTAGGACCAGAGGCTTCAGAACACAGAAAATATACAAGTCATACAGGTTACTTAGGTAATAGGGGTTATGCAGATAACAGAGTATACCCAGGTCACAATGGCTGTTCAGATCATAGAGACTACCAAGTATTTAGGGGCTACTAATTCCATATTTTACATAGGGCATAAGCCTGTGGAGGTCATAAAGGCTGTCAGGATTGTATAGGTCATACATGCTTTATGGGTTTTAAATGATATAGGGTCATAGAGGTTACTCATACTATAGAGATTATGTAGGCCACAAAAGCCTTCTCAATTTTTAGCGGCTGCTCAGGTCCTAGAGTTTACACAATTCATAAGGGCTTCTCAACCCATAGAGGCCATTCATAATATTAATACAACACAGGTCATATGGGTTACTCAGTTCATTTAGCTTACTTAGACCAGAGAGAATATGCAGGACAGGGGGTCTATGGTAGGTCATGAAAAACATACATATTAAAGAATATTATACAGATCATAGAAATTTTGCAGGTTATAAGAACTTCTGAGATTATTATGACAATTCATGTCTTAGAGGCAATGCAGGTTTAGGGGGCTTCACAGATTATAGAGGCTCTGAATGTTATTGTGGTTACATTGGTGATAGAGGCTACACAAACCATAGTGGTTGCATAAATCAGAGGTTATGAGGGTTGAAGAAGCTACTTAGGTCAGAGAGTAAGCAGTAAAAGTCATAAAGTCTACAGAGATCATAGAGTCTATGCAGGTCAAAGAGCTATGCAATTCACAGAGGTTAACAGGACCTAGACACTACTCAGGTCAAGTAGGTTACTGTGCATATAAGACCTATGTAGGTCAAGGAGGCTACATAATTCATGGAGGCTACAAAGTTCATAGTACCTATTGAGGTCATTTATGTTTCTCAACTCATAAGGTTATGGATATCATAGAGATTGTTTAGACCATAAAAGATACACAGGTCATTAAGGCTATGCAAGTCAGAAGCTATTCAGGCTACAGAAATAGCACAGGGCTTTATGCACATGAGCTTTATGATCATTTTGGGTACTCAGACCAAAGAAGTGGTACCAGTCAGATAGTACATGCAGGCCAGAGACCCTGTGCAAATTTTAGAGGTTATGCAGTTTATACTACCTATACATATTATAGGGCATACTAAGGACATTTAGACTACTAAGTCCATAGAAGATATTCAGGTCTACAAAGATACTCAGGATATAAAGACATTCAGGCAATAGAGGCTATGTATGCTGTAGAGGATACACAGATCATAGAGGGATACAGTTCACAGAGGCCACTCAGGCCATACAGGCTACACATGCCATAGTGATGATGCTAGCCATAGAGAATATTCACTTCATAAAGGATATTCATGTCACAGAGGCAACTCAGGACACAAAGAATGCATAAATCATATCAGTTACTAAGCTCATTCACACCTTTTAGTCCAAAGAATCTATGAAAGTTAAAGAATTTACAAAGAAATAGAGACTATTCAGGGCATAAATAATTCATGCACCATAGAATGTACTCAGGTCATAGAGAAAATGAAGGTCATACAGGTTAATCCAGTGTTAGACACTATTAAAAACTTAGAGACTTTGCAGGCCATAGGGGTCATTTTGGTTATTTGGGCTATATAAGTTACATAAATCATAGGTGTCACTCAGGACACAAAGGCTTCACAGGTAATAAAGTCTGTGCAGATCATAGGGGCACCATGGGTCATAGTGGTTCCTGAGATCATAGAAACTATACAGGCCATTTAGGCTAATCAATCCATAAAGGCAACACAGGTTTTAGTGGATGTGTATACCATACAGGCTATGCATGTCATGATTATATACATGTCCTGGATATGACACAGGTTGTAGATGCAACATCAGCCATAGTGTTTATGCAAATGTTAGATGCTTCTAAGTAATAGAGGTTATATTAACTGCAAATGGACTCAGTTCAATTTGTATGATCAACTTAGAGGTTTAAGTGAAAAATAGAGGTTTTTCAGGTGATAAATTCTACACAAGTTATAGGAATTATTCAGGACTTGTAGGCTACATAATTTATAAATGATACAAATGTCATGGAGAATACATAAGTCACAGAGAGGGCATAGAAGTTACTAAGACCATAGAGAATACACTGTTAATTAAAAAAATCGAGGCCATAAAAACATGCAGGTCATAGAGGCTATAGAGGTCAGAGAGGTTGTGTTACCGAGAGAGACTACTCAGTTCTAAGATGCTACTCAGGTATAGAGTGTAAACAGACAATAGAGATTATTTAGGTCATATGTATTACACAGGTCTTAGGGGCTAACAGGTCATAGAGGTTTCATAGGTCATGAAGGCTACTTAGGTCAAAGAGGTTATGCAGGTCATAGAGGCTACTTAAGCCATAGAGGGCATGTAGACCATAAAGGTTACTCAGGACATAGAGTCTTTTTAGGTCACAAAGGCTGCAGGGATCATAGAGGGTTTACTGGTCAAAGAGGCTACTTAGGTCATAAAGGTTGTGCCAACCATAAAAGCTGCTCAGGTCTAAAAGGATACCTGGGCCATAGAGGCTATAAGAACATAGAAGCTATTCAGGTTGGAGGGGCTACAAAAATCATATGGATAAAAAGGTCATTCAAGTTACTGAGGCCATTGGCCTACATTTAGGTTTCTCAGACCATCATAATTACACAGGTAATTGAGTGTATGCTGGTTGAAAGCTACTATGTCACAAAATGTATACAGGTTATAGATGCTACTTAGCTGATAGAAGAGGCACATTATATTGGCTACACAGTTTACAGAACCAACTCTGGTCTTAAGAGTTATACAGTCCAAAGATGGTACTCAAACTATTAGGCTACTCAAGGGCATCAAACGCACTTTGTCCACAGACATATGAGAAGTCACAGAGTTTATGAAGATTATGAAGGCTACTGTAGCCATACAGAGTGCTTAGTATATAAGGTTATTCATTCCAAAGAGGCTACATAAATACTTGTGACTAATCATGCCATAGAGATTATGCAGTTAATAGAGACTCTGCAGGACATAGAGAATACTCAGGCCATAAAGACTACTTAGTTCAGAGTCTATGCAGTTCATGGTGGCTATACAGGCCATAGACTTCAAAGGTCATAGTGGACACAGTTTTTCTAGAGAATACTGATGTCAAATAATCTACAAATGTTATAAGAAATACATAGGTCATAGAGACTGTGCAGGCAATAGAATTTATTCATTCCATAGATTCTATGCAGGTCATAGAGGTTGCATTATTTATAGAGTCTACTCATGTCACAGAAGGAACATGGGGAATAGAAATTGAGGAGAATGCTGGGGTGTACCAGGCATGGATCCAAGGTATGGACTGGGCTTGAGCACAGAACAATGGGCTCTCTTCATGTACATGAGAACACTCTGTGATGACCCAATGCCTCTTGGGCCTCCCTGGTCCCCAGTAGAAGTCTGCTCTTCCCTGTAGTATGGTAGTGTAAACATGTAACCTGAGCAGTGGCCTGGCTATCTCATTAATATGATTGGTTCTCACTTCATATATAAACTATTGCACTTCCTGAATAAATTGAGTCTGTGTCACAGAACCTGGCTCCCGGTGTCTGAGCAAAGGGGCACTGTTGCACACACTCCCTTCCCGAGAGGCCAACCCACATCTGACAACAAGAAATGATACTATTGAAGTGAAGCTACACAGACCATAGAGGATATATTCGCTATAAAAATCCTCATAGTCAAAAAGAATATATAAGCCAAAGATGATACAGAGATCATATAATCTACTAATCCCATAGAGCTACAGAGGACATACAGGCTTTTTTGACACAGAATTTTTATAGTTAATAGAGGCTAGTCAGTTAATACAGGATAAGGTTATATAGGTCAATAAAGTCATAGAGACTTGCAGGTCATTTAGAAATCTGAAACAATAAAGGTTACCTAGGTCATAAAGACTATACTGTTTAAAGGGGCTACTCAAGCACATAGGCTCT
Source organism: Sciurus carolinensis (assembly GCF_902686445.1). Lineage (NCBI taxonomy): Eukaryota > Metazoa > Chordata > Mammalia > Rodentia > Sciuridae > Sciurus > Sciurus carolinensis. The sequence continues at coordinate 903,352 of NW_025920153.1, forward strand.
ATGGATCACAGAGGCTACTTAGGTCATAAAATGCACTAAGGGCTGGGGATATAGCTCAGTTGGTAGAGTGCTTGCCTAGCAAGCACAAGGCCCTGGGTTTGATCCCCAGCACCACAAAAAATAAAAATAAAAAATAAAAAAATATTAAATAAAATAAAATACACTAAGGTCATTTAGTCTACTAGGGCCATAAAAGCTAAGAATTAATTTGGACTACTCAGTCCATCTAGGGTACAGAGGACATAGCACCTTCCATGGTCATAATGGTGACAAAGGATATAAAGTCTATGCAGGTCATAGAGAGTACTAAGGTCATAGAGGCCATACAGTTACTAAAAAATAGTCAGGGCATAAAATCTGAAAATTCATAGTGGATACTGAAGTAATTGAACTTTTTAGACCATAAAGGCTAAGAGATTCATAGAGGCTGTGCAGGCCATACAGGCTAATTAGGTCATAGATTAAAAACAGACTATATGGACTATTCATGTCCTACAGGTTATGCAGGCATAGATGCTATGAAAGCCACAATGGTTACACCGATCATAGAGTCTATGCAGGTCATTGCAGATAGGCAGTTAATGTATGTTACAAAGATCATGAAAGCTACCCTGGTCATAGAGGTTACCCAGGCACTATGGCTAAGTAGTTCATAGAGGTCAAGTCATGTAGACTATTCAGCATAGAATACTTATGGTCCTAGCTCTAAGGCCTTAGAGACCACACACAACAAAGAGGCTAAGCAGGGCATAGAGATACATATATCCTAGACATTGCACAGGTCATAATGTCTATGCAGGCCATTTAAGACACATAGAGTATAGATGTTATACAGGTTAAAGGGGTTACTTTGTCCATTGTGGAATTGGAGGTCTTGGAAAATATGTAGGCAATAAGTACTTTACTGAACTTGTGCCATAGAAACACCAGGAGTCACAGATGCTATGCCAGTCATAAAGGCTATTCCAACCAAAGGTGATATAGGTAATGATAGCTGCCCAGGGCATAAAGGCTATGGTGGGTCATGGAAGAAATAAAGGTCTTAGATGTTATATTGGTCATACACATTCCATACAAGTTTTAGAGGCATGAGATAATAATGGTTATACTGGTCATAGGTGCTACTCAACACATAGAGGGTACAGGGGCATAAGATTCTTCTCAACCCATAGATGCTACATAATTCATAGGAGCCACTCATGCCAGATAAACCACTTAAGTCATAGAATATATGGAAATTGTGGTAGACATTCAGTTCATACATGTTATACAGAAAATAGATGCTACTAATACCAGACAGACTATTCCAGAAATAGAAGTTGTGCAAGCCATAAATGCTATGCAGGTCATAGAAGTTATGGCTACTAGTTACAAAAGGTTTCTCAGACCATGGGGCTATTCAGGCCAAGGATGCCTTCTAGGTCATAGAGACTACTCAGGTCATACAAGCTAAGTAGACCATAGAATGTTCTCAGGACATTGAAGCTACATAGACCATAAAGACTTTAAAAATCCTAGAGAGTTTATGTTGGTGACAGAGCCTACTCAGTCTACTCTGGTCACAGAGTCTACCCAGGCATAAATGCTACTCAAGTCATGAGATTTATACAGGTCATAAGGGCTACTTAGGTCATAGACCCTGTGGAGGTCATGGAAGATAGTCTGATCATAATAGCTACTTGGGTCATAGAGGCTACACAGCTCATACAGGCTACACAGGTGTAAAAGTCTTCTTAGTCCATTGAAGGTATGCAGAATACTCGGTCAACTCAGTTAATAGGCTGTAGGCTGGTAATATGGGCAATTCAGGACACAGATATAGATAAGTCTAGAATCTGCACAGGTCAAAGAGGCCTTTCAGGACATAGAGTCTACTCCATCCTTTGAGAGTTTACAGATAACAGGTTTTAATTAGTTGAGTTAGACTATTCAGTACATAAGAATATACACTTTATACAGGTCACTCAGGACACAGAAACTATGCAGGCTACACAGAATGTACAGGAAAAATGTGATCAAGTTTATTAATTTGATTTAAATTGCACAGGTAATGAGGTCAAGTTCAGCTAAATTGTCTTCTTAGATATAGAAGCTACACAGTTCAAAGTGGTTCCTGAGATCATGGAGGGTATAGAGATCATTTAGGTTATTCAAACCATAAAGACAACACAGGTCATGGAACTATACAGGACACAGAGGCTATGCAGTTCATAGGGTCTATGCAGTTCATAGATGCTACTTCAATTATAGAGCCCACAATGACCATATTGGCTTTGGAAATCATAGATGTTACACCAGTGATAGGGGCTTCACTAGTAATAGAAGCTATGCATGTCATTGAAGTTACTTGGGTCATAGAGGTTAAAAAGATAATAAATGCTACATAAGCCAAGGAGGCACCATAAACCATAGAGGATACTCACATCAAAGAGTAAGCCATGTTAGCCATAAAGTCTAAGAAGGTCATGGAGTCTATGCGGGAAAAAGTATCTGCAAAATAAGGGCTATAAAAACCATAGAGGTCACTGAGCTTTTTGATCCTACCCAGGTCTTACTGTCTGTTCAGGTCTTCAAGGATATACAGGACATACAGCCTATAGAGATCACAGAAGCTGCACAATGTCATAGAGGTTATTTTCATCATACAGGCTATGCAGGTATTGGAGGATTTTCAGGTCATAGAGGAAATGCAGGTCATACAAGGTTCAAAATCATAGGAACTGTTAAGAGAATTTAGTCTAATAAAGCCCTACAGGCTAGGAATATCATTTAGGCTACTCAGGTTATTAAAAATGCAGGTCACAGAGGATATACACTAATAAGGCCATACTGGGTAGGCAGAAAAATTTCTACTTATGAAATAGATGCTAAGAAGGCTATAGAATCTACTCAGGCCATAGATCTTCAAAGGACAGAGGCTACACAGGTTCTAGAAGAAACCCAGGTCATAAACTGTTCTCAGTTCTTAGAGACTACACAGGGCAGAGAAGATACTCAGGTCATAGAAGCTATTCAGGATACAGGTAATGCATAGGTCATAGGAAATATGCAGATTATAGAGACTACTCATGCCATAATACCTCTGTACTTGATAAAGGATAGCAGGTCATAGAGGTTATGCTGACCATAGAAGCTCTGCATATAATAGGGCTACTCTGGAAATGCAGTCTTTGTAGGTCACAGAGGTTAAACTCATCATAGAGGCTACATAAGTCAAAGAGGGTGTTATGGTTTGGATGTGAGGTGTCCCCCAAAAGCTCTCATGAAAGACAGTGCAAGAAGGTTCAGAGAAGAAATTATTGGCTTGTGGGAGACTTAACCAATTAGTGAATAAATTCCAGATAGGATTAACTGAGTGGTCACTGGAAGCAGGTTGGGTGTGGCTGGAGGGAGTGGTTCATTGTGGGCATGGCTATGGAATATATATTTTGTATCTGGAGGGTGGAGTCCCCCACTTTCTCTCTTCTTCCAGATGATGGGAGCTGTTCCCCTCCACCTCCCTCTCTTGTCATGATGTTCAGCCTCACCTTGAGCCCTGAGGAATGGAGCTAGCCTTCTATGGGCTAAGACCTCTGAAACTGAGTCATCAAGGAAATATTTTTTCTTTTACAATTGTGATGGCCAGGTCACAGTAGTGAAAAAAGCTGACTAGAATAGAGGATACACAAGGCATAGAAGCTACTGAGATCATAGAAGTTACACAGATCATAATAACTATAGAGGTATAGAGGCTGCTAAAGTCATTAAGGGTAATAAGTTCACACAGGTGAGGGAGATAATTTAGGCTACTCCAGTTATAAAGGCTAGTCAGGACATACAGGTAACTCAGGTAACATATGATACAAAGCTCAAAGAGGCTATACAGGGCATAGAGGCTACTAATACCATAGTAATTACAAAGACTGTAGTACCTACAGAGGTCAGATAAGATACTGTGATCATTTAGACTACTCAGGTCATTAAGTTTATGCAGGTTATAGAGTTTGCACAGATGATTCAGGCTATTCAGGGCTTAGATGCTATGCAGGTCATAAAAACTAAAGAGGCCATAAAAGCTTATCATGACATAGAGGTTTTGCACAAAATATAGGTAATTCATGTTATAGAGGCAATTCATGCCATAGAACCTATGCAGAACTTCAGAGCTTCTAAGTTTATTTAGGCTTTTGAGTATATAAAATTTGGAGAAGTCATAGAGGTTATAAAAGAAATAAAAATCTATGCTGATAAAGGAGATTTCAATTGTCATAGGGGGTACTAAAATGATTTGGGTTACTTAGGCCATAAAGATTACACAGGTCAATAGAGGCTGCTCAAGCCATGAAGTTACTGGGCATAGTGTCTTTTTAGGTTACCTAGTAACCTGGGCCATAAAGCATATGGAGATAATAATGTCTATGAGATTTATAGATATTATATAGGATACAGGGGTCAGAAAGTTCACAGAGGCTACTCAGGTCTTAGAGCCTAGAGAGGACATAGAATCTATTCAGGATATAGATCCACACAGGTCATAGAGTCTATATGCTCATTGGAAATTCTAAGGTCATTTAAGCTAATAAGGCCATACAGGCTAGGCAGGAAATACAGGCTCCTTTGACTGTAAAGGCTAAACTGGTCATACAGACTCTTTAGATGATATAGGATGTACATTCCACAGAGGCTACACAGTTCAGAGATGCTAATTAGTCCATACTGGCAGTGACTATTGAGGTTATAATTACTGAAGTAATTTAGGCTATGAAGGTATTAAATGCTATCCAGATCAGAGGATATACTCAGGGAATAAAGGCTTCACAGTTCATATGAGCTACTAATATCATAGAGGATCAACAGATTGGACAGGTAACTCCAGTCATTGAATCTACTTGGGCCATACAGACTTCACAAGCCTTACAAACTACTAACGTTATTTAGGCTACTTGAGACACAGAAGTCACAGATCATGGAGACTACTTACACCATTTAAGCTACACAACACAGAGTGTCTATTCTGACCACAAAGGCTACATAGGTCATAGTGGTGACTGAGGTCAAAAAATACAGAAGTCATTTAGGCTACTCAGATCATAAAGGTGACAGAGGTCATAGTGGTTTTATAGCCATAGAGGTTAATCAGGTCATAGAGGCTATACAGATCCTTGAGACTCTCCTCACTCTAGGACCTATGTAGGTTTACTGGCTTCAAAGTCATAGAGGCTATGCTGATCTTAGAGACCACTCAGTTCATACTGTCTACTCAATAGAGTTAAGCAAAAAAAAAAAAAAAAAAAGATATATAGAGAGAAAGGCATTTAAGCCACAAGTTCTATGCAAGTCATAGGGATTATTTGATCTTAGAAGCTGTATGGATCCTGGAGGATTCTCAGAGCACAATGGTTTCTGGAGCCATAAAGACCATGCCAGTTACAGAAACTGCAAAGTTCATAGAGGCTATTCAGGCCTTAGAACCTATACAGGTGATTCAGTCAAAATATGACATAAAGCGTACACAGATCATAGATGCTACTCAGGTCATAGTCATATACACTACTAAGTTGATGGAGAATATACAGGTCATAAAGTCTAGGCAGATTATAGGGGCTATTAAGATCATTTAGGTTACTATAGCCATACAGGCTTGGAAGTTCATTTAGGCTACTCAGGAAATAAAGGCCTTGCAATTTTAACAGCTACTCTGGTGGTAAAAAAGTGAAAGTTGAGAGATTATTCAGTACACCAAGTCTACTCAGGCCATGCAGAATGTGAAGATAATAGTGGTTATGGAGGTCAGAGCAGACATTAAGTTAATATAGGCTACTCAGGCCATTAAAGCTATGCAGGTCACAGAGGATACTAAGGTTATTTTGACTATACATGATAAAAAACAGACACAGATTATAGTGGCTACATAGGTTTAGATGCTTCTGAGATCATAAGGGGTATGCAGGTCATAGAACCTACATAACTGATAGAGGCTCTTCAGACCATAGACTATACTCAGGTTTAGAGTGCTCAAAGTCAGTGGTTTCACAGGTCATAAAGGCTAAGCAGTAAACCTATTCCACTTATGTCCTAGGGGGTGTGTGGGGAGTGGAAGGTACTCAATCATTAGGCACTACAGAGGTAATAGAGGCTATTCAGATCCTAGAGACTAAGCAGGTCATTGACTATCCTTAGGTCAAAATGGGTAATCAGTCATAGGTGATGCAAATGACAGAGGCTGTACAGACCATGGAGGCTGCTCAGGCCACAGAGGTTACTCAGGTAATGGAGGATTCAAAGGAGGTTTAGGCTGCTCTTGTCATAAAGTCTACTCAGGTCATAATGGGGACCCAGGCAATACAGACTCTTCAGACCATAAATACTGAACTGAAAATAGAAGCTACTCAGGTCATAGAGAAAACTCTGGTCATCAAGGATTTAAATTTTATATTGATAAATAAGTTCATTTAGACTACTAAATGGGTAGGCCATAAGGATATGCAGAGGATATTCAGTACATGTAAGTTACACACTTGTTTTAGTCAGCTATTTTTCTGCTGTGATTAAAATATCTGACAAACAATTAGAGGTGGAAAAGTTTATTTGTGTACTCATGGTTTCTAAGGTCTCAGTTCACACACATCAGTCTTCATTCCTCAGTTCTTAAATTGAGGCTGAACATCATGGCAGAAGAGTGTGGTGGATAGAAGAGTCTCAATGTATCATATCAAGCAGAGACTAAGCTCAGCTAACCAAATATATACCTTAATGACCCACCTTCTCAGTCACACCTTACCAGTGTATCATTATCATTATTTAATCCCTATGGGGATTAATACACAGATTGGGTTAAGGCTCTCATAACACAATCAATTTATCTCTAAATATTCTTATATTTCCTCATTCATGATATTTTGGGTGACCCCTCATAGTTAAACCATAACAGTCATAGAGACTACAATGATCACATAGTTTGCACAGAACAAAGGGAGTACTAAATTAATTTAGGATACCCAGTCCATAAAGTCTATATTAGCCATGGAGTCTAGATAGATCATAGTGTCTACTTGGTCATAGAGGCTAGGTAGGTCTTAGTGGCTACTAAAATATAGAGTTTTGCAAGTCTTAGGGCTATCCAGTCTATAGAGGACATGCATATAATATAGACCATATGGCTATGCAGTTCCCATAAGACATTCAGTCATAAAGCTACACAGGTTCTACTGGCTACTAAGTATTAGGGCTGATCAGTTCATTCAGGCTACTCAGGCCATAAAGGTTATATAAGTCATAGAGACTTCTTATGCCACAGATGCTATGAGGTCATATAGACTATGCAGGTCTTTGCAGATACACAGGTCATTGGTGTTAGGTTGGTCAAAAGGCTACTCAATTCCTGTAAGATGATCAATTCATAGAGGCTATTCAAGTTATAGAGGCTATGTAGGTCATAGGGGATGCTAAGGTTATTTAAATTACTCAGAAGAAAACCTCTACACAAGTCATAGATTGTATGCAGAAATTAGAAGATATTAATGTCATAGATAATAGGTAGGTCATGGGAGATATTAGATCAAAGACACTAAAAAAGTTATAAAGTACACTTCAGTCATTCAAACCTCATGGGAAACAGGGGCTCCTTAATTCTCAAAGGCTACTGAGGACACAGTGGTATGCATTTTGTAGAGTTTATACACATCATAGAGGCTACACAGGTCATAGTGATTCCTGAAGGTATAGGTACTACAGAAGTTCTTTAGAATACTCAGGCATTGAAATTGAAGTACATAATATTGGCTGTCTGGCCATAGATGTGACACAATTCATGGAAATATAAAAGACACAGATTAATGCAGGTCATGGGTACTACTTACACTATGCAGTCTAAGCTTGTCATAGAGCATTCTCAGGCCATAGATGCTACACAGATCATAGAAGCAACACAGGGCATAGAATCTGTTCATGTCAATAAGGCTAATGTTTGTGTAGTCCACGGCACCTAATCATGCTGTACATGCTACCCAGATTGTTGGAGCTACTCTTGTCATACAGGTTACTAAGGTCATAGAAGATGCAAACACCATGGAAACTATATTTCTCATAATATCCTTAGTATGCACTAAATGCTTATATATTAGCACTTATAACCATTAAACAAATGCCTTGTGGCTTTTAATACTAACATTATCAATCATTTTGCATCCAAAATTAATAGTTTTCCTGATTCTTTCAAATTTATATAATATGGAAAATGTGCCCTCTTAAACTGATATAGAGACTGTCCTGTGGTCTTTCAATATTAATGTTGCATTTATACTATAGCATCAAAAAGTGCTATAATTGCTACCTTCTGATCATTCATAATAATATGATTTCCATTCTATAAAATCTAAACCTAAAAAATAACTGCCTTTCCTGGGACCCTTAATAGAAATATGATAAATTTGTGCCCTTTAAAAGTAATTACTACTATGTGGTCTTTAATAATAAAGAAATATTCTTATAGTACCACATGTTAAACTAATGCAGTTGACTCCCTTGTCCCTTAAATATGACTATAATTTTCATAGTGGACATATAAACATATAATAGCTATCCTGTAGACTTCAACATTAATACAATATCCCTACTATGGCCCCCAAATGTAACAGAATATAACTGATATATCCATACAAGGGCATAAAAACTGATAAAGAGCTGTTATGTGTTCTTTAATATTAATGTAATTCACCTATTACAACATCAAATATGGACATAAGGGCCATTCAGAAGACTCAAATATGGTATCAAACTATAGTATCAACTATAAGTATAGAAGCTGTGTTTAGTCTTTAAATCTAATGTGTTATTCCTAGTCTAACATCTAAAACTAATATACTAGATCCATGTACTTTTAAATATGAATATGACACCCATATTATGGTTTCTAAAGCCAATGAAATGTATGTTCTATGACCTTTAATCTTACTCTATAACATCCTTTACATAAACCCTGAAACCAATATAAAAACTTCCTTGTGATTTTTAATATTTATTTAATACTCAATATAATATCTAAAACCAACAAACAGGTGCACTGTAGCACTTAATGTTAGCATAAAATTTGTATTATACAACCTTACACTAATCAAATATCTGCACTGTAGCCATTAAACTACTAAGATATTCATGAGATACTATTACAATTAATGCATTAACTACCATGTTGACTTTATTCCTAACACAATATGCATACTTGAGCTTTTAAATGTGACATAAATATTTATCTGTGGCCTTCAGTACTAATGTGATATATATACTATAACATCTAAAACTGATGTGATTGTTGCCTTGTGCCCTTTAATATTGATGTAATACTAATACTATAGCAACTACAACTAATATAAATTCCCTGAGGTTTTAATACTAGTACATTATCCATAGTTCAGCATTTAATCTTAATATAATAGCTTCCATATACCTTGGATATTGGAAGATGTGTGCTATAGCATCCATAACATATAATAGTCTACCTGTAGTCCTTTATACAAAAATATTATCAATGTTAAAGCATCTCAAGCTAATATAATATCTGCAATAAGTTATTGATCATAATATAATACCCATATTACAGGATCCAAAACTGATATACTAGCTGTGCTGTGAACTGTAATTCTATTATGGAATCCATACTACAGCATCTATAGAATGATATTAATATCTTTTTTTCTGATGGCTGAATATGTCCATTGCATCTTGATCCTCAAACAATACTGAAAATGCAAAGATGTGTATAAGTGTGTTCTCATCCATCCACATGCCCCACCCAAGTGTAACAGTGTTTAGGTGCAATGATCCATGGATGTATAAAATTAAACATGATAAAATACTGATATTCAGTCCCTGGATTCTGATCCTTTTGGTGAGGGTCACTCTGACTTTATCTTTGATTGATCTGTAATTACTCATCTCAACCCTGAGAAATCTGGGTCATAACTTCTGCCATGCAATTAATTCATTTTTTCTTTATGATAAATATACTCATTATTGCTCCAGATTACATGATCTAAAATAATAAAAACAAACAAACAAAATTGGGTCTTTAGACCCAATCCTTGTGCAGAGTTCCTCAAATCCTAATATTTAGTAAGCAATAATAGTGGTAAGTACATCTTTAATGCTAACATTAGATGGTTGACCATGATTCCAAGCATGGGGTCTCTATTTCTTGTAGAAATTTTAGGGTGATAAGGAGGTCTTTGCTTTAATAAGGACTCTTGTTAGGTCTCTAGGGCAGCATCAGGATAGAGGATGGTTGTGAGGAAAACCAAGCCCTGAATATAATCTTGCAACTTTCAGTTCCCCACCTAACTTGGGGAAAGAATCTGGAGTATGAATCAATATCCATCAGACCTAGAAGACTAAGGCATCCACAAATGTTGGTACAAGAAATGGTCAAGGAGTTTCTGAACACAACAAAGCACAGGAAGGTTATTTCCCCCAAACTCCATGTGGACAGATACTCCTATACTCAGGACCATCCTGAGCCTCATCCTGTGCACCTCCTCTTCTGACCATAATTTTGCCTTTTCTAGAATGTCAACAAATGTGGGTCATACAGCATGTTGTCTCTTCAGCCAGGTTTGTTGCATCTTGCAGCAGAATAGGTAGTATGAATCTGTATCTCTGCAGCTTTGTGGTTCATTCCTTTTTATTCTTGGTTTTTTGAGCACTCAGATATGGAAATATATTTGGATATTTTAACTGATCAGCATCAAAAGTTCTGATACCCATAATGGCATCACAGTTTGGTTTGACATGCTTCCTCAGAACACTTTTCCAAATGCAGAAAAATTATGGGGACACTGGCCAAAGACTAGACTTACTTTGCCTTAAAAAGCACTGGCACAGCATCTCAAATGTGGCTGTCATGTGTATTTCCAGTAATGTCTGAAAGTTCTGGTGAACCAAATCCTACAACTATTGGTGCAATGACTCTTCTTAGAGTTTATTAATGCTAATTGCAGTGCCAAACTACCTATCATTTTAATTTATGAGATCTGTGTTTTTCTGTCATCTATAGTAGGGTCCACCTCTCTCCAAAACATACTGTACACTCCAGAGTATATTTTGCATCCAGGCTTCATGAAGTATTTCACAAAGAAAATGAAGGTCAACTGGTACCACAAGTATGTGGGCAGCACCAGTGACACAAGCAAATGGCCAGAATGGATCTCCATTTTCAATGTCACAGAATTACCACAACTCTCATGACTTCAGTTCTGACTCATCACTGCAATCCTGGGATGAATGGGGCCAGAGCTGACTGTGGAGAGGGCATGTGAAGGAGAAGGAGAAACACCTGCATGTGTTAGAGACATCCCCCAAGTCCAGGGCTTCTCCTAGTGAGCCTCACTTGGGAGCATGCAGAAAGATAAGACAGAGAATGCATTGAGTCCATGATGCAAATTCCCAGCAGGTTCTTTTATAAACAAAAGGGTCTAAGCATGCCCAGTAACTGAAATGGTGTAGGAGGCAACTGATAAAGTCTTGTAAAAAACGTGGTCTCTGTCCCATTTCTCTGGGAGAATCCCATCACCAATAAAACAACTGCATGGGACCATTCCTCAACCATACATAGGGATCCCTGCCACTGGCAATTTGGCCCTTCAGATCTGAGATGCTGGCTTGCACCTGAGACCAGTCAAGTGACTGCCAAGTCCCAGGGTCTCTGTGTCAGAATCACCATAACCTGAGTGCATAGGTGCCAAAACAAGGGTCTGAGGAGGGGCAGATGTAGCCTGTGCTGCTTTGATGCCCCTCAGTAACCTGAAGCTAGAAGTCAATGTCTCTGGGCTGTGTTTACAGGATGTCCTGATCTCAGGCTATCATTGACTGTCCTGGGTTTTATACTCTTCCTTTAAACATTTCATTTGCCTAATTTGGATTCCAGTAAGAAAACTGTGGTCATGCATATATCATTTTAAAATGTATAATTTTGTGTAGGTGGGTCTAGCTGTGAGCAAATTGTAGTTTTAAAATAATATATATTCTTGTTTTTTCTATTGAGAGTTTAGCATGCTACACCTTTGTGTTGGATGCTCTGTTTAGAAAGAGAATAATACAGCACTCAGATCATGGTGCTTCAGTGATTGAAACTGGCATTGCCATGCTATAGAATGTGAAAGCCAGCACTGGACTGACTCGGTACAGATCCATGTTGAGGATCTTGGTAGAAAGATGTGTTTGAGGTAGGGAACTAACACTTGGGTAGGCTTTATTGATATACTTGTTAATGGAACTTATTTATTAAGTCAGTGAATCTGTTTCCAGCTCAATTAAACCCTGCTGGAACCCAGAATTTATCATCCCTTCTCTGTGTTTTCTTCTTTGCCCTGTTTTACAGAGTTAAGATCCCAGCAGAGCAATTTTGAGACACTTTTCCAGGAGTGGTCAACAAAGAGAAATTATCACGAGCTGCCCATGTTACCTTAATGGTTGTTTATAGTGACATGGAAACTGATGGAACTTTGGTCTATTTCATGGTCTCATCAGGCATGCCATGACTCATTCATGGCTCTTCCTCCTCCCTGAAGTAAATTAGTGGAATAGAAAATGTTATCACCTAATGCCATAAGATGAATTCCTGTAGGAGTAGGAAATGAGGAGAGAAATAACCATGCCTTTGATGTCTACCAATTTAAAAAACAGGAATCATTTCCTCTTTTCAAATTGACTGGAGCCTCAGCATGTATCAAACCTAGAATGATTCATAGTTGCAGATCTTCATTCCATTGATTCATCCCCATTTGTTATTCCCCAGTAAATTTCAAAGAACATAAAAGCAGCTAGAAATGCCTTATCCTGGGAACCTTCCCAAAGGGGCAATTGTGCATATGTGTGTTTATTTTTAATTCTTTACAGGCCAGTTGACTATCATCTGTCTCTCACCTTTGGTGTGAAGGTAATGAGCATAAACTTAGCTCCATGTGCACAAGGAAGATTGTCCTGAGTCTCATGTAATGGTTACTTAATGCTTGAAGTTCCTTAGGTGAAGGGAAAGATATCACTTTGTGTTTCATTCAACAATGAGTACAGGCAGCTGAGTGAGGATGCATTTGGTTAGTGAGTATCCTGTGCAAGGAGTGGTCTCCTGTTCCCTTTTCAGTCCTCAACACTATATTGTCTGTCCTTCTCTCTGCTCCAGTAGCCTTAGGTATTTAAACAATATTACCTTCTGAGATGCTTCTTTGTTTTTACTGCTGGGGCTTTCTTTCCAAATTTTAGTTGGAAGTATAGGAGAAAACTCTGTCTTCAACTTCACACACACACACAAAGGATGTGGCTTGGTGCTACTCTGAGAGAAGCAATTTAGTCTTTCCCTAAAGACATGGAGAAAATGAAGTCCTCTCCTATGGTTATGACCATGGTATTGGGCAAATTCTTGGCCAATTAACACCATCCTTGCTTCTTGATATAACAGGTGCATCAGTGAATCTTATAACCAAAATATTTTCACCTACATGAGTCACTTTGAATTGGAAGTCCAGAAATTCCAGCTCCTTGCCACTTCAAAGTGTCCCCCAGCATCTGCCAGCTGCCACACCAAATTTTTCTGCAAAGCTCAAGAATCCCAACAGTGCTTTATGCTCTAGATATATGGAACCATTTAGAAACAAGACTTCCCATGACTCCACCTTCAAAGTGAAATTTCATGACCCTTGCTGATTGCTATTTCTTTGAAACCAGATGCTGATGTAGATTCACTAAAAGGATAGGGAGCTAGAGACCTTTGGCACCAGGATGCTGTGGGTGTTGGGGTCTCTTGTAGTTTAACCATTTTATACAAAGGGAAGAGACATTTAGAGAATTCTACATTGTACAAGAACCATTTTCAGGTCTATATCATTGGGAGGCTATCTCTGTAAATCAACCATCGAAACCTTCCATTGGTGCAGAGTGGAAACATGGCCAAGAGAGGAGCTCACTTACTTTCTTTCACTGTGGGACTCATGTCATAGTAGACTTGCATGTCATCCTCTGTTATTCATCTTTTTTTTCAACTCTATGTTTGTGCATTGCAACACATGACTCTTGTGTTAGTTATCTTTATGTATGTGCTCATATATCTGCTGACAACTTCAAAAGCAAATGTGAGAAAAATCCCTGGAGATGTGGGGAAGCTATGAAGGCCCTGAAATGCATAATGACTTCTTCAGGACCACACACATGAGCAGAAAGAGGGGATGGGTCTGAACCAAGCTCTGTCTCCTCAAATGAGGAGAGCTTGCTACATTAGACCTGTTTGGGGACCTAATCCAGTGTCTGTTGATGTAACTTTGTCCACTTGTGCATATGTCATGGGAAGATGAGAGCATCCTTCATTACATGGGACCTTTGGAAATATCTTCCATGAGAAATGTTCTCAGATAAACAGTCCCCAAGGAAGTGACTTCATTTCTTTGGTAATGGAACACACACACCTGAAACCCAGTAGCTAGGCACTCACAGTCCAGATACAGTCCTATTCTGCTTATTTTTGTTGAGACAGCAAGTTCAGAGCCATGAGTTCTTGTTACCTACTTGATGCTCAGGTATTAGGAAAACTATGAGTAGGGAACTTTCCTGAGCGTTGAAGCACTGAATCAGTGCTGGAATGCTGGGTTCAAAATTTCTGGTGATTTGTCCCACGGATACCAGAAGTGAGAAAGGAGAGGCTATTGCAAGTGAGTGGAGGCTAGCCCACCACTCAGATTCCCATTTTGATAACCCCAAACTAAACAGGAATTTTTGCTTGTGTGTGTGTGGTGTGTGTGTGTGTGTGTGTGTGTGTGTGTATACTGGTGCATGTGTGGTGTATGTATATATTTGTGTGTGTGTGTGTGTATATGTGTGCATGTGTGATATCACCTGAGAATATGAAGGGAAAATCTTTTGTTCTGTTTTCCCTTGACACTCTGACTACTGTTTCTGTGTTAAAATATCCCTTTTGGCTTCCTCAACCTATGGATAAGATGCCATAGATTAATCATTGGATATATCCTGTGTATTTGAAATTTTCCTAGCACTCATCATGCAGGAGCTTGTAGATTACCCACACCTGGCCTGCAGAAAGAAAAACCACATATGTCCATGGATGACACACTTCTAGTCTTTTGTTGGTGATAGCACCATTTACTGGTGACAAGTTATTCTCCCTCTATTGTTGAAGTTTGAACAATAGAGAAGCATGCCAAGGCAAGCATATTAAGCAGGTTTTATTTTAAAAGTAATAATAATACAGACTTCTCCCTGGGGGAGAAGGTGCCATGGCTGATAATTTAAAGTCCCATGAAATGAGCACACCCTACATCTTTTATAGGTTTAGGCCTATTTTGTTCTCCAGTTCTCTACCCACCTTATCTTTCCTTCCTGCCTATGTGACTAGGCCTGGTTTTTCAGGTGAGATATAAAAAGTGAGAAGTGGATGGGTCAGGGGGAGGTTCAAAGTGATTCAGCCAGGCAAGGGCCCAGGGTGCATTTGGGCAGGTAAATTTGGTAATCAGTGTGCTCTCGAGATCCTTAGCATTCCTTTCTCCCAGGGGCTGTCTCCCACTTCCAGAGGCAGATGGCTTTCATGGCCTTCATTTTCTCGATTTGACCTGATCCCCTATTTATACACTAACTGCCTGTCCCCAATTCTGGCTTCATTGGTATGAAACTCTCCAGCCAGATATCAAAGAGGAATGACTTCAAAGAATGAATTGAGTGGTTTTGGATCAAAATGAGGGCTTCTGCCTCAAGAGTGGTCAGTTGGGAGGCTGTTTAGAGAATGCATAGGCAAACCCCAGGTACCACCCTTTGTGCTAGGAATAACATGGGACTGAGGTCTGGCTTATACTACAGAAGGAACACAGCAAGCAGTGGTGGGATTTTTGGTACCCAAGGAATAGTGATGTGAATGGGGCCTCAGAGACAGTCCCTGAGAGGAACCCTCCACACCACAGCCAATCCCAGGCAGGATTAACCACATATTTCTGTTAGATGCTGGACAGCAGTGTGCAAAGCCCATTTATACTAATTATATTTCTTTACTAGCCTACTCAAAACTCCTCAGAAAGCCTACACTACAAACCTCAGAGAACACTTTTGACTCACTTCAGAGGTCTTTTCTATACACAGCAAATAGCCCTTTTACTCACTTAACACCTACACTCTCCGATAAGACTTTCTAAAAACCTCATAAAGCCCTCCTACACCCTTCAGAGAGTGCTTTCCTACCCAACAAGGAGAACCTGCCTTTATACCTCAGAGAATCATTCCTACACACCTCAAATTTACTTCCATCCACATTTAAGTAATCCCTAACTACTTACATCAGGAGTCCTACCTAGACAATTCAAAATTTCATCCTTACACACTTTAGGAACACTTCTTCCACACTTCATTGAGCAACATTTAAACAACTCAGAAATCCCTCCCTCTACACCCCAGAGAGTACTCCCTACAAACACCAGTGAGATGTTAATTCAAACCTCACAATGTTTATGCTACAAACCTCAGCAAATCAAATTTTTCACAACTCAGGTAGAACAAACTACTCACCAAAATGCCCTCCCTACTCACCTCTGAGGATTGGAGTGACACATCTCAGAGATCCCTTGGAATACTCTGTTGAATGACGACCCTAAACACTTCAGATTGCCTCTACTATCCTCAAAGAACACTCCCATTACACATCAGTATGTTCTATCTAGTCATATCAAATTGATCCACATATTCACTTCAGAGGACCCTAACTAAACAACAGAGATAGCACTTGTATGCAGGCAAAAGTCCTCCTACACCCCTCATAGATTCCTCCTGCACACCTAATAACGATCTTCTTACACACTTCAGAGCATGTGTATGACAAACCACAGAAAGCCCTTTATTCACATCTCAGAGATCCCTTCATATATACTTCACAGTCACCTCTCCACACAGCTCAGAGCCCTACCTACTTACATCAAGTACACTTTCTACACAATTCATAGGGCACCCCCACACACCTTAGAGACCCTTTCTACACACATTTACCAACCCCATATGACTCAAAGAATTGATGATAAAAACCAAGCACTGCACCTCTACACACCTCAGAATGCTCTACTTTCAAAATACAGAGGCCTCTGTTACACACTTCCCAGAGCCCTTCTCTCACAGTTCAGTTTGTCTTCCTTATTTACCTCAGAGATCTATCCTTACTCACCTTTGAGTTCCATCAATACACACCTCAGCAAATTCTTAACACTTACCTCACAGGCCCCTCTCTATATGTTGCAATCAAGAGTCCTCCCTACAAATCACAGAGACTTCCATACAAATATCAGAATGCCCTTTCAAAAAATCTCAAGAAAAACTTACATAGATATCTCATGTAGCCCTCACTACTCACCAAAATGCCCTCCATATTCAACTGAGGGCCATAACTACAAATATCAGAGAGTTCCCATGATACTCTTCTGAGTGTCCTTGAAAAACGCCTCAGAGATTCTCTCTACTATCCTCAAGGATCCCTCCCATCACACTTTAGAATGTTCTCCCTACTCATATCAGAGAGATTTCACTATTCACTTCAGAGGACCCCCCCTATACAAATGAGATAGCATTTCTACCGAGTCTTATAGTGCTCCTATTCCCTGCATAGATCTCTCTACACAAATAACAAAGACCTCCCTCCACACCTCTGAAAGCCCTCCCTACAATCACCATAGTGCCATCCCTCTGCATATCAGTGAGCCCTCACTACACACCTCAGAGTACCTACAAAACAAAGCTCAGAGAGTCCATCCTACTCATCTTAGCAATTTCTAACTTCAGACTATATATAACCCCCTCCACACCTCATGGGACCCTCCCTTCTACATCTAGTTTTCCTCCTTACTTACCTAAGAGAGCTCTTACTACTCACTTCAAAAGGCCCTACAAACAACTCACTGAGCCCTTTCTACTCAACTCAGCACACACTATCTATACACCTGAGTGAGCACTCCCAACTCATCTGAGAGGACCCTCAAACTCATGTCTTATAGCCCTCTAACCCACATTATAGAACTATCCTACATGCCTCATAGAACTCACACAACACAGCTAAGAGGCAGTATGCTACCAAACTCAGAGAGCCTACTCTACATACCTAAGTATACCCTTCATATAAATCAAAGTGTACCACCATACTCACATCAAGAGCAGTCCCTACACATCTCAGAGAGATTTTCCTACATAACTCAGAGAGTATAAACTGTACTTTTTTGAAAGTACCCCCCAACTAAATATACACTAACAGCTTGGAATTTAGTCCATACAAAATCAGAGAACCCTCTCTACACATCTCAGAGTGCTCTCCTGGTACATTGAAGAAAGCCCTCAGTACTCATCTCAAGAGAAGTACCTGCACACCTCAGAGAGACATCCCTAAAGACCTAAGTGAGTGCTCACTATACTCCTTTTCCAGCACACTCTAAATGCCTCAGAGAGCCTTTCTACTAACATCAGCAAACCCTCACTACACTCGTCATAATGCTATTTTGACTGGCCTCCTATATATACCACAAAGAGGTGTACTTAATTGATCACTCTCACTCATGTCAATAAGCCCTCCTACAATACTCATAAAGCCCTCTTACACACTTCAGAGGGTCCACCCATCATATCTCATAGAGCCCTCCTTATAAAATGAAGAGAACCCACCTTCACATCTCAGAGAACCTTTCCTACACACTTCAAACACACTTCCCTACACATCTGAAAATTTTCTCTCTACTCATATCAAGAACTCTTTATATAGAACTCAAAATCCCATCCTTGGGCTGGGGAGATAGCTCAGCTGGTAGAGTGCTTGCCTCGCAAGCACAAGGCCCTGAGTTCATTCCCCAGTATGGCAAAAAAAAAAAAAAATCCCATCCTTACACACCTTAAGGACACTTCCTCCACACTCATTGAGCAACACCTAAACAACTCAGAAAGTCCTCCTTAAGCAACCAAGAGTGTACTCCCTAAAAATTCCAGAGATATTAATTCAAACCTCAGAAGACCTGTGCTATACACCTCAACAAACCCTACCCACACATCTCAGATAGACCCCATTGCTCTTTAAAAAGTTGTCCCTATTCACCTTTGAGGGTTTTACCTGCACACCTCAGAGATTCCCTTTACTATACTAAAAGATACCTTAGTGTGTTCTCCCTACTCGTATCAGATGGATATCTCTATTTACTTCAGAGGGCCCTCACTACACAACTGAGATTGCACTACTAAACAGGAAAAAGTGCCTTATAACCCCTCATATGTACCTTCTGCACACCTAATGGAGATCTCCCTACACACCTCAGAGAGTCTGAACAACAAACATCAGATATTCCTTCCCTTCCACACACCTCACAGACACCTAACTACATATCTCAGAAAGCCAACCCAACTTATATCAAGCACCTTCCTACACAACTCAGAGGTTCATCCATACACACCTGAGACACCCTTCCTACATACATCATTGAGCAATCCATACAAAATTCAGAGAATAACACCACACAGTGCCTCTCTACATTTCTCAGATTGCCCTACTTTTACAATTCAAAGGGCTCTGTTACACACCTCATAGAGCCATCCATTAAAATCTCAGTTAGTTCTCCCCATTAATCTCAGAGATCTCTCATTCACTTTAGAAATATATCCCTGTACACCTAAGTGAGTTCTTAATACTCACTTAAGGGAACCTTCCCTCTACACCCCAATCAAGAGTCATCCAGGACCCCTGCACAAAGTTCGGTGCCATCACTGGTTGGTCATAGTCACAGAGCAAGCTGATGGGCGAGTCAAGCTGCTTGCATCATGGAGGTAGCAGGCGAGTACCCAACCCGCCTGCCTTGTGGAGTGGGGCAGCAGGTAGCCAACACGCCCAACCACCAGGTCAAATACAGATGCCACCACTGAACAACCCCGCCACTACCAGCACACTGAGGTTTGTCACCATCATGGAGTTAGCTAGAGGCTTCTTTATAGGCTGGTGCAGGCACTTTAAATTACTCCTGAGGGTGTGTCCATCACAATTAGAAGGGCAACTCCTTTCCTGAGACACCTACAGGAGGCTAAAAGACCTTTGACAAGACCCAAGAGCCAAGAAGAGGAGGTTTTGAGAGCCTTGGGACCAACTCAGAACCACCAGGGAATATAACCCAACTGAAGGCCACCACCTGTAGAAGGCAAGCTTCCTAGTGGAGCACTGCATTATCAACTTCCTCCAAGACTTCAGGCTACTGAAGGTTAAGAGGTGAGTTATTGGAAATCTACAGACACAATATTAGTCAATAGAAGAAATCTGCAATATGCCAGAGTTTCACTACTAGAGGTGTAGATACCTGAACAATATGAGAAAACAAGGGAAGAAAATGTCCCAAAAAACCTAGATGGTATAGCAATGATATACAATGACAGCATGGTAGAAGAAATGTCAGAAAGGGAGTTCAGAATGTACATAATCAAAAGTCAGGGAAACAAATGAGGAGATGAAAGAGCAAATGCAGGCATTGAAGGATGAGATGAAAGGGCAAATGCAGGCATTGAATTATTGCACCAATTGACAGTTAAAAGAGCAAATACATTTCAATAGTTAGAGATATTGAAGAAAAAAGAAACAGAAATCCTTGAAATGAAGAAAACAATAAACCAAATTAAAAACTGAGTAGAAAGCACAACAATAGGATAGAACACCTGGAAGACAGAACCTCAGACATTGAAGAAAAAATATTTAATCTTGAAAACAAAGTTTACCAAACAGAGAAGATGGTAGGAACTCATGAACAGAATCTACAAGAATTATGGGATATCATGAAAAGGCCAAATTTAAGAATTATTGGGATTGAAGAAGGCTTAGAGAAACAAACCAAAGGAATGTACAATCTATTCAATGAAATAATATCAGAAAATTTCCCAAATCTGAAGAATAAAATAGAAAATCAAGTACAAGAGGCTTACAGGACTCCAAATACACAAAATTACAACAGACCTACACCAAGGCACATTATAATGAAAATAACTAACATACAAAAAAAAAAAAAAGACAGAAATTTAAAGGTTGCAAGAGAAAAGAATCAAATACATTCCTGGGAAACCAATAAGGACAACAGCAGATTTTTCAATCCAGACCCTAAAAGGTAGAAGGGCCTGGGACAACATTTTTCAAGCTCTGAAAGAAAATAGATGCCAACCAAGAGTCTTATACCCAGCCAAACTTACCTTCAGATTTGACAATGTAATAAAATCCTTCCATGATAAACAAAAGCTAAAAGAATTTACAAAAAGAAAGCTGGGATTACAGAACATTATCAGCAAAATATTCCATGAGGAAGAGATGAAAAACAACAATGTAAATCAGCAAAGGGAGGAACTACCCTAAAGGAACAAATGAACACAGGAAAAATCAAGTTGTGTCAAAAAAAAATGAGTCAAATGACTAGGAATACAAATCATATCTCAATAATAACCCTGAATGTTAATGGCCTGAACTCATCAGTCAAAAGACATAGACTGGAAGATTGGATTAAAAAGAAGATCCAACAATTTGCTGCCTGCAAGAGACTCATGTTATAGAAAGAGAATACCACATACTAAAGGTGAAAGGATGGGGAAAAACATACCATGCACATGGACACAGCAAAAAAGTCTGAGTATTCATCCTCATATCAGATAATGTGGACTTCAAGTCAAAGTTAGTCAGAAGGGATAAAGAAGGACATTTCATATTGCTTAATGGAAGCATCAATCAGCAAGATATAACAATCATAAATATCTATGCCCCAAACAGTGGCTCATCTTATACATGTCAAACAAATCCTTCTCAATGCCGAAATCAAATAGACCACAACACAATAATACTGGGTAATTTTAACACACCTCTCTCACTACTGGACAGATCCACCAAACATTAATTAAACAAAGAAACCATAGATCTCAAAAACAAAAATCAATAATTTGGACTTAACACACATTTATAGAATATACCATTCCACAAAGAGCGAATACACTTTCTTCTCAGCAGCACATGGGTCCTTCTCTAAAATAGACCCTATATTATGCCACAAAGCTGCTGTTAGCAAATACAAGAAGATAGAGATAATACCTTTTATTCTATCAGATCATAATGGATTGAAATCAGAAATAAATGACAGAGTAAAAAACAGAAACTACTCCAAAACCTGGAGATTAAATAATATGCTATTGTAAGATGAATAGATAACAGAAGATATCAGGAAAGAAAATAAAATATTCCTAGAGGTAAATGAGAACAAAGAAACAACATATCAAAATATCTGGGACACTATGAAAGCAGTTCTTAGAGGAAAATTTATTTCATGAAGCTCATTCAATAAAAGAAGAAAAAAATCAACAAATAAATGACCTAACACTACGGCTCAAAGCCCTAGATAAGGAAGAACAGAGCAACACCAAAAGTAGTAGAAGACAGGAAATAGTTAAAAATCAGAGCTGAAATCAATTGAAGCAAAAGAAACAATCAAAAAAAGTGACAAAATAAATCATTGGTTCTTTGAAAAAATAAACAAGATTAATAAACACTTAGCCACACTAACAAAGAGGAAAAGAGAGAAAACCCAAATTACTAAAATTCAGAATGAACAAGGAAATATCACAACAGACAGGATTGAAATAGAAAACATAATTAGAAGCTATTTTGAAAATCTATACTTCAACAAAATAGAAATCTCAAAGACATCAACAAGTTTCTAGAGACATATGAATTACCTAACCTGAACGAGGAGGACACACAAAATTTAAATAGATCAATTTCAAGTAATGAAATAGAAGAAAGTCATCAATAGCCTACCAACAAAAAAAGTCCAGGACAAGATGGGTTCTCAGCCGAGTTCTACAAAACCTTTAAAGAAGAGCTTATTCCAATACTTCTCAAAGTAATTCATGAAATAGAAGAGGAGGGAACCCTCCCAGACTCATTCTATGAAGCCAATATCACCCTGATACCTAAACCAGACAGAGACACATTGAGAAAAGAAAATTTCAGACCAATATCCTTAATGAAGATTGATGCAAAAATTCTCAACAAAATCTTAGCAAATTGCATACAAAAATATATTAAAAAGATAGTGCACCATGATCAAGTGGGTTTTATCCCAGGGATTCAAGTCTGGTTCAACATCCAGAAATCAATAAATGTAATTCACCATATCATTAGACTTAAAGTCAAGAATCACATGATTATTGCAATAGATGCAGGAAAAGCATTCGATAAAATACAGCATCCCTTCATGCTCAAAACACTAGAAAAAGTGGGGATAGTGGGAACATTCCTTAACATTGTAAAGGCCATCTATGCTAAGCCCATGGCCAAAATTATTCTAAATGGTGAAAAACTGAAAGCATTCCCACTAAAAAATGGAACAAGGCAGGGATACCATCTTTCACTACTTCTATTCAACATTGTCCTTGAAACTCTAGCCAAAGCAATTAGAAAGACCAAGGAAATTAAAGGGATATGAATAGGAAAAAATGAACTCAAACAATCCCTATTTGCTGATGACATGATTATATATTTAGAGAAACCAGAAAATTCCACCAGAAAATTTTAGAACTCATAAGTGAATTCAGTTAAGTAGCAGGACATAAGATTAATGCTCATAAATCCAATGCATTTTTATACATAATTGATGAATCTTCAGAAAGACAAGTTAGGAAAACTATCCCATTCACAATAGCTGAAAAAAAATACTTGGGAATCATTCTAACAAAAGAGATGAAAGACCTCTACAATGAGAACTGCAGAACACTAAAGAAAGAAATTAAAGAAAACCTTAGAAGATGGAAAGATCTCCCATGTTCTTGGGTAGGCATAACTAATATTGTTAAAATGGCCATACTACCAAAAGTGCTATAAAGATTCACTGCAATTCCTATTAAAATCCCAATGAGGTACCTTATATAAATAGAGCAAGCAATCATAAAATTTATCTGGAAGAATAAGAAACCCAGAATAGCTAAAGAAATGCTTAGCAGGAATAGTGAAGCAGGGATATGACAATACCAGACCTTCAACTATACTACAAAGTAATAGTAACAAAAACAGCATGGTATTCGTACCAAAATAGACAGGTAGATCAGTGGTACAGAGTACAGGACATGGACACAAACCCAAATAAATGCAATTTTCTCATACTAGACAAAGGGGCCAAAAATATGCAATGGAGAAAAGATAGCCTCTTCAACAAATGGTGCTGGGAAAACTGGAAATCCATATGCAACAGAATTAAACTAAACCCCTATCTCTCACCCTGCACAAAAATCAACTCACAGTGGATCAAGGACCTTGAAATCAGACCTGGGACCCTGCATCTTATAGATGAAAAAGTAGGTGCGAATCTTCTACTTGTTGGCTTAGGATCAGACTTCCTTAACAGGACTCCCTTAGAACAAGAAATAAAAGCAAGAATCAACAACTGGGATAGATTTAAACTAAATAGCTTTCTCTCAGCAAAGGAAACTATCAGCAATGCGAAGAGAAAGCCTCCAGAGTGGGAGAAAATATTTGCCACTCATACTTCAGAGAGTGCACTAATTTCCAGAATATACACAGAACACAAAAAACTCTACACAAAATATACAAATAACCTAATCAACAAATGGGCTAAGGAAATGAACAGACCCTTTCCAGAAGAAGATCTACAATCAACAAACATATGAAAAAATGTTCATCATCTTTAGTAATAAGAGAATTGCAAATCAATACTACCCTAAGATTCCATCTCACCCCAATTAGAATGACTATTATCAAGAATACAAGTGACAATAGATGTTGGAGAGGATGTGGGGAAAAAGGTACACTCATACATTGCTGGTGGGGCTTTAAATTAGTGCAGCCACTCTGGAAGGCAATGTGGAGATTCCTTAGAAATGGACCCATGATTTGACCCAGTTATCCCCCTCCTCAGCCTATACCCAAAGGATTTAAAATCAGCACACTACAGAGATACAGCCACAACAAAATTCATAGCTGCTCAATTCATAATAACCAGATTGTGGAACAAACCTAGATGTCCTTCAAGTGATAATTGGATAAAGAAACTGTGGTATATATATACAATGGAATATTACTCAGCTATAAAGAATAATAAAATTATGATATTTGCAGGCAAATGGTTGAAATTGATGAATATCATAAGTGAGATAAGCCAATCTCAAAAAACCAAAGGACGAATGATCTCACTGATAAGCAGATGATGACACATAGAGGGGGTGGAAAGGGGGCAGGAATGGAGAAAGGAGGGTTAAGAGGGGTGGGAAGGGTGAGGGGAGAAAAAAATAACAGAATGAATCAAAAACAATTACCCTAGGTAAATGTATGATTACACAAATGTTATGCTGCTACTTCATGTACAAACATAGAAACAAGATGTATCCCATTTGTTTGCAATAAATATGAATTACAAAAAAGAGTCCTCCATAAAAAGCTCAAAATGCCCTTTCAACAAATCTCAAAAAAAATCTACATATGCATCTCAGGTAGCAAACACCATTTGCCAAAAATCCCTTTGA
Source organism: Sciurus carolinensis (assembly GCF_902686445.1). Lineage (NCBI taxonomy): Eukaryota > Metazoa > Chordata > Mammalia > Rodentia > Sciuridae > Sciurus > Sciurus carolinensis. Next base: position 928,876 of record NW_025920153.1, read on the forward strand.
ATTTATTCAAAGACCACAACTATATAACTCAGAGATTCCTTGTGATACTTCTTTGAGTGTCCTCCCCAAACCCCTGAGATGATCCCTCCCAAGAAAATTTTGTGTGTTCTCCTTAACTTCACTTCAGAGGGCCCTCCCTACACAACTGAGATTGTAAAGGTTAAGGGGTGAACAAATAGAGAGGCAAGCATACAGGATGACTTATAATAAGGACTGGCTTCCATGGGAAGCTTTCCATGTGAAAACCAGTACAATTTTATTATCTACTCCAGGGATATTTTGGGTTACATTACTGCAGTTAGTTTGTACAGGTGCAGATCATGTAACTTGCTTGCTTCTCAGAGTCCACTGGAACCAAATGTTTTTAAAAGCAGATAACAGCTCAAGGACATTGAAGTTGCAGAATGTTTCCAAGCCAGAGAAACAGAAGGTCTTCATAATCTGCGGTGTGTGCTCACTCAAAGGACTTATGCTCCTCTGTAATTTCTCATTGCCTGAACCGCTACCATTCTAATCTTTTGTTTTGTGTGATCTTTTGAATAGGTATTACTTGTCTTTTGTTGAAGGAAGGTGGAGGGAGAAAGTAAGACAGACATTGGAAAAGTAAGCACAACATAATAAGACAAGTGTCCATAAACATCTTCCAATGAAAAGCTGTATGATCCATGTAAAATTTGGTAGCCATAACGGTTAAACAATCTAATAAATTCCAACCTCCATCATCTTGTTGCTCCTTCTTTACAATGTCTTTGAGATGATCCAATTCCTGTTGAATGGAATTACTGTTATCAGTTTGATTTAAGCAACACAGGTTATTAAATTTATGGCATCCCTTATGATGTATCAACAGCAAATAATCAACTGAAGTCCTATTATCAAGAATAGCTTGAGAGTGTAGGTTTTGCTCCTCATTAGCCCTTAGTAATTGCCCTTGATGTGTAAATTATATTTTTTACCATAGCACAGGTCAGCCCCATTGTCTGTTTATAAACTCCTACTGCTAGGGCAGGAATACCAACTAAAGAGAATTTTAAAGCCTCAAATTCTGCTTTAGACAATAGATTAACTAAATCATCACAATCTTTATCTAAGTATATAACCCTTTTACATAATTGTTGAGTTGTATGGTGACCTATTATATCCTGAGGATAGGGGAGAAATGCTACTAATCTGCTTAAACAAAAATGAGTTCCATGAAACATATTAGTTGGACTATAGTTGGAGGTTTAAGCACCACATGTAAAAAACAGATCCCAGTATGCTTCCCATATCTACATCTTTGTGGTTACAAGTTTCAGAAGAACTAACAATTTCTGCTAAGTGAACCCAAACATTATAATCTTTGACAAGAAGCCAAAGATGAAGCAGTTTTCTATACAGGGAACCACCAACAAACAGTAATACAACAGGGAAATAACACAATATTGACCACCATAGTTGTGGAAACATAGAAAAGTTTTACAGTGTGAGGTGTAACCAAAATTTTCAGGGCACATTCTAAACACATCTGGTCTAGCAGTTGTTGGGCAGATGTTGTTAAAATCTTTATATCCCCCCAGGTAAGTAGATGATTAGAAGATCAGGGGTCCCTAGGGTCTCTTGTCCTTTTTGGAGTTTTCTTCTTTCAATCAGGGTCCACTCCATCCAGAATCAAATGAAATTTGGTAATCAGATTGTGAAGTCCTTGATGCCAACTCATGATGGTTGTTGGATCTCACACACCTGGAATACAGACAGGAAATGTAGGAGTGGAGTAGGAGCATATTTCTTTCTCCATTTAATCAAAGGTAAAGGTATTGCCCTGTAGGGTTTGGTGGAATTCAGTATTTTACATAAATCTTTGGTAGTGGTTCCTTAGAGGTGAAGTGTCTGTACAAGGAAGAGGAGCAGTGAAGTGTATTATCTCATATTCTACATTAACAGCATTCACTGTGAACAAGGCACTATTGAGAGCATTATTAACATGAGTGAGGTTTGGTCCCCTTTTTCAGTTTTGTTTTAAAAGGCACATTTTAAGTGTGTTGTGTGCATGTTCAACTAAGGTCTGTTCAGTAGAATTTGGGGGAATTCCATGGGTTAAATTTATATTCTATTGATTAAAAAATTCAGCAAAAGTGCTAGAAGTATAAGCAAGAGAACTGTCAGTTTTTAAATGATGAGACTTACCTTGGTGGCAATAAAGAGGAACACATGATAGATACTGACTGAGACCTTCTCTGAACAATGTGCATTGGGGGAATGAATCTATGGTAACATGTAAGAAAGAATAGGGGTGGAAGGGAGGAAAATTAGTTACATCCATCTGCCAGAGTCCATTAGAATCTAAACCTCAAGGGTTTATGGTTTCCCAAGTATAAAGAAAGGATATGCAATGAGATAAATTATTAATGATGAAACAGGTCTGTTGAGAGGAAATAGAAAAGACTTTCATTAAATAATGAACCTTTTGGTGAAAAAATTGTGTGATTCCACAGCATATTAAAAGAGAGGATAAAAGAATTTTACAGCACCATCAGCATGAGCATTTCCTTCAGTGAGTGGTCCAGGAAACTTAGTGTGGTTATGTATGTGAGCAAGAAATATTGGAGCTGTACGATCCTGTAAAAGAGTGATAAACAAGCCTAACAAATTAGAGTCCAGATGAGGTAAAAAAATTGCAGAGGAAATATGAGGCATAAGTTTGGCTATATACTGAGAATCGGTAATGATGTTTAAAGCAATAGAAAACATACAAAGAGTTAAAGTAATTGCAGTTAATTTGGCCCCCTGAGGAGAAACTTGAGACAATGTGTAACAATATGTCCGGGTTTTATCAATGAATATAAATACATTGATGTATTTATACATTGTTTTCCTCCATCAGTATGGACAGTAATCCCATCGGAAATCAGAATAGAGAAGTTTATAGAAGGAGCATGAGACTTGACACAATAAAGAAAGGTGTTCATCTAGAAGTGCATGGAAAGCAATAGGAGCTAAAAAGTCTCTAAGATAGCTTGAGAAAGAAAATTGTAAATATTGTAAATGTAGCCTTTCCATAAGATAAAGTACATGAACATCTGTTTCTGTAAGATCAAATGTAACAGATAGATGTAAGTGATAAAATTGAATTGTGACTATCTGAGATCAATTGAGCATACATGTTAGCATAAGGGAGAACAGTTCTTCCTGAAAATTGAGGAGAGTATAACCACTCTATATACTTAAGCCTTGATTATAAGTTGCAACAATTGCAGTGAAGGCATAGGCTTTTCAGTAAAGCTTATTAGAAATAAAGGAACATGAGTGTTGGGAGTCTATCTATAAGAACTGTAGATAATTTCTCATTAACACACCAAACAGCTGTAGGCAGTGCAGGAGTTACCTGAAAAAAACTGGTGGGATTATGTTGCTTTTTTAACTTCTGAAAAAAGGATGACAGCATATCAATAGTTAAAGGAATATATGGTTGGGCCCAATTTAAATGCTTAAAAATTGATGCAAATGAACTAAAGAAAATGTGGAAGGAAAAGTCAATTTTGGAATATGAGTAACATTGGAGTATTTTCTGTTCTAAATAGTTAATAGGGAGTTGTCATTGGATTTTTTTCTGTGGCCACAAGGAGGCCAGATTGTAATACAGTGTGTTTCAATTTAGTTAAAGAATCTTCTGTTAAGTATTGGCTCAGCAATGAAAATGTCATCCATATAATGATAATCAAGAATATGTGACAAAAGCTGCAATCTGACAAGTGGCTGCCACCATTTTGAGACAATGGCCAGGCCCAGTAGGACTCCTGGCTGGACTGACTGAGCCCCATCTCCAGGATTCCTCATTCCGACTGATTACTTCCTGCCTCTCAGGCCCTCACATCAACTGACTGCTCCCTGCTGCCAGGACCCCAGACCAACTGATTGCACCCTATCACCAGGACCCCAGACTGACTGATTGCAACCAGTCTCCAGGATCACACAACCACACCAAATACACCCAGCTTCCAGGACCCCTGACTGACCAATGGCATCCCGAATCCAGGACCTCCTGCTGACCACAGCCACACCCTGAGCTGCAGCTCCCCATTTGCCAACACTTTTCAAAGTCAGAGGGGCCGGCCATCTTGGATAATCCTGGAAGTAAGAGCTCCAATCTTTCAGTGGGGCAAAACCCATCCTTAGATGCCTAATGGAGGATTGAAGCTCATTGTCAGCTACCTCTCTTGCATCAGGCTACTGAACTCTGGGAGGTTATACTGGTTATGACTGTTATACTGTAGATTTTCTTTTTTCTTCTTATTGAAAAAATTTAAGTTTTTATTTCTTTACTCTTCTTGCTCTCTTTTATTTTTGTTTACCTGTTCCCTCAGAGACTTTTTCTCCCTTTTTTGCATACTAACATCCAATTTCTTTTGATTACACTCTCACCCTTTCTATTATCTAGAACTGCTGTATATTCTTTTCTTATCACATTAACAGCCACATTCAGCATCCATCTGCATCCTCCTTGTCCTCCATTTGAAACTGCAGACCTTATTGCAAATCTATTTGTTTTACTGAATATAATATTTGAACTCATTCTGTTTATTATGACAATTTTGTTATTGTCCTCATAGGGGCTATTTGGTCTAGGATTGCATAGTGTCTGAATTGAGCACTGCTAATATTGATCTCCCCTTAAATAAAGGGTTTTGGAAACCTATAGGGCCACTATAAGCCTATAGGGGGAAATCTGCAATACCCCAGATCTGCACTGCTAGAGGGGAAGATACATGAACAACATGAAAAAACAAGGGAAGAAAATGATCCAAATAAATCTAGATTCTATATTAATAGAAACCAATGACAGTATGTTAGAAGAAATGTCAGAAAAGGACTTCAGATTATACATGATTAAGATGATTTGTGAAGCAAAGAATGAGATAAGAGAGCAAATGCAGGCAATGAATTATAATACCAATAAACTGAAAGAACAAGTGCAGGAAGCAAAATATTATTTAAACAAAAGATAGAGATTCTCAAAAAAAAAAAAAAACAAATGGAAATCCTAGAAATGAAGGAAACAATAAGCCAAATAAAAACCTCAATGGAAAGCATCACCAAAAGACTAGACCACTTGGAAGACAGAACCTCAGACACTGAGAAGAAAATGTTTAATATTGAAAATAAAGTTGCCCAAACAGAGAAGATGGTAAGAAATCAAGAACAGAATCTCCAAGAACTATGGGACATTATGAAAATACCAAATTTAAGAATTATTTGGATTGAGGAAGGCACAGAGATACAAACCAAAGGAATGAACAACCTATTCAATGAAATAATATCAGAAAATTTCCCAATCCTGAAGAATGAAATGGAAAATCAAATTCAAGAGGCTTACAGAACACCAAATGTTCAAAATCACAACAGATCCACATCAAGACACATTATAATGAAATATGTAACATTCAAAATAAAGATAGAATTTTGAAGGCTGCAAGAGAAAAACATCAGATTACATATACGGGAGACCAATACAGGATAGCAGCTGACTTCTCAACACAGACACTAAAAGCTAGAAGGGCCTGGCATAACGTATTTCAAGCTCTGAAAGAAGATGCTTGCCAAACAAGAATCCTATACCCAGCAAAACTAACCTTCAGATTTGAAGATGAAATAAAATCCTTCCATGAAAAAGAAAAGGTAAAAGAATTTACAAATAGAAAGCCTGCACTATAGAATGTTCTCAGCAAAATATTCCATGAGGAGGAAATGCAAAACAACAATGGAGATCAGCAAAAGGAGGAACTACCTTAGAGAAAAACCACTCAAAGGAGAAACCAAGCAAATTTAAAAACCAAAAATAAGTCAAATGACTGGGAATACAAATCATATATCAATAATAACCTTGAACGTTAATGGCCTAAACTCATCAATCAAAAGACATAGACTGGCAGAATGGATTAAAAAGAAAGACCCAACAATATGCTGCCTGTAAAAGGCTCATCTCATAGAAAAAGACATCCACAGACTAAAGGTGAAAGGATGGGTAAAAACCTACCACGCACATAGACTCAGAAAAAAGCTGGGGTTTCCATCCTCATATCAGATAAAGTGGACTTCAAGCCAAAGTTAGTCAGAAGGGATAAAGAAGGACTTTTCTTACTGCTTAAGGGAACCATAAATCAATAAGACATAATGATAGTAAATATTTATGCCCCAAACAATGGTGCATCCCTGTACATCAAACAAATCCTTCTCAATTTCAGGATCACAGAGACCACAACACAATAATTTGGGTGACTTTAAAGCACCACTGTCACCACTAGATAGATCTTCCAAACAAAAACCAACCAAAAAATCCATAGAACTCAATAACACAATCAATAACATAGACTTAATAGACATATATAGAATATTCCATCCATCAACCAGTGGATTCACTTTCTTCTCAGCAGCACATGGAACCTTTTCGAAAATAGACCATATGTTATGCCACTAAGCAGCCCTTAGGAAATGCAAAAAAATAGAGATACTGCCTTGTGTTCTATCAGATCATAATGGACTGAGAGTAGAAATCAATGACAAAAAAAAATAGAAATTACTCCGACACCTGGAGACTAAATAATATGCTATTGAATGAATCATGGATAACAAAAAATATCAGGGAGGAGAAAAAAAATTCTTAGAGGCCAATGAGAATGATGATACAACATATCAAAATTTCTGGGACATTATGAAAGCAGTACTGAGAGGAAAATTCATTGCATGGAGCACATTCTAGAAAAGAATGAAATGTCAACAACTAAATGACCTAATATTACAGTTCAAAGCCCTAGAAAAAGAAGAACAGAATAACAGCAAAAGTAGTAGAAGACAGGAAATAATTAAATCAGAGTTGAAATCAATGAAATTGAAACAAAAGAAACAATTCAAAAAATTGACAAAATTCAAAGTTGGTTTGTTGAGAAAGTAAACAAAATAGACAAAGCCTTAGCCACACTAACAAAGTGAAGGAGAGAGAAGACTCAAATTACTAAAATTTGTGATGAAAAAGGAAATATCATGACAGACACCACTGAGATACATAACATAATGAGAAGCTTCTTTGAAAATCTGTATTCCAACAAAATAGAAACTACTGAAGACATTGACAAATTTCTAGAGACATACACTCCTCCCAAACAGAACCAGGAGGACATACACAATTTAAACAGATCAATATCAAGCAATGAAATAGAAGAAGCCATTAAAAATCTACCATCCAAGAAAAGCCCAGGAACAGATGGATTCTCAGCCGAGTTCCACAAGACCTTCAAAGAAGAACTCATTCCAATACTTCTCAAAGTATTCCAGGATATAGAAAAGGATGGTACCCTACCAAATACATTATATGAAGCTAATATCACACTCATACCCAAACCAGGCAAAGACACATCAAAGAAAGAAAATTTTAGACCAATATCCTTGATGAATATAGATGCAAAGATCCTTAACAAAATTTTGGCAAACCGTATCCAAAAACATATTAAGAAAATTGTGCATCACGATCAAGTGGAGTTCATCCCTGGAATGCAAGGACGGTTTAACATCTGTAAATCAATAAATGTAAACCATCATGGCAATAGATTTAAGGATAAGAAACATATGGTTATTTCAATTGATGCAGAAAAAGTGTTTGACAAAATACAACACCACTTCATGCTCAAAACACTAGAAAAAATAGGGATAGTAGGAACATACCTGAACATTGTAAAGGCTATTTATGCTAAGCCCATGGCCAACATCATTCTAAAAGGAGAAAAACTGAAAGCATTCCCTTTAAAAGTTGGGTATAAGACAGGGATGTCCTCTTTCACCACTTCTATTCAACATTGTCCTCAAAACTCTAGCCAGAGCAATTAGGCAGACTAAAGAAATTAAAGGAATACAAATAGGAAAAGAGGAACTTAAGTTGTCACTATTCGCTGATGACATGATTCTATATTTAGAGGATCCAAGAACCTCCTCCAGAATATGTCTAGACCTCATCAATGAATTCAGCAAAATAACAGGCTATAAAATCAACTCGCATAAATCTAAAGCATTTTTATATGCAAGCAATGAAAGAGTTGAAAGGGAAATGAGGAAAACAACTCCATTTGCAATAGCCTCAAAAAAAAAATCAAATACTTGGGAATCAATCTAACCAAAAAGGTAAAAGATCTCTACAATGAAAACTATAAAACATTGAAGAAAGAAATTGAGGAACACCTTAGAAGATGGAAAGATCTCCCATGTTCTTGGATAGGAAGAATTAATATTGTCAAAATGACTATACTACCAAAAGCGCTGTACAGATTTCAATGCAACTCCAATTAAAATGCCAATGATATACCTTACAGAAATAGAGCAAGCAATCATGAAAGTCATCTGGAAGAATAAGAAACCCAGAATAGGTAAAGCAAACTTTAGCAGGAAGAATGAAACAGGGGGTATCTCAATACCAGAACTTCAACTATACTACAAAGCAATAGTAACAAAAATGGCATGGTATTGGCACCAAAATAGACAGGTAGATGAATGGTACAGGATAGAGGACACGGACACAAACCCAAATAAATACAATTTTCTTATACTAGAAAATGGTGCCAAAAATATACAATGGAGAAAAGATAGCCTCTTCACAATGGTGCTGGGAAAACTGGAAATCCATATGCAACCGAGTGAAACTGAACCCCTATCTCTCACCCTGCACAAAAGTCAACTCACAATGGATCAAGAACCTTCATATCAGACCAGAGACCCTGCATCTTATAGAAGAAAACGTAGGTCCAAATCTACTTGTTGGCTTAGGATCAGACTTCCTTAACAGGACTCCCATAGCACAAGAAATAAAAGCAAGAATCAAAAACTGGGATAGATTCAAACTAAATAGCTTTCTCTCAGCAAAAGAAACTATCAGCAATGCAAAGAGAGAACCTACAGAGTGGGAGAATATCTTTGCCACTTATACTTCAGATAGAGCACTAATTTCCAAAATATATAAAGAACTCAAAAAACTCTACACCAAGAATACAAATAACCCAATCAACAAATGGGCTAAGGAAATGAACAGACACTTTACAGAAGAAGATCTACAAGCAATTGACAAACACATGAAAAAATGTTCACCATCTTTAGTAATAAGAGAAATGCAAATCAAAACTACCCTAAGATTCCATCTCACCCCTATTAGAATGGTGATTATGAAGAATGCAAGCAACAATAGTTGTTGGAAAGGATGTGGGAAAAAGGTACACTCATACATTGCTGATGGGATTGCAAATTAGTGCAGCCACTCTGTAAAGCAGTGTGGAGATTCCTTAGAAAACTTGGAATGGACCCACCATTTGACCCAGGTATCCTACTCCTCGGCCTATACTTCAAATCAGCATACTACAGAAATACAGCCACATAAATGTTCATAGCTGCTGAATTCACAATAGCTAGACTGTGGAACCAAACTAGATGTCCTTCATTTGATGAATGGATAAAGAAACTGTGGTATATATGTACAATGGAATATTACTCAGCTATAAATAATAATAAAATTATGGCTTGTAGGCAAATGGATGAAATTGGAAAATATTATGCTAAGTGAGATAAGCCAATCTCAAAAATCCAAAAGATGAATTATCTCATTGATAAGTGGATGATGACACATAATTGGGAGTGGGAGGGGGTCAAGAATGGAGGAAGGAGGGACTCTATAGAGGTACAAGAGGGGTGGAGAGGGGTGGGGGAAGGAAAAAATAACAGAATGAATCAAACCTCATTACCCTATGTGAATGTATGATTATGCAAATTGTATGCTGTTACTCCATGTATAAACAGAAACAACATGTATCCCATTTGTTTATAATAAAAATAAATTTTAAAACAAATGTGTGGAAATAATTGTCAGAAAGGCTGAAGAGCCTTATTCACAATATGTTGATATAATGTTGAACTATTTAACATACTTTGAGGAAGAAATGGCCATTGATATCTATCAACAGGCTTATGATAATTGAGTACAGGAACTGCGAAAGCAAATTTACCTCAATCATCAGGAAAGACAGCAGTATTTAAAAAAAATTATGTCTGTTACAAATAAGGAAAAATCCTGAGGGATTAGATTAGGGTTAGGCAATCCACATTGAAGGGGACCCATAGGTTGTATACATTTATTAATTTCTCTTAAATTTTGTAATAACCTCTATTTCCCTGATTCCATCTTTTTGATAAAAATCAGTGTATTCCATGGACTGGTAGAGGGTTCAATATGTCCCAATTATAACTTTTCTTGAATGAGGGCCTCCAGGATTTCCACCTTTTCCTTAGACAATGGCCATTTTTTTCTACCAAGACAGGAGTGGTAACCTTCCATTTTAATGTCAAGGCAATCAGAAACATAGAGGTTCCTACAGAAAAGACAATTTGACAGATATTTGCAATTGTGTATGTATGGTTGAATATGAGTAATAATTTGCTGTGGATTGGAAGGGGCAGAGCATTGTAACCATAGAGAACATGTAGACACCGGTTCATTATTGCCTCCAATGCCCCAGGGTGGCCCTTTGTTAGGGCCATATATGAGGTCATATTGATAGGGGTACATTTGCAACATCAGCACTGGTTTCCAATAACCCTGTGATTCACTGCTCATTTAAAAAAAGGGTCAACTTTGGTCTAGTTTCAGTAATAGGTGAACATGCTGTGATAATAGTGGGAACAAATCCTGCATTTCCACTTTCATTATACACTTCCCAGGGAGTTTTACTTAAGCATTCTTAGTAGAAATCATATCTATCCATGCATATCCTCTAGTGGCATGAAATTATTTGTGGACAGAGCTTCTGTTTGAATCTGAAACTTTTGTGAAGTAGACATATGCATCTGCAAGTGAAAAGGGTTCCCCCTCCTTTGGCCCTGGGTCAGGGGATGACCCATAATTGAGTTTTTTGACATGTCTGCTTCTGTGGCATGAGGATACTTTGTGAATATGTTGCTTCTTGGTACTGATTAATATCTATTACTGGTATAACATCTGTGATATGCATAGTCTTTGTGACCTGTATAGACTCTGTAATCTCTTTAACTTCTTAGGCCTAAGTACCCTATATGACCAGTGCAATAGTTATAGCTGAAGTAGCCTTGATGAATTCAAAGGCCACACTATGAGCTGAGTACTTTCTATGACCTGAGCAATTTAAATAACCTTAGTAGTCCCTATGAGTTACATAACTTCCTGACCAATATAACCTCTATTCCTTGCATAGGATCTATGACTTGCATATCCTCTTTTGTCCGAATGATCTCTATGACCTGCACACCTTCTTGATCTGAGGATCTTCTATGTTCTATGAAGATTTTATATCCTGAGTGTACTTTCTTACCAATACCTTTACATCTGCATATATTTTATAACCTCAGGAACCTATAAGACTAGAGTATCATCTGTGATCTTAATGGCCTAAATAAACTTAGTAGCTCCTATGTAGCCTGTATGCTCCTGTTTACCTCTATTATGTAAGAGACATCTATAACCTATATATTCTCTACAACTTGAATAGCCCCCATGACCTGAGTAGCCTCTATTGCCTGCATACTCTCTGTGACCTGAGGGATCTCTATGAACCTCTTTGAAAATCTCAACCTGTATGACCCACATAGCAACTACAGCTTGCAAGAGTTAAATTGTCTAAATATTTTCTTTAACCTGTAGAACCTTGAAAATCCTTTGATGACCTCAGTTGACTCTATGAATTGTGTAAACAGAATAAACTGTGTAACCCTTATGTTCTGAACAGCCTTAAGGACCTAACCTGTGTAAACTCCATGGCATGAGTAACCTCTATGAAGAACATATCATACATTTCCTTTTCCTCTGTAATCTTGCAACCTCTATTATCTCTGTAACATCTATTAGGTGTGTATTCTTTATGGTCTTTCTTGCTTCTATGGCTCCAATATTTTCTATGACTTGTATAACTCTATGAATTGTGCAGACATTGCAGCCCAAATCATTTCTAAATTATGGCATGCATATTGCTGGCTTTCATTGCCAAGTTTACCATGATATTCAGGAGCAGAAAGCAGAGCAGAGCAGAAAGATTTAAAAAATTGGGACTTGAAAGTCTGGAATAAAACTAGGGCTAAGGAAGTTGTAGTTTTTTAAGACAACTTCCCCTAAAGAAATGCTAAAGACTTTGCCTAGATACTATAAGAAAGATGGCTTGAGGGCATCTCAGGAGTTGGCAAGACCACATCCATCTTATTCTCAAGGGAGTAAAGTTGAAAATTCTTTTAAGAGACCAGTGGGACAACCCTACTTGCACAAGGGGGCCTAGGAAGTTTTTTCAATGTGCTCAGCCAACCAGACACTCAGAGGCTGCTGCAGTAAGGGTCCCCAGAGACTTGGCTATTACTCAAGATGGTGGCAGACCTTGACATCAATCATGAGGTGCTGGTTCTTCAGGAATGCACGATGCTGGAATTAGGGGCTAATGGAGATTTCCACAAAAATTTCAAAGGCAGGCCTGGGAGACTTTCAAAAATGCAGCAGCATCAGTCTCTGAAGGCACCCCCTGAGAAATCAAAGTATAGAGATGTGAAGAGGAAGTTGAAGCTACAGTGGAGATCCCCGAGATTAAGTAATGCCAGTAACAATGGACATCATCCTAGGAAATCTGCAGAAATCCAGCAGACTCAAGGCACAAGTCTATTTGGACTGTATCTAAAAGGTCATGGGAGGGGTAAACTATACAAGCCCTTTGAAGAGAGTATCATGATGCCTTGTGCCCCAGATTACAGACGTGGAGCTTCAGGACTTGTTTGCCCAGTTGGATTTCAGTCTTCTTTTTGTCCTATCTCTTCTTTCTATGTCCCTAATTTTGTAAATTGAAATATTTACTCTGTACCATTATATATTGGATACTTGTAGATTGCTTTCAATTTTGCAGGAACTCAAAATACAAGATAGCCTTGAGCCTCAGGGAAGAATTTGAACTTCAGCAATCTCAGAACTGTTAATACTATGGGAACTCTTGGAAATGGACAAAATTTATTTTGCATTGTAAAGTTTTGGGGGCCAGGGGTAAAAATTTATGGTTTGGATGTGAGATGTCCCCCAAAAGCTCACATGTGACACAATAAAGAATGTTCTGGGGAGAAATTATTGGGTTGTGAGAGTCTTAAACCAATTAGTGATTTAGTGATTTAATTCCCTGATAGGGATTAACTGAGAGGAAACTGAAGTGGGAAGATGTGACTGGAGGAGGTGGAAATTAGGGCTTGGCTTTGGGGTATGTATTTGTATGTAGCAAGTGGAGACCCTTCTCTGTGCTTCCTGTTCATCACATGAGCTGCTTCTCTGTGCCACACTCTCCTGCCATAGTGTTCTGCCTCTGCTTGAGTCCTGAGGAATGGAGCTCACCTCCTATGGACAGAGACCTCTGAAACTGTGAGCTCCCAAAATAAAACTTTTCTCCTCTACAAATGGGCTGGTTAGATCCTTTTAGCCACAGGACCAAAGTAACTGACTAAAACAGTGAGATTATTATGAGTTTCCATGGTCACATTGGGTATATTATGTTAGTGTTAGAGGCCACAGTGAATGTACTATATGAGTTTATGAGGTCACAATAAGAATAATGTTAGTTTCAGAGGCCAAGTTAAAATATTATGTGTTAGGGCTCACAGTTTGGGTATTGTATCATTGTGAGGGTAAACAGTGAGGGTATTATATCAGTGTCAGAGGCCATGGAAGAAAAATGTGTGAGTATCAGAGGCCATAGGTGGATATTACATCAGTGTCAAAGCCTATGTGAGGATATTAAATGATGCTCACAAAGTACAGTGAAGTTATTATATGAGTTTCAGAGGACATAGAGAGGAATTCAAATGAGCATCAGAGGCCATATTGATGGCATATGAATGGGAGAAGCTTCAATGAGGGTGTAATGAATCAGAAGTCACATTCAGGATAGTATATACATGTCAGAGACTGCAGTGAGTATAGTTGGTGAATATTAGAGGCCACAGTTTTGGTATCATTTGAGTATTAGAAGCACCACTGAAGATATTATGTGAGTGTCTTAGATCACGCTGAGGGTTTTATTTGAGTATAAGATGCCAAACAAGGATATTATATTCAGGTCAAGGGTAAGAGTTAGGTTATTATTGTGAGAGTCAGTGATCACAGGAGAGTAGTATGTGAGTGACTGTGGTGAAACCAAGGGTATTATATGAATGTCACAGGTCACATTGAGTGTATGTTGTGAGTTTAAGGGGCAAGAGTGTGAGTATTATGAGTGTGAGACCCACAATGAAGGTAATATATTAGTGTCAGAGGCTACAGTGAGGGAATTATGTGATTGCCAGAGCCTAGAATTAAGATATTTTGTGAAGGTCAAAAGCCAGAATTAGGATATTCTGTGAAAGGCAGAGGCAAGAGTGAGAAAATTATGGATGTCAGAGGCCACACTGAAGATATTATGAGTGTTAAAGAGTTCACAGTAGGTTACTAAGTAAGTGTCAGAGGTCATATTGAGGATATTATATCATGACCAGAGGCCAATTTAGGATACTATGTGAGTTTCAGTGATCACAAGAGGGTATTATGTGAATGCCTATTATCAAAATGAGGGATATTATGAGTGACAGATGTCACAGTAAGAGTGCTTTGTGAGATTCAGAGGCCACTGTGGGCCTTTAATTGAGCATAAGAGCCCACAATGAAGGTATTATGTCAGTGTCAGAGGCAAAGTGAAGATACACTGTGATAGCCAGAGGCCACAGGAATATATTTTGTCAGTGACAAGCCCAAAGTGAAGGTAATATGTGATTATCAAAGGACATAGTGTAGGTGTCTTGTGTCAAAGGCCACAGTGAGTGTATTATTTGAGTGTCAGAGGCCCCATTGGTGATACTAGGTGAGTTTGAAAGGTTACACTGAAAATATTGTGATTGTGGCAGAAGTCATAGTGAGAGTGTTATGTGAGTGTCAGTGGTAACAGAAGTGTATATTATGAGTGTCAGAGGCAAAATGAGGATATTATGTGAGTGTGAGAGGCCACAGGAGGGTATTATTTGAGTGTCAGAGGTGAGGATATGATGAGAGACTTTAGTTCATGGTTATCTGGTTCCAGTGCTTCTGGACCTGTGGGAGGAGAGGAATGAAGAGCATGAGAGAGCAGAGCAAAGCTGCTCAGCTCATAGTATCTGGGAAACAAAAAAGTCAGGTACAAGGTATAGTCCTAAGGGGTACACCTGCAAAACAAACTCCCTTAAACTTTCCCCTCTTCACAAGTTTTTTTCTTTTTCTGTAATTATTTCTAGGATTGAATTCAGGGGTGTTTTACCACTGACTTATATCCCCAGATTATTAATTAAATAATTAATTATTTAATAGAGGCAGGGTCTAATGTGCTGAGACTGAAGGTCCTGTGATAGTCCTGCTTTAGAATTTGAAATCACTGGGATTACAAGTGTGTGCCACTGTACCCAGATCAACCCCCTATGTTCCCCTCCAATTCCCTGTAGTTCATTCAGCTATGACTCCATCAATGGATTAATCTAATGATGAAATCCGAGCCCCCAAAAGTCCACCTCTGAACATCACTACAGGGGGAGTTAGACTTTCAACACAGAAGCCTTTGGGAGATATTCCAGATACAAACCAAAACAAGGAGGGACTGGGATTATGTCCCAGTACCACAATGGGGAAGCAGCGGTCTTGATTGAAGAAGTTGGGGAAGACTTCTGAAGAGATGAGATTCAACAGCATGAAATCTTCAATGTGCAGGAGGAAGTGATTTCCTGTGGGGAGTCCCAGGTTGCCCTGAAAGATAAACTGGCCTTTGTGCCAGGAGCAAAGGGCACCAAGCATGCTAGCAAAGGGACTTGGAGTTAGAAAGAGCTAGACTAATGCATGAACAGTGGTATATGCCTGGAAACCCAGCTACTCAGGATGCTAAGGAAGGAGGATCATGACTTTGAGTCCAGCCTGGGCAAGTTAAATAAGTTAATTAATTAATATTAATAATAATAAAGATCTAACACTCAGTGGTAGTTGGAGTGCTCCTCAATTCAATATCGAGTTTCATAGAAAAAAGAAAGGAAAGGAAAGGAGAGAAAAGAAAAAAGGAAAGAATCCAATTTTAGTGGTGCATAGCTATAATCCCACCGACTCAGGAGGCTGAGGCAGGAAGATCACACATTCAAGGCCAATCTTACATTTTAGTGAGGCCTTTAGCAACTTAGTGAGACCCTGTCTCAAAATAAAATATAAAATTAAAAATAAAATATAAAATTAAAATATAAAATGTGCAGTGAAAACCATCCCTGGTTTAATGCCCAGTACTGAAAAAAAATCTCTGTATTATGTATAATTACAATACACAAGTAAAATACATGGGGAAAAAGGAATGGAAAGAAATAAGCAACTAAGATGGATTTCAAAAGGCAATAAAATGTTTTTTCACTAGCTTTCAGGCTAGGTTAGCTGCTGAAGTTGATGGGGGCCCTTCCATACCTAAGGAAGGAAGATGGCTCTACAGAGAACAAGTCTCCAGAGGTCATCAACTCTAGGTTCCAGCCAGTAATGCAAACTAAAAAGGCTAAAAAGGATGTGCTGTGGTACAATCAGACAGTGAAGATGGCAGACTGGAAAAAGTGAAATAAACTGATCACCCTCACAAAACACTGTCCAGCTCTGAGGAAACCTGAAATATGCCATGTTGGCCAGAATTGGTGTTCCTCCACACAGTGGCAATAGAGAATTGGCACAGCATGTGAGAAACTACAGAGTATGCCTGCTGACTGTCATTGATCCAGATGACTCTAATATGAGTAGAAGGAAGCCTCAACTCTCAGGGATTCTATAGACTCATGGGAAAGGCCAGCTATAGAACAACTTAGAGGCTGGTAAGATGTGGAGAGACAGCTTTTAAATCCTTGCTTCTATGGTACCAGGGTTTGAACTCCATTCTTAGTAGGCAAGCACTGTGCCACTGAGCTTTATCCCCAGCACTGTTCATCTTCTTTCTCACACACACACACACACTCACAAATGAAAAGAAAGTAGAAAAAACTTGAGACAGGGTCTTGCTAAATTGTCCAGGATGGACTCAACTTGCAATCTCCCTGCCTCAGCAACCTGAGTAGCTGAAATTAAAGACATGTACCACTATGCCCAGTGGCTGAGAGGTTTAAGTCAGGAACAGGGGGAAAATCAGAAATATTTGGAGCATTTTAGTCAATTACAGTAGGAATTGAGAAGAACTGAAAACTTGGTAAGAACTCATAAAATGGGAAAAAGAGCAGAATCCAGTCTGATTTTCAGGTAGGCAGCAGAACCAAGCAGGTTACAGAGTTGAAAAATAGCACAGAGACAACAATCCAAAGTAGAATCTGCTAACCTGAAGTGTTAGTTTTATACTGAAACATGATCTTTCTGTCTACATCCATGACAAATAATTTTCACAATATGCCAGTAGTTCATTAATGTGCATGCATGAAACACTCAAACTCTTAATTCCTAACAAGTATTTAAGATATACAACTGTAAGACAAACACATAAAATTTTCTTATTGGTACTGGGGATTGAACTAAGGGGCACTCTATCAGTGAACTACATCCCCAGTCCTCCCACAAGCCTGTTTTGAAAATTTTGAGACAGGGTCTAAGTTGCTTAAGGTCTCACTAAATTGCTGGGGCTGGCCTCAAACTTGCATTCCTTGGCCTTAACCTCCCAAGTCTCTAGGATTGCAAGTGAGTGCCCCTGTCACTACCTAGACAGATGTATATTTATAAATGATGCATTGATGATTTTTAATTTTTACTGTTAATGTTATTAGACTGAAAGGATCTTGAGTCATATTTTGAATTCTTTTCTTGTATTTTGATTCCCTTTAGTGACAAACTTAAGGCTCCTGATGCTAAGGACAGTTTTAAGTTGGTGATCCTAGAGTTTTTACCAAGATTGTGACTAAACATGAAGACAGTGAGAGTGAAGAAATATTCCTGTGTTTCAGTTTCATGATTCCAAAAATAAATAAACTCCTTGGTATTTGGCTTCTTGCTTGAATATCCATCAGAGATTTCATGCTTTTATTCTTGGAAAATGAACAATTACCTGTCCTTTTGCAGATAGACTGAGCCACTGGAAAAGTTCTGGGTCATGAGTTGTGGGCAGAAGCATGGATGCCTTGTCTAGGCAAGTTCACTTATGTAATGGCATAAGAAAATGCAAGAGAACAGGAATGGGAGCACGTGCCTGTAATCCCAGTTATGTGGGAGGCTGAGGCAGGAGTATCACGAGTTTGAGGACAGTCTCAGCAACTAAGCAAGAAATTGTCTCAAAATAAAATAAAAAAGAGAAGTAATTCAATGTCACAGAGCTTGACTGGCAGGTGTGAGGCCCTGGGTTCAACAGCCAGGATTGGGATGGGGGATGATTTGGGCTCTCACATATGATCAAATCATGGAAGAGGCTCTGTTGGTCAGGAGTCAGATATTATGAAATGACCACTATTTCAGGTGAAGAGAATCCTTCACTTCTGAAGATTCTGTGGATTCCATTTTATATTAGGGCATAAAGAAATGTGGTAAAAGCCAGAAACCCAAGATCTGAAGGTCCTGCCTCCCTTGGTGAACTAAGCATCTCCCCCACTGAGGTCTTCTCACATGCTTGGAGACAGCACATCTTCCTGAGGTCTTCTCAATTGCTTTGGGACAGCACATCTTCCTGAGTTCTTCTCACATACTTGAAGACAGAGAGCACATCTTCCAGCTCTTTGTCAGAAAGAGGATTTGGTACTCAATACATCCATAATCTTCTCTTACATTTCTAACTGATGAGGGAAAAGGGTGCAACTACCATAAAAGGTTTGCTCTCTTCCATGTCAAAAACTTGGAAACTTCTCCCAGGTAATAAATCACACAACTTGGTTGCCTGTTACCATGGTTCAATCTGTGTTGTCCCCAAAGTTTTGTTTTGAAGACTTGGTCCTCAATGCAGCAGGGTACTGAGCTGGGGTCTTCAGGAGGTGACAGAATCACTAGGGGTCTGACCTCAAAATGAATTAATCCCCTGGTGAGTTTACAAATTCATGGGCTATTGGAGTGGGTGGAATCTTTAGAGGTGGGCCCTAACTGGAGAAAATGGGACATTTAGCCTATGCCCTTTAGGTCTATATTGAGCAGCTGACCTCTCTGCTTTTTGGTCACCATAAAGTGAGCAGTTTTGCTCTGCTCTGTGCTCACTGCCATATTCTGCCTTGCCATTGGCCCAGTGAAATGGGGCCAAGCATGATGATGTTTCTGAAACCAAAATAAAAAAATAAAATTCAAAATAAATCTTTTCTCCTTTAAGTTGATTTACCTCAGTTATTTTGTCTCAGCAGTGGAAAACTGACTAACACACCAGCTAATATGTATTAAGGGAAAGGTAAAAGGTATGTAATAGAAATCTAAATTAAAAACTTCAGAGGTATATCTCACCTATCAGTTTTTTAATTAGTAATGGAGGGAAGCTGGGTAAATAAAACTCCTGCCTTTAAATTCAGCTATACCTTACCCTGGAGGTCCAACTTGCCTATAAGTGATGGTAAATCATTTTTAATTTCTTCATAAGAATTTTAGCTTGAGTTTATGTGCAGTCTAAATACAAATATTGCTGGAGGGAAATAAAACTGAGTTTATATAAGAAATTATTTGTCATGTATTCCTTTATCATCTGGTCTTTTTAACATAGTCCTGGGAAAGTTCTGGATCTAGTAAACAAAGGACAGAACAAGTAAAGGAAAGGGTGGGTCATAGGATGATGCAGTCAGAGAAGGCATGTGTGACACTACAGAGGTGTGGATTCCTATTCAGGGTTTAATGAGGTGCTGAAAGGAACAGAGGGTGGACACCACACATGCTGCTCATTAAGCATGGACTTGTGTTTACTTCTGGCAGCAGAGTCAGTAGGAGCCCAGGAGTCCAGTCACTTGTGCTTTCTGGCCTGCATTTGTCATTGAGCCATGTCCTTCAAAGTGAATAATACCACCTATGTGTCCAGAAAGTTTGGTGCTGGGAAACCTCTGTAAATATCTGCTTGAAAGGGTACAGAATGTAAAATACAGTGATTTATCCACTATTTTTGCTAAGAGGAATGACGTTATTTAGCCTAAGCTTCTGCTTTAGGATTTTTCATTTAAAAGTCTCTGTCCTCGCTTAATAATATTTTTTGTCATAAATCCTATTTTTAGTATTATTTTAGAAAACTATTCAATTTACTGCAATTAAAAAAACACATTATTTGAAGATTAGTTGATCCGAATCAATTCTTCATGATCATGGTGCTTATCAACCCCTTCAGAACAGGCGGATTCTATAGTGAGAGTTTTCACCTCAGTGCCTGATCTTATTACTGTGGATCAAAACTTGACCAGGAAAGATAGGTTTGTTGACCAAGGAATTCAACACCTAATTCAGAATTCAACTGTTAGTTTAAAAAAGGAACACGGAGTTCTGTCTCCTTGCTGCCTACTTCATCCACTCTAATCACCACCCCACACTTGCCAGTTTACTTTTCTGGGCTTTGTTTCTATTATCCTCTTTATACTATAAGTTTTGGCTAAGTAAGATTAAACTCTGTTCTTTGAAAACACACCACAAATTATCTGTCAGCATTACTCTTTGCTATCTCTGTCTCTAAAATGACCATTCTTATCATGTCCAAAATTCAAAAGTTCTATCAAAATGTCCAATCTTGATTATTAGTTGAATTTTGACATGAAGAACTTCTCTGAAGCAACAGCATATTATCTGTACCCTTAATATTATATCATGAGTAACTTTCTTCCATGAATTTCTTGAATACTAACTTATGAAGGCAGGAACTATCTCAGAGATTAATTTAAAACACTTAGTGTTATCTAGTGTCAGGAAATATTTGCTGAAATTGTTTCTTTTAAAATATTAATTTAAGCTTGGTATCGTGGTGTGTGTCTGTAATCCTAGCAAATAGGAAAACAGGCATGAGGATTACAAATTCAAGGTCAGTGGGGGCAAGTTAGTGAGATCTTGACTCAATAAAAACAAGTAGGGTTGGAGATATAGCTTGGTGGCAAAGTACCCTGTTTTCATACCCTAGAAATGCAGAAAACAAAATTAAAATTTAATGAATAAAAAGCATTTATATGTATATATTCAGTGGTGCTAGGAATTGAAACCAGGATAGTTAGAGTGCACATGGTAGGTAAGCACTCTATCCCTGAGCTATATCCCAACCTACTTACTCTGGTTTTGATAAATTTAGTTTAAAATAAAGAATATATTTATATGTTTAAACCATACAAGAATAATCATAAGTTTAGTCAGAGTCATCATTTTCTGTATTGTAAACATTAAATTAGAAATGGTTATTGTTCTATAAAAAGCTTAATTTGTTGAT
The DNA here is from genome assembly GCF_902686445.1 of Sciurus carolinensis. Lineage (NCBI taxonomy): Eukaryota > Metazoa > Chordata > Mammalia > Rodentia > Sciuridae > Sciurus > Sciurus carolinensis. Next base: position 950,274 of record NW_025920153.1, read on the forward strand.
ATTTTTGTTATTTATTTTAAGACTTAGCCTATCAATATTAAATCTTGTATAATTTTCAAGTTACAATTAATAACCTCTCTGTAGAACATAAAGACTGAACAAATTAATTCAAAGTTTCTACTAGTGTTCCTTCATTGTGTCTTGCACTTTGAATATAGCTTATTAAAACATAGCTTCCAAGACATGGGCCTTTTCAGACTCACTACCTGCTGTTTCTCCTCATGCCCAGTACATCCTACAATGTAATACACAATTGTTTAATGAATCTATCAATTATACATTTTTCTTCTACCCCTGCATGTTTACATATTGTGGAAATTCCAACTCACTACTTTTCAACAGAGCAGCCACCACCAACAGGTGACTGTGCTAGGTTTTTTGTTACTGATATCCTTCTCAAAACCTATTTGGACAGAAATGTCAACACAATTAAAATGTGAACACAGCTCTCAGAGTAGCAATAACAAGATAGTACAGGCAGGTGATACCAAAGTATAAGAAGGACTGGTGTTACAAGTTTGAGGTCAGCTAGGCAACTTAGTGAGACCTTCTTTCAAAATTAAAAATGGGCTGGGGATGTAGTCCAGGGGTAGGGTGCTTGTCTAGCAAGGGTGAAGCTCTGGGTCCTATCTCCAACACTATCTAAAACTAAAGAAAAGAAGAAGAAAAAGAACTGGTTAATTTAGTCTATGTGAATTTGACTAAATGAAGAATAAGTGGTATATAAGGTTTTAAATTTTCTTTCTCTTCTCCATGTCCTCCCAGCTCTTAGACTATTTGTAAAATAAATTTTAAAAAGAATGAATTTTGTACACTTTAAATATATTTTGTCTAATTTAATACCATATTAACATACAATCAGGAACTTGTGACTTCTCCAGTAAGCAAAGGGATTATTTGTACACTTTATTAAAATGACATAGCCAGTTGAAGAGGGAAAAGGCAGATGTAGGAATCAGCAGTGGCTAACATCCTTTATCAGGTGAGGTATTTTAAAGTGAATTCTCACAAACTGAGAAATGAGACTGAAAACAACTATATAAATGTCTTTGATAATGTATTGTCAGATGAAGTAATGAGGGACTACATTATGTATATTTACCACATATGCAAATGTACTATGTCTTAAAGTTATTAGAGATTATATCTGAGTTAATTTCCAAATAGATATGAACTGTACAAACATTTATTTAATTATTTAATTATTTATTTATTTATTTAATTTATTTTCTGCAGTGCTGGGAATTGAACCCAGGGCCTTCTGCTTCTGAGGCAAGCACTCTACCAACTGAACTATCTCCCCAGACCAATCTTTATTTTTCACATTAAACATGGCAGGAATTCCTGAAGTATTCACTTAAGATTAAATGATTTTAGGAAAGTATATTGACATTATTTATTTTCAATTGCAATACAATCCCTTAGATTCCAATAGTTACTGAATTTAAGCAGCTAGAAACAACTTTGGATTAAATGTTTTTGCTCCTCAGTATTTTGCAGTGAATACTTTTTGTGTAGGAAATGATAGGGTACAGAAAAATGTGTATATTTGCACTTGTTATGTGTCTTATAAGTGTGATATTCACTTAGAGTCCAGGTTGCTATTTCTAAAAGCTTTTTGTAAAATAACATTATATAAACTTTGTCACATTCTGAAAGTGTTATGGATTTTCTGATAATATAGTTACAAAATACTTGTAAAACACAGAAGTCTGCTATCCACTTGGTATTTTGGTTGAGCAGTTTCAGAAGGAAAAAAAAAAAAAACAAAGAACACCTACTAACAGTCAAGACCCAGTACAGCAGCCATTATGCACAGTTCAGGACAGTCTTTCTGTGGGAGAGGACTGCTTCTGTAGTCTTCTTAGTCACATCCACAAACACACAAGGCACCTCTCTCTAGGAACCATGTGCAGCAATACAACAATGGCATGCTGTGACCCAGAAGGTTAAGAAAGTTTCACAGAGCAAGAAATATTGCAGCATGTCTCTGAATAATGAGCGTAATTTCCTCAGCCATTACAGACATTTATTGATATTTGAAATGGAATATTTTTGCAAAAGCAAGCCAATTTTCTACTCAGTCTCTTACCTATGAATCACATATTGATACAATTTCTCTCAAAACCCCTTTACCACATTAAGAGCATAAAGAAAAAATTGTTGAAAAAAATTTCCAGAAAACTTTATATGCACAAAACCATGGTGGTGTTATCTCTCCCAAATTAGGGGAGTAGCACAGGGACCTTCTCCCTTCATATCAAGTGAGGAAAGAAAATGCAGTGTGAACTTGTACCTGCCTTCCTCCTGGAAAATTGTAAAGCAGAGGAAGGCTGTTATTACATCCAAAAGATGGTAAGAGTGAAGAAGAGGTGACTTGTTCTCCCAGAGTATTCAAAGCAAAGGACTGCACTATAGCCCTCAGTAGAAAGCCAACCTGGAATCATTTTAAAACCTTCCCTAGAAACCCCCAAGGAATGAAGGTACATCAGAAAGCAGAGTCCATATTGAGGCAAACCTTCAGAAAACAGAGAGAAAACTACCCAAACTGTGAAAAACACTTCTCCCACAGCATGCAACAAAATGTCCCCAGGGGAGTTCTCTGGAGATCCCACCAAGGAAAGTTCTGTGGGACTAATATTGGTTTTAAACACCTTCCAGACTGAGTTAGAAAGTCATCTTCCAAGTCTACTAACAAAAGAAGAACTTTCTTGTCATGCCACAGTGAATTTAACAGGAAAATATTGGTGCTGACATATACACACTCAGCAAAATATCCTTCCATATTTTAAAACAAGTTGAAAAGTTCATGAAGGCTCTACAATCAAGAACATTAATTATATATGCAGTCATGGGTAGCACTGTCTATTTACAAAGCACTGTAAACCCTCATAAATCCACACAGCAAGGGACATAATGATCTATGAACCTTGGGCTGATCAGAAACACTGTACCCACTGAATGATAACTCAAAGTCATGAAACAAAAAACAATGCTCTTTATTTGTTTACAATTTTGTTATTCTGTCCATCCAATTTTCTGCATAAATTTAGACTTTTAAAATATGCACTCTTATTTGAATCTTAAGCCCCCTTACATTTTACACCTGAGGTGAGTGCCTTGCTCTCCAGCCCTACTTTCATGCTCTGTTTTCCTTCTTTCCTTACCACATATGCCACTAGAGAAACCAGAAACCTTGGTCTGCAAGATGGAGAATGGAGATGGGGAGAACATAGGTGAAGAAGGTTTCCTTCTACCCATGACAGTTTTTGCTGGTGGAGAAGAGTGGGAGGCAAAAATAAAGATTCCAACCCATAAGATCTGCTTGATGGATGTATTGATTACATATACATTACACAAATGCCTGAAATTAGGACTTCAATTGTGGGTGGTCAGAGAAACACCCTGCACAAATATTATTACTTGAATCTGGATACTTCCCTAGGGCTCATGTATGGAAGGCTTGGTCCCCAGCTGGTGGTGCTATTGGGAGGTGGTGGAAACTGCAGGAGGTAGGGCTTAATTGGAAGAAGCAGGTCACTACAGCATGTCCTTTAAGGGTATATCTTGTCACCAGCCCATAACTTGCTCTCTCTCTCTCTGCTTCCCAGACACCATGAGATGAGCTGCTTTGCTCCACCAGATGATCCCTGCCTCTCCAAAGGCCCAAAGCAACAGGTCCAAATGATCAGAGACTGAAACTATGAATCAAAATAAATATTTTCTCCTTTAAGTTGATTTTCTCAACTATTTTGTCACAGCAACATAAAGCTAACACAATGATGTAGGATAGGAATTTGGGATTGAAACTCAAAGACCAAGGTCTACTCCTGACCTCTCTCCATAAGTTGGAAAAATGTTCTGGAAGTTTCAGCACTTTATCTATAAATTTGGGGAATATTATTGTCTATTCCCAATATGCTAAGAAGACAAAATTAAATGTTTTGAAGGAGGAATATGCAAACAGTGGCCATGTATACAATAAGCCATAGGATAGAGATATGTGCAGGATCATTTGGCAATTGACCCTAGAGAGCAGATATCCCAACTAGGAAGCTTAGGAAGGTGTGGACTGAGCTAAGTGGATAGAAATAGTAAGACAGGTTATATGAAGCTGCAGATGAATGCTTCAGCTGGAGAGAGCTGAGTATATAAAAGCAGGTAGAGAAAAATCTAAAACAAGTTCCAGCAGGCAGTAAGCAGAATGGTGGTTACCAGGGCTGGAGGAAGGGATAGGAGGAGACTCTGGACAAGGGGCACAAACTTCAGTTATATAGAATGAATATCCTATGGAGACCTAATGCACAGCAGTGTGACCATAGTTAACAGTACTGTATTATATACTTGGAATTTGTTAGGAATATAGATCCTAAGTGCTCTTACCATACACACAAAAAAAATAGTAACTATGTGAGATGATAGATAAGATGATTACCTTTAGTATGGTGATTATTTCACTATGTATATGCATATAAAAACATCAAGTTGTAGTGTTTATTATGGTGCTAGCCTGTAATCCCAGTTCCCAGGCTGAGGCAAGACTGAGCCCAGTCTGGGCAACATAGTGAGACCCAATATCAAACAAAACAAAACAAAATAAAAACCTCAAAATCAAAACAGAACAAAAAATGCACATTAAGTTTCAAACCTTAGGGGCTGGAATTGTAGCTCAGTGGTAGAGCCACTCACCTAGCACTTGTGAGGCACTGGGTTTGATCCTCAGCAACACATAAGAATAAATAAATAAAATAATTGTATTGTGTCCATGTACAACTAAAAATATTTTTTAAAAGTTTTACATCTTAAATATATACAATTGTTATCAAATTAGAGTTTTATCAATTAGAGTTTGATAAAGATTGGGGGGATGAAGCATGGAAGACAGACACAGTAACTTCACTGGATTGATGTACAGATTCAGTAAAGTACTAAAATTAAATGCTATATAAGCAGTAAAGTCATAAAGGAGTTAACAACTATCACCCTCACTGCACTGTCCTTGCTGTTGTTCTGTCTTTCCTGGCCAAAATTCAGGGTTGTAAAGGACACTCGTGCTGGATAGTAGTACCCATAAAATTTTCAGGCTAATATCTGACAAAATGCTTGACAAGAACAACTTAGAGGAGGAAATTTTTATTTTGGCTAATGGTTTTAGAGGTCTCAGTTCATGGACTGGGATTCCATTGCTCTGGGTCCAAGGTGAGGCAAAATATCATGGGAAGGGTGAGGTGGAGGAAAGCTGCTCTGCCAATTGTGGCCAGAAAGTGGATAGGGGAAGGAGCCTGAAGAAAGATAAATTCTTTCAGAGTATGCCCCAAGTGACCTCCTCCAGCCAAGAACCACTGGTCTATAGTTAACACCCAGTTAGTTCATTCAATCTAATAGGGGCTGATTATATTCAGCTCCTAATCTAATCATTCACCTCTGAATATTCCTTCCTTAACACAGGAGCTTTTCAGGGTATACCTCACATCTAAATCAAAACAAAGACAAAGCCTCAGGGCTCTGAGGGTCCAAGCTACTATTGGCGTGCAGGCAGTAAGTTAATAAAAAGAGAGGTAATGCTCAGCAGGTAAGAAACTGTAATTAACATGAAGTATCTAGATATGACCTTCTCCTGTAAAATTACTTTAGCCTATATAAAACCTGCCTGTGCTGATGACAACCTTAATTGTATAGTTTCACACAGCACCTGTGGAACTAACTACCATGGCATCTGTCTATGACCTGCCCAAGGTGACTGCAACCACAGGGCAGGCAAAACCCAGAGGTCTGTGATGTTTGGTATTGTCCACATGGACTGTTCTCTTACCCACCAATGCAATTGTCTAGACATGAAAGATGGGCTCAGGAAAACATTTCAGTATACTCTTTAGTAGGCCAACACTATGGAACCTTGCCACAGGAGGAAAAAAAATCACATTTTCTCTATTAATCACAGTGTCTTAGTCTGTTTTCTGTTGCCATAAAAGAATGCCTGAGATGGTTAGAATGGAGGGTAATTTTGGTTCATGGTTCTAGAGGCTGAAAAGTCTAAAAGCATAGTGGTGGAATCTTCTCTGCTTCTTTTGAGGGCCTTGTGCTGTTTAAACTGATGACAGAGAGCAAAAGGGCAAGCAGGCACATGTGGAAAAGGAAATATGCTTTTTAAAAATGGCACTCAAGGTGATAATCCCATCTTCGTCTTAGGAGAGCAAGAAGTCATATGCTCCTGAAAGACAGCACTGATTGCTTAATGAAAGTGTAGCCTTCATGACATGACACCTTTTAAAGATCCGATGACCTCTCAACAGTGGTACATTGAGGATCAAGCCTCAACATGCATTTTGATGGGGATAAATCATATTCAAAACATAGCACAGAATAGGCCCCCACAAAAAAATGTAACAACAAAATGTACCCATATGCGTAACTATAATGCACCAATAAAAACATGGAAGAAAAGAAAATATAGGTTTTTTACATTGCATGTGGCAATGATTTCTTGAATATGATGACAAAAGTACAAGACAAGAAGAGTAAGAATAGGTAAACTTGACTGCATCAAGATTAAGCATTTCTGTACATCAAAGGATACAATTAGCAGATTGTAAAGTCAATCTATTAAATGGGAGAAAGTATTTGCAAGTTATATATCTGATAAAGGATTAATACCTAGAATATAAAAAGAATTCCTTCAATTCAACAACAACAAAAAAACACAACATTATTTAAAAATGAGCAATGGTCTTCAACATATATTTCTCCAAAGAAAATGCATAAATAGCCAAAAAGCACATGACAAGAGGCTCAACTTATTAATCATTAGGAAAATGCAAATCAAAACAATGAGATTACCACCTCACACCTACTAAGGTAACTACTTTTAGAAACAGTAGTCAGATAATAACAAGCATTGAAAAGGACATGGAGAAAATGGAACCATTGTGTACTGTTGGCGGTAATATAAAACTGATGCAGCTACTATGGAAAACAGTGAGATGGTTGTTCAAAAAAATTAAATACAGAACTGCCATATAATCTAGCAAGTCCACTTCTGACTATATACCTAAAAGACCTGAAAGCAAGTATTGATGAGGTATCTATACTGATGCTCATTGAAGCATTCTTCACAGCATTCAAAAAGTATGATTCAACCCAAATATTCACTGATGGAAGAATGGATAAGCAAAATATATTAATTATATGCAATGGAATATTTTTATGTTTTATGACTTAGTCATTCTCTTGTTTGTTTGTTTTGAGACAGGTCTAGGCTGGGCTAGAACTCTTGGCTTGAGTAATTCTCCTGCTTCAGCCTCCCTAGTAATTAGGACTAACTGAATACTCCACTGTGCCCAGCAGCAGAATATTTTTCTGGCTTAAAAAGGAAGGAAATTCTGTCACATGCAACACAGATGAACCTTGAGAACATTATGCTAAGTGAATGAGCCAGTTGCAAAAGATAAATACTCTGTTGATTTCACTTGTATGAGGTATTTAACATGGACAAATTCATAGAAACAAAATGTAGAATGGCTACTGCCAAAGACTGGTGGGGGAAGTAATAGATAATTGATTTTTAATGAATGTAGAGTTTCAGTTTTGCAAGGATGAAAAGAGTTCTGGAGATTGATTGCACAATAATATGAATGTACTTAACACATACAATATGAATGAACTATACTCTTTAAAATGATTAAGATGGGAAATGTTTAAATGGCATATCTTACCACAATTTAAAAATAATTTAAAAACAGGGAAGACAAACTATGTACAAAAAAATGTAGGTTCACTAAAAGAATAAAAATAGAGTCTGTAATTTCCAAAGCAATGGAGGAAAAACAAAGGATGTAAACAATTTTAATATCTGAAAACTGAGAAAAAGTTTTAAAAAGATTATAATTAGTAAATACAAAATAACTGGGAGAAAATGTCTACTCTAATCCTAAAATAAAGGTAATACATTAAGTGTAACTATTAAAAAATCTAAATTTTGAGAATGGACTTAAAAACAAAATCCAAATTTTTACAATGTACAAGAGATAACACCTAAAGCAAAACCACAAGAAGGACTAAATTAGTGAATCAAAATATATGATGAATTCATCTTAGGAGCACACATAATGGAATTTAAGTTAAGCATCTTATTTAAAAAATATTGTTAGTTATAGATGGACATATTTATTTTGTTTATTTAGTTTTTTTAATGTGGTGCTGGGGATCAAACCCAGTGCTTCATGCATGCTAGGCAAGCACTCTACCACTGAGTCACAATCCCAGCCCATGTTAAAAGTTTTAATGGAGATAAAAAGGGATTCTTGATAATAGGGAAACCGCACTAAGAAGCTCGGGATAGTAGTACATGCCTATAATTCCAGCAATTTGGGAGACTGAGACAGAAGATTTTAAGTTTGAGTCCAGTCTCAGCAAATTGGCAAGGCTCTGTACAAAAAGAGAGAGAGAGAGAGAGAGAGAGAGAAGGAGAAAGAGAGAGTGAGAGAAAGAAAGAAAGACAGACAGGTAGGAGAGGGGATGTAACTAAATATAAGAGCATCCCTGAAACAAACAAAACACTATGAATATTCAATCATTATAAATGTACCTTCACTGAAAATCTAGCCTCAAAACAAAAATAATTACAGAAAATTTTTTTAAAACTAACAATCTTAATGTGAAATTTTAGCTTCAATCAGATGAATAGATTAGGCAAGAAAAATTAGTTCAGAATAAAGAATACTGAACAATAACAGGCATGATTATGGATATCAATGTCTCCCTCAATATAGAAAATAATATCAATGGTACAAAATAAAGAAAATACTATCTATTGGTCACATGTGAGGTCAGATAGGAAAACTTTTTTAAAAGTTTACAGACTAAAAATTAATTAAGTCATCCTGATTTCCTTGAAATGCTAGTTATAATCATAAATGACTAGAGACTTGTATACTCATCAGCAATAACATTAAACCAGTCATAGACAAGTCAGCTAAACAACTCTACTTGCTTTAAAAAGAAGTTAATGTGGGTCAGAGTTGTGGTTCAGTGGTAGAGTGCTTGCCTAGCATGAGTGAGGCACTGGGTTAGATTCTCAGCACCACATATAAATAAATAAAATAAAGGTCCATTGACAAAAATATTTTTTAAAAAATGAAGTTAATGTATAATAGGAAAATCATGAAAAAGGCAAAAACATTCTCTCCTCTAAACTTTATAAGCTATGCTGTAATAGCTATGAACAAGACTTTTTATAACCTCCCATTTGAATTCTCCTAACTTTGCAATCTGACCTTTTCTATGCACAATACCCCCCCCCTCAGGGATAAAACCCAGGGTCTTCTGCTTGCTAGGCAAATGATCTGCCACTGAACTGCATCCCCAGTCCAATGTATAACACACTTTTTAAACATTTCTAATTTTATTATTTTTTGATAGTTTCTGGTGTCAGAAGTGGGATCCAACATGAGATCCAAACACTGAGATCAGTGAGTAACCAAATTGCTGGTATTCACAGAGCCCACTGCACTCACTACTTTCTTACAGTCCATGGATGAGCTCTATGTTAAGTCTCTCTCAGATTCAAGCACTAGCCTCTATGTTTTGAGCTCTGCAACTTTTTTATATGTACCTGTGTTTATTTTAGATTTTGGTAAGCTACAATTTCCTATTAAACAAGTAGGACAAGGAACATATATATCTCAGAGTCCCAGAACAGTAGTTCTATTGGCTAGACTCTCCAATGTTTACATCTGAGGGAAACCAAATGCAAAGATGGGTTACACTTGGTCTAATAGAACAGGGTGTTATGTCTTTCTAGAAAACTGAATAAAATTTACATCAACAATTTGGAATTATAGTGGTCACTCTAAGAACTTTCTACTTGGACAAAATAATTTATCTTAGAAAAGTCATTGAAGATGAACCTAGATGCCTCAAACTTGGTGGAATACATCTTTTGTTGGTATACGAAAGCTTCAAAAGACAGAATGACTCCTAAAAAAGTCTTTCTTTAAAAACAAACAAACAAAAAACTTCTCCAGCACATTGACAAAAAATTATAGACTGGGAGTGTACCCCAGTGGTAGAGCACTTGCCTAGGATTTGCACAGTCATATGTTTGATCTTCAGAGCATGTGTGTGTGTGTGTGTGTGTGTGTGTGTGTGTGTATGTGTATGCACATGTGTGTGTCTATACATCTCAATCTCTTAGGCTGACTCAGATTCTCAAATATGGATAAATAAATTGTGAAGAGAACTTTGAGACCTGCACAAATTTACTCCACAATTTACAGAATAGTAGTTTTCTGATGGTACCTGAAACTAAAACTGAGTTACTCTACTTATAAAGTAGTAGTTTGCAATGAATTACTCCATTTGGAGTACAAGTGCCAAGATAAATTGATGCTACACCTTCCTCGTATAACTAAAAACCACTATCTGCCTGGCACAACTATAAGTGACAAATTGACAAATAACTTATGCCAATTTATCAAACTAAAACACAAGACATGGGCCTCCCAAATCTTGTCAAGAACACCAGGCACAGGAGTTTATCAACCTCACTAGACATAACCTCCTCATCTAAGACCCATAAAAGGAGGAGTTCCCCAAGACTGGACATGGCAGCATACTGACCGTAATGTCTGGTCACCTGTCATCAGCCTTGCCAGGAAAATCATCAAAACAATTAATTATTTCTGTCCTAGGGCTTTGGATTAGGGCATTTTCTCTGGCCTGTGACAACAAAACACAGCCCACTCCAAGATGAAACCTCAAGTTGAAACTCCTAGCTGATGCTCTGAAATTGCTCACCACCTGAGCCCTTTGCCTTAACAACTCTGTGAAACTGGTTCTTTAAAACCCTTATCTGATCACCTACATTGAATCTTTGACTCTGAATTTATCTCTCTCCCTGCCCATGCTCTTAGCACAACATCCTGTAATCCTGCAGCCACCTTAACTCTTAGATTTTTTGTGACCTATATATATATCATTGTGTAAAGAGTGATGTGTGAATTGAGTGTTATAGATGTTAGAAATTAATATTGTAATGGAATAAAAGAACTTATAATTGCCTGGCTTATGACTCTTGGGTGAATTGCAACCATTAAAAGTTGTATAGTTTGGGAATTTATTGTTACTCAATGAACTCTGACATTGTGGAAAGACAAACATGTTTAGTCTATAATAATGGCAGAGCTGACTACAATAACCATCATTTGGGTGAGGCTCAAGGACACAATTGGGGTAAAGAAAATATTTTTATCTTTATTGTGGAGGTATACACATGTGTACAAATTCACCAAAGCATATTTAAGTGTATGCTTAAAGTAGTAAATTTTCTTATATGTGAATTTATTTAAATAAAGTGGATGTTAAAATATCCAAAGATAATAACAACAAAAAGACTGAGACTCTTGAACTTTAGGCTTCCCTACTCTCAAAGGACTCACATTCTCCCTGAAGCACATGCCTAAGGGTAAAAACTAAGATAAAGAGTAATTGGAAATAAACTATCTTATCCACTGAGATGGGCTCTGAAAATATTCCACACCTGTAAAATTCCTTGCAGTTATTCACCTAAAACTTAGTCTATAGCTTCCATAACACTGAACCTCATAAAAGGCAAATATACCCCAAAACTCTTTTTTAAAAACACTTGCATCCTTTCTCCATGCCTTTGAGATATAAATTTTCTACCATTTCTTCCAAAACATGAAAGAACCATTTCTTTGAAATGCAAACTTCAGGAAGATGACTTCTCAGAACTGGGGGTCTCTTTGGGGTTTTGGGGATGGGGGTAATAGAAATGAACTATCAAATGAAAAAGAAGTTTAAATATTTCCCACAAATAAAAAGCTTTGACTATCTCTGAAGTAACATTAATGGCCAGAAACAAAATTTGAATCCAGTTCTTCTTTCATAAACTAGTAGTATGGTAAAATATTTGAATAAAAATCATAAGATCATGTCTACCTATATACATCTATATTATGTATGTATGATATTTTTCTATCTCAGGATAATATTGTTAAAATTAATTCATAAAAGAAGTTAAGTGAATTGGCTTTAAAAATAATGCTTTTAAAAATTAAAATATTATTGGTTTGAGGGGAAGGACATCTTCAGAGTCGTTTGCATTAAATATAACACATATATATTGTTTTCCACCCAGGCTTACTAGTAAAATAAATTCATGTTATCTCTATGCTATAAAAGTTGTCAGAAAGAAAAATAACTTAAGACAATGGCAAGCTGTTTAATATGGAACAAAATTTTCATGAACATCCAGCATAACTTTAAAAAATAAGCAAATTAAATAGATAAAAGTAAAATAAAAGTTTAAACAACCTTTAAAGTTTAAAGGAGATAAAGTTCCCATTAGACTGATTGTGGAGGTTGGGAAGTTCTCTGATCTGCTGTCTGTAAGCTGGAGACCAAAGAGAACTGGTGGTGTCGAAGTCTGACAACCTGAGACCCAGGTGAGCCCAGGAATAGTGTAAATTCCAGTCTGAGGGCAGAAGATGAGATGAGATGTTCCAGTCCAAATTATAAGGCAGGGGGAAAAATAAAAGAGGAAAATCCTAAAAATAAATAAATAAATAAATAAATAAATCCTATGTGAAAGACAACCTCCCTATACAAGAAGAGAAGTAAACTTCTTATCACCATGGATTGAAATTTAAGGTTGAGGAAAACCTGTACAAACTAACTAACCCTTATTAACCTAACCCTTATTTAGCTAACCCTCATTTTCCTAGTAATTTCTCTATCCAACTAACTATCCTAGTCCAAGCCTCCTTGCCTTGTCACATTTTCATAATTTACTACTCTTTGTCTAATTCAACCCTATTGAATCTTTGGGTCTTCATTTCCTTACAAGGGTTCCCATGTCACAAAACATTTATATTAAATAATTGTGTATGCTTTTCTCACATGAATCCATTTTATGTCAACTTACTTCTCAGACCCAGACAAAAACCCTAAGAAGGCAGAGATAAAAATTTACCCCCACTCAATACAGAATAAATTATTTTAAAATCATGCTATATACATAGAAATACACCACAGGGAATTTCACTTTTATTCATAAGTAAAAAGAACCAATCAAATATGAATACATACATAAGCAAAAGGAAGTCTAGTAGAGTAGAGGAAGGATAATGGAAGATGGGAGAGAGGAGAGGAGGGGAAAGGGAGAGGGAAAAGGGAAGAATTATGAACTGAAAACAAATTTCATACATGTATGAGTTTGTCAGGATGAACGCAACCACTCTGTATAATTACAAAGCTCTAAAAAAACAAAAAAGAATATACGTTAGTGGGTAATGGTGTCAGATATACTATTTTGATGCCACAAGTATTCTGCCCCCCCCAACCATTTTACAACCCAGATCACCAGTCACTGTGCTGCCTTCTCATCTCCAGCCAACTCTATCTAGTCTGTGACCTTGGGACATCTTGGACACTGACTCAGCTGTATCAGTCTCCACCATGGGATCTGGGTCCTCCATTCTGGCAGATTCACCCCTAGAGTGTCTACTAGACAATCTCAAACCCCTTTACCTGACCCCTGGCCTAAAAATACCAAAACTTATCCTTTAGATAATCAATCCAAAATGGCCACGTAATGGCTTTGAGTGGGCAGATGGAAATGGATTTCTTATCTTCAAGCTTTCTCTTTCTTGCACACTAAAACTAATCTTTGCTCTTTCTGCAAACCTGAACACCTCCTTTTGGCTTCTTCTCCCCCTCTTAAACACTCCTCCTCCTCCGACTTCTACTCGGCTGATGAACCACTCCCATACCATTCCCCTGTGGCCAAGCCCCCTCCAACTCCTGCTCCTCCATCTCCTTTAAAAAGCCTGAGGCAACATCCCCTGCCTAGCTTTGCTGAAGCCTATGTTGCAATGTAGACTGCAGGAGGCTAAGCAAGGAATCAACCTGAGACTGAAGAAAAAAAAGTGTACATTTTAAACTTCTCCTGGGTTGCAACACAAAATAATGGTTTTAAGACTTTCTTCCTCTTCTTTCTTCTCCAATTACATCTCCTTCCCCCTCCCTCTCTCTGCCTTTTGTTCTCACTCCCTCATGCTATTTTACTAGAATAATTGATGGCCATTATCATTTTTTTCTTCTAGGACTCCTGTTTTGTTTTTCTTAAATGATATATTTTTCAAGCTCACAATTTTGCTACTACAAACCTAGGTTAATGTTTTTATGATCAGTTCTATTTTTATTCAACTCTAGAGTTATTTTTGTGAACATCTGTTACATTGCAATGGTGATTCACCTATAAAGGGCTACAAGGCCTTTGCTTTTGTGTTATGTGTATATTGTGTTGTCTATGTATGTACATGAGAACAAAATTGACATAAATAGCAAGCACTTAAACAATTAAAATTTTAAAAATGGATCCAGATACACAAGTTCTGCAGTTGGAAGACACACATAAGTTCACCAACCAATCGGTCAACCAACCATTTCTCCTTTAAGACAACCAGGCCCGACACCCAAAGCTGAGACATACAATTCACTATTGACACCTCTGACTCCAAAAACTCTGCTCCTACCTAAAGCCCTCCCTAATTCCCTTTTTTTACAGGCATAAAACTCTTGGCTCCTAACCAACAGGAAGAAGCTACAGAAGAAAGATCATTGTCCCATTCCCAGTATCTCTAAAAGCAAAAAGGGAGGAATATTGGCATCAGATCTGCTATTTTGATACCACCAGTATTCTGCCCTCACACACACACATCATTTTACAACCTAGATTGTCAGTCTGCCAACATCCTAGCCAGCCATTGATCCACTTGTCAGTCTGTAAACATTCTCAGTAGTCATTGATCCAGATTATTAGCCTGTGAACCTTTTTATTAGCTGTTTGTCCATTGTCATTAGCCCATAAATTTCCACTACTTAAGAAAAGCTCCCCTACCATTCTTTCTCTCTCTCCTCCTTACTCTATATCTCTTGCTCGCTCTTGCTCTCTTCCACTCACTCACTCTCAACTCATTCTCTCTCTCTCTCTCTCTCTCTCTCTCTCTCTCTCTCTCTCTCTCTCTCTCTTTGTCTCTCTCATTTTCTCTCTCCCTCACCCTGCAGTCAGGCACTCTGCCTGTCCACTTAATAAAATCTCTTGCATGAGTTTCTGCATCTGGAATGGTTTCTGGGTGCTTTCAGTGGGGATAAATGTATTTCTGAGTTTCAATATCATCAATATATAGACTTTTTTATGCATTGTCATCTGAATCATTTTCACATAAATAAACATAAATACCTGTGGAAACATGAAAAAATTTTCCTCCCCTACAGATTCTTCTTAAGTTAGTAAAGATATTTGTTTCTATTACTATGCAGTTTATTCTAGAGTGAGAATTTATACTAAGAGGAGGTTAGACCTTGTAAAAGTATAACAATATATTCACAAGATTTACTAGGGGCTGGGTTTGTAGCTCAGTGGTAGAGTGCTTGCCTAGAACATGTATGACACTGGGTTCAATCCTTAGCATCACATAAAATAAATAAATAAATACAAGACCTTCTACAACTAAAAAATATTTCTTTAAAAAAGATTTACTAGTCTGCTCAGAATGCTGATGTGACAGTATAATTAAACATTTTCTAATTTTCTTTGTAAAAGAAATACTACTCATAATTAAAAAATTATAATCAATATATGTAACTAAAACTACTAAAATTTAAGGGACCAACATATACAAGTATTCAAATAAACTAAGATGTGTTTGTGGGGTTTTTTTGTTTATGTGTATGCAGTTGTCTTTTATGTTTTTTGTTTTGTTTTTGTTGCTATTGTTGTTTGTTTTTCAAGACAAGGTCTCACTAACTTACCCAGGCTGGGTTTGAACTCATAATCCTCCTTGCTTACCCTCCCCAGTAGCTGGGATTATGGGTGTGTCCCCACTCCCTACTATACTGGGGATTGAACCCAGGAATTTCTACTACTGAGCTACATCCCTAGACTTTTTTAAAAATTTATTTTTTTATTTTTTTATTTTAAGACAGGGTCTCAGTAGCCCAGGCTGACCTTAAACATGTGATCCCTTGGCCTTAGCCTCCTGAGTAGCTGGAACCAGTGACATGTACCACCATGCTTGGCTATTATTAATTATAAATATATAAGTTATTTTTAAATGTATTTTTGTTAAAATATCTTGTTTTATAAAATGAGGTAGCTCATTATTACAAAAAGAGACATAGATTTATTAGCAAAAGTACAGTGATATAAATATAGCTAGAATTTTGTCCTCTCTCTCTTAAAATGACAATTTTTTCTTAGTTTATTAGTATGTTCATCATTAGAGATTATAAAAAGTTTTCTGTTTTGTTACTTTTTTCCTTAATTCACATAAGAAAAAAATGTTGTGTGTTTTAACAGGTCTTTGATAATTTAATAAAACAGTCTTCTAAAAGATCTAAAGTGGTTTGTTTCCTTTCTTTTTTATTTTTAAAACTCCAAAACTTTCTGTAGTTGCCTTTGATTCTGTAGTTTATGACTTGACTTAAACTTCAGAAAAATCATCATAGCAGTTCACATATGAACAACTTTCATGCATATTGCTATGTGGGCCAGAGAAAAAGTTTTACCTGAATGAATGACATCACCAGAGGCACTCAAACCACAACCAGAAAAATTTATTTGACTAGAACTCTCATATTGAAAAAAAAATGTTTCCATGTCAGTAAGTTAGGAATTGTAACTCAAAATAGAGATTTTTGTTTTTTAAAAAGTCCTGGTATTCCACTGGATTAGAGAAGTACAATCAATCGATCTATTTAGTTGATCAAATATTGGTTCTTGTGGACTTTGATATTATCTTCTTATTAGTCATGTTGGTAACCTCCCTGTACATTGTATTCTCTCCAGAATCTTGAATGCTTGTCAGCAGCCACCAACTTGACACATGACCTCTGTGAGGTTGAAGAGGACCTACAAATAGAAAAGCACTGAATGAACCTACTGAGACCCTAGTTCTAGAAATCTGAATATCTATGGAAAAGAAAACAACTGTGGTGATGACTAACAGTAGCACTAAATAGTTGGTCATGAAGTTTAACTGAGAGAATTACCAAAATAGAGGCAAAACTGTGAAAGAAATAATAAAATAGAGGCCACAGTTTAGATATACCCAAGGCAATGAATAAACCACACAACCAAAACCTGGCATCTTGATTTCCCTGAAACACTGACTATAATTAAAAACATAAACTTTATGTCCTTGCCATGAAAATTCAATAAAATTAAACCAACTATCTATAGAAAAATTAGATTAAACAGCTCTGCTTGCCTTAACAAGAATTTTAATATGTAAATCAGGTACACTGCTACAGGACTATAATCCCAACAACTCAGGAGGCTGAGGTAGAAGGATCATAAATTCCAGGCCAGTTTCAGCAACTCAGCAAGACCAAGTCTCAAAATAAATAAAAAGGGCTGGAGATGTGACTCTGGTACAGTGCCCCTGAAGAATTATAATATTCAATAGAAAATAATTTTTAAAAGGTCAGAATACTTCCTCCTTAATATTTTATAAACTGAGATAACTGCTATAAGAAAACTTTTTATATTTATATTTTATTTTTTTACAAACTGCATTCTGATTCATTGTACACAAATAGGGTGCAACATTTTGTTTCTATGGTTGTACATGATATAGATTCATATCATTCGTGTAACCATACATGTACATGATGTGTGTCTCACTCCAACATTTTTCATACACCCTCCCTCTCATTTCCTTCTACATAATCCAAAGTTACCTCATTATTCTCTCACTTCCCACTCCTATGCCCTATTATATATCATTCTCCATTATCAGGGAAAACATTCAGCCTTTGGTTTTTTGAGGATTGGTTTATTTCACATAGCTTGATATTCTCCAACCCCATCCATTTATTTGCAAATGCCATAATATTCCTCTTCTTTTTTTTATTTTTTTTTATTTTTTTTATTTTTTTTACGTTTACATAGGGTAATGATGTTTATTTTATTTTTCCCCTCCCCCCACCCCTCCCACCCCTCCCACCCCTCTTTTCCCTCTACACAGTCCTTCTTTCCTTCATTCTTACTGCTCTCCTTAGCCTAACTCTAAACCTAACCCTAAACCTAATGCTAGCCCGTCCCACCCCCCATGATATGTCCTCATCCACTTATCAGCAAGATCATTCGTCCTTTAGTTTTTTGAGATTGGCTTATCTCACTTAGCATGATATTCTCCAATTTCGACCATTTGCCTACAAATGCCATAATTTTATCATTCTTCATTGCGGAGTAATATTCCATTGTATATATATGCCACAGTTTCTTTATCCATTCATCAACTGAAGGGCATCTAGGTTAGTTCCACAATCTGACTATGGTGAATTGAGCAGCAATGAACATTGATGTGGCTATGTTACTATAGTTTGCTGATTTTAAGTCCTTTTGGTATAAGCGAAGAGTGGGATAGCTGGGTCAAAAGGTGGGTCCATTCCAGGTTTTCTGAGGATTCTCCAGGCTGTTTTCCAGAGTGGCTGCACAAATTTGCAACCCCACCAGCAAAGTAATAGTGAGCCTTTTTCCCCACATCCACACCAACATCTATTATTGTTTGTGTTCTTGATAATAGTCAATCTAATTGGAATAAGATGAAATCTTAGAGTTGTTTTAATTTGCATTTCTCTAATTACTACAGGTGTTGAACACTTTTTCATATATTTATTAATTGCCTGTATGTCTTCTTCTCTAAAGTGTTGGTCCAGTTCCTGGCCCATTTATTGATTGGGTTCTTTGTATTTTTGGTGTACAATTTTGTAAGTTCTTTATAAATTTTGGAGATAAGTGCTCTATCTGAAATGCATGTGGAAAAGATCTTCTCCCACTCTTTAGGCTCTCATCTCAAATTATTTATTGTATCCTTTGCTGAGAAAAAGCTTTTTAGTTTGAGTCCATTCCATTTATTGATTCTTGCCTTGATTTCTTGTGCTTTGGGAGTCTTGTTGAGGAAATCTGGTCCTAAGCCAACATGATGAAGATTTGGGCCTACTTTGTCTTCTATTAGGTGCAGGTTCTCTGGTCTAATACCTATGTCCTTGATCCATTATGTGTAGAGTTTTGTGCAGGGTGAGAGATAGAGGTTTAATTTCATGTTACTGCATATGGATTTCTAATTTTGCCAGAACCATTTGTTGAACAGGCTATCATTTCTCCATTATATGTTTTTGGCTTCTTTGTCTAGTGACTATTATTTATGAGGTGACTATATTTATGTGGTTTTGTCTCTGTGTCTGCTATTGTGTACCATTGGTCTGCCTGTCTATTTTGGTGCCAATATCATGCTCCATAGTATAGTTTAATGTCTGGTATTGTGATACTTCCAGTTTCACTTTTTCTACTTAGGACTGTTTTGGATATTTGAGGTATCTTGTTCTTCCAAATGAAGTTAGTGATTGCTTTCTCTATTTCCATGAGGAATGTCATTGGGATTTTAATTGGAATTGCATTGAATCTTATAGCACCTTTAGTAGATTGGCCATTTTGACAATGTTAATTTTGCCTATCCAAAACATGGGAGATCTTTTGATCTTCGAAGGTTTTCTTCAATTTCTTTCTTTAATGTTCTGCAGTTTTCATTGTAGAGGTCTTTCAGCTCTTTTGTAAGATTAATTCCCAAGTATTTTTTTGAGGCTATTGTGAATGGAGTGGTTTTTCTTAATTTCTCTTTCAGAGGATTCATCACTTATGAATAAAATGCATTAGATTTATGTGTATTGATTTTATATCCTGCTACTTTGCTGAATTTATTTATTAGTTCTAGAAGTTTTCTAGTGGAGTTTTTGAATCTTCTAAATATAGGATCATGTCATCAGCAAATAGTGACAGCTTTAGTTCTTCCTTTTCTATTTGTATCCCTTTAATTTCTTTGGTCTTTCCGATTGCTCTGGCAAGTGTTTCAAGGACCATGTTGAATAGAAGTGGTGAAAGAGGGCATCCCTGTCTTGTTCCAGTTTTTAGAGAGAATGCTTTCAATTTTTCTCTGTTAAGAATGATGTTGGCCATGGACTTAGCATAGATAGTCTTTACAATGTTGAGGTATGTTCCTACTATTCCTATTTTTATCTAGTGTTTTAAGCATGAAGATGTACTATATTTTATCAAACGCTTTATCAGCATCTATTGAAATAATCATGTGATTCTTAACTTTAAGTCTATTGATGTGATGGATTATATTTATTGATTTCAGGATGTTGAACCAGCCTTGCATCCCTGGGATAAACTCCACTTGATCATGGTGCACTATCTTTTAAATTTATTTTTGTATGCAATTTTTCAGTATTTTCTTAAGGATTTTTGCATCTATGTTTATCAGGGATATTGGTCTAAAGTTTTCTTTCCTTGATGTGTCTTTGGTTTTGGTATCAGAGTGATACTAGACTCATAGAATAAATTTGTAAGATTTTCCTCCTTTTCTATTTTCTGGAATACTTTGAAGAGTATAGGTGTCAGTTCTTCTTTAAAGGCCTTGTAGAATTAGGCTGAGAATCCATCTGGTCCTGGGCTTTCCTTGGTTGGTAGGCTTTGAATGGCTTCTTCTATTTTGGTGCTTGAA
Source organism: Sciurus carolinensis (assembly GCF_902686445.1). Lineage (NCBI taxonomy): Eukaryota > Metazoa > Chordata > Mammalia > Rodentia > Sciuridae > Sciurus > Sciurus carolinensis. The sequence goes on from NW_025920153.1 coordinate 970,865, forward strand.
ATTGATCTGTTTAGATTATGTAGGACTTCCTGATTCAGTTTGGGAGGATCATATGTCTCTAAAAGTTTGTCAATGTCTTTGATATTTTCTAATTTGTTGGAGTACAAATTTTCAAAGTTACTTCTAATTATGTTATGTATTTCAATGGTGTCTGTTGTGATCTTTCCTTTATCATCATGAATACTAGTAATTTGAGTTTTCTCTCTCCTCTTCATTAGTGTGGCTAGGGGTTTATCAATTTTGTTTACTATTTCAAAGAACAAACTTTTTGTTTTGTCAATTTTTTGAATTGTTTCTCTTGTTTCAATTTCATTTATTTTAGTTCTGATTTTAATTATTTCCTGTCTTCTACCAGTTTTGGTGTTGATCTCTTAATCTTTTTCTAGGGCTTTGAGATGTAATGTTAGGTCACTGAGTTTTTGACTTTTTATTTTTTTAATGTATGAACTCAATGCAATGAACTTTCCTCTTAGTACTGCTTTCATAGTACCCCAGAGATTTTGATATGTTGTGTCATTGTCCTCATTTTCTCTAAGAATTTTTTTTGTTTCTTCCCTGATGTCTTCTGTTATCATTCAATAGCATGTTATTTAGTCTACATGTGTATGAGTAGTTTTTGTTATTCTATCATTCATTTCTAATTGCATTCCATTTTGGTCTAATAGGATACAGGGTAGGATATCTATTTTTTTGTATTTATTAATGACTTCTTTGTGGCATAGCATATGGTATATTTTGGAGAAAGATCCATGAGCTGCTAAGAAAGTATATTTACTCGATGTTGGATGAAATACTCTGTAAATATCCATTAAGTCTATATCCTTGATGGCTTTATTTAGTTATATAGTTTCTTTGTTCATTTTATGTTTGGAGGATCTATCCAGTGCTGAGGGGTTGTGTTAAAGTTCCCCACTATTAATGTGTTTTGGTCTATCTGATTCTTAAAATTGAGTAGGGTTTGTTTGATATACATAGACGCTTCATTGTTTGGGTTGTAGATATTTAAAATTGTTATATCTTGTTGTTTTATGCTTCCCTTAAGCAGTATGAAATGTTGTTCTTTATCTCTTCTGACTAACTTAGGTTTGAGGTTCACTTTATCTGAGGTTGGAGATCCCTGTTTTTTTTTTCTTCTACTGAGTCCATGTACATGGTATGCTTTACCCCTCCCCATCCTTTCACATTTAGTCTGTGGATATATTTTTCTATGAGATGAGTCTCTTGAAGGCAGCATATTGTTGGGTCTTTCTTTTTAATCCAATCTGCCAGTCTATGTCTTTTGATTATTATGTTTAGGTCATTGACATTCAGGGATATTATTGTGATATGATTTGTATTCCTGGTCATTTTGGCTCATTTTTGTTTTCTAACTTGACTTGGTTTCTCTTTTGATTGACTTTTCCTTTAGGGTAGTTCCTCCCTATGCTGACATGTATTGTTGCTTTTCCCTTCCTCTTCATGAAATGTTTTGCTGAGAATATTCTGCAGGGCAGGCTTTCTATTTGTAAATTCTTTTAACTTTTTTTATTGTGGAAAGATTTTATTTAATTGTCAAATCTGAAGGTTAGTTTTGCTGGGTATAGAATTCTTGGTTGACATCCATGTTCTTTCAGAGCTTGAAATATAGTATTCCAAACCCTTCTTGCTTTTAGAGTCTATACTGAGAAATCTGCTGATATCCATATTGGTTTCCCCTTATATGTAATCTGACACATCTCTCTCACAGTCTTTAAAATTCTATCTTTATTTTGTATGTGAGGTACTTTTATTACAATGTATATTTTTGTGGATCTTTTATAATTTTGTGCACCTGGTGTTCTGTAAGCTTCTTGTATTTGACTTCCATTTCATTTTTCAGCTTTGGAAAATTTTCTGATATTATTTCATTAAAGAGGTTGTTCATGCCTTTGGTTTGTATCTCTGTGCCTTCCTCAATCCCAATAATTCTTAAATTTGGTCTTTTCATGATATACCATAACTCTTGGAGATTCTCCTCATGACTTCTTATAATCTTCTCAGTTTGTTCAACTTTAGTTTCAAGATTAAATATTTTGTCTTCATTGTCTGAGATTGTCTTCCATGAGATGTATTCTGTTGGTGATTCTTTCTACTGATTTTTTAATTTGGTTTATCATTTCTTTCATTTCACATATTTGGTTTTTTTTAGAATCTCTATCTCTTTATTGAAGTGTTTTTTTGCTTCCTTCATTTCCTCTTTTAACTGTTTACTGGAATGGTCATGCATTGACTGTATTTGCTCTCTTATCTAGTCCTTTGCTTCACAGATCTTTTTAATTATGCAGGTTCTAAACTTTTTCTGTCATTTCTACTGCCATAGTGTCATTGGATTCTATGACAATAGCATCTTGGTTTGTAAGGTACACTTTCTTCTCCTGTTTCTTCACATTGTTTCTATATATTCCCCTCTAGCAGTGAAGATCAAAGATAGTGATGTTCCCCATGAAGGCTTATTTTGACACTTCAGTTTTCCACTATCTCTTCTTTGAAGTGGAGATTGACACTAGTACCACCCAATACAGAGAAAATGTAGCCCTGAACCAGAGAGTCCCTATAAAGACTTTAACATTATTTTAAAGAACAAGATCACTTTGATTACTATTTATAGTATTTCTAGTTGTGAACAAGAGGAAGGGGAAGGGTATAGGGTGTAAATGAGCAAATAGAGGTACCTTTCAAAGGGTCTCCAGTCTCCTTTACATGTCTCAGGAAGGGAGACACCCTCCTAATGATGATGGCCATGCCCTCTGGAAAAATTCAGAATGCCTGCACCAGCCTCCAAAGAAGCTGGGGAGCCCCATGCACTGAGGCAGCATGGAGGTAGGTGCAGCATTCCTCAAAAGTAGGGGGGGAAGACAGGCAGTCTCAGTTACCAGTCTCCATCCTCAGTGTGGGGGGCTTAAGTGAGACTTCCTATCACTTGGTTTGAGGTCTTCCAGTTTGCAAATTATTTTTGTGCATAATAAACTTAAAAAACTTGATCTGATTTCATTTTTGACAACAGAATGCAAACGAATAAAAAATCAACCAAAAAAAGTTTTCCTTAAAAACTTCTGCTTTGAAACCTTTTTTTTTTGTTTTAAGCACCAAATGGCACTTCTCCAGTCCTTTTACAATTTAATCTGCAACAGAATCTCACTAAGTTGCCCAGTGTAATTTCCTAAGTTACTCATGAGTTAAAGAAGTTACAATATAAAGTATAAAGTATTTAGAACTGAAATATATCAAAACCCTGGGCTAGAGATAAAGCAATACTTAAAGATATATTTTTACATTTACTTAAAATAAGAAGAAAGGAAAAGATTAAAAATCTATTAAATGTGATTTCTCAACAAAAGTAACAGAAAAAATAAGAAATCAAGAAAGAAAGTGTAGAAAAGAGTAAGAGAATGTAGAAATTATTAAAAATAAAATAAAATCAAGTAGTTCTTTAAACAAAATGAGTAATAAAAAAGGAAACCTTCAAATAAAAGTAGAAAACCACAAAAAAGACAGAAGTCACAGAGAGTTTCAAGATGGCAGAATAGAGCAGTGGCTTTCCTGACTACTCTGTGATATAAAACCCAAGCAGATAGGCAGCTTGTCAGTAAAGTGGGTGAACAAAAAAAGAATAAAAAATGGTGTAGGAAAGTTTACTGAAATTTAATACTGGACACTCAAAGCAGGTTGGGCACTCAAGTGGTTGGATATAATAAAATAAAGAAGAAATCTCCAGTGCCATAGTCACTGTTGTGAGCACAGTGGAGGAATAAAGGAATTAAAGGAACACACATTTTTAGGAGAACTGAGGAATGTCTGGGTACAGAGAGCGTAAAGATCAAAGATACCGTCCAACTAAACTGAATGGCATGCTGCCCAATAACCTTGTACAAGAGAGAAACTGCATCTCTCCCATTCGAGTGTGAAGGACAGAAGAAGAAACGATTTTGCAGCCAAGGCCTGGGACTAGCAGGTAAGTGAGTTGAGTCCTGGAAAACCCAAGTCGGGCCCAAAATACAGGCCTGAAAATCCCAAACTACACCAACATAGTGTGCCTGAGTGACCAGGAGAAAATCAAAAGTGCAGAGAGGTTTACACGGGGGACAACTATTATGGAAACACACCCAGTTACTTGCAGGACATGCTGGGGGAAAACACCTGGCAGGGAATTTGAAAGAACAGAAGCCAGAGGGACTGAGTTTGGAGACTGAACAGGGACCAGGAAACTTAGGTCTACAAGTGACATAGTGGACTAAGAACTGGCTCTTCCACCACATGTGAGGAACCCAGGGGAAATCCTGGGGTACAGTTTTCCTGCATGGATCAACAATTGTTGGCCCTGGTGGCGCTCTGATTTAGAATATCCAGAGGAATTGATATTAAGCAAAGAGACTGAGACCTACCTAAGCCTAACCTCCACTTCCAGGAGTTCTGCCTATGGGATTACCTCTCTCACCCCAGAAACCCCACCCTGAGGGTGGAACAAGTATCACTCCAGATAACCCCATCTATCTGCTGAGAGGGGAAGCTGAGACTATTTTGAATTCCAACAAAAACAATTATTTGAATTTTCATCAAGATTTTTTTCTTTTTTCTGCTTAATTGTGATCTTAATGGTTCACAAACATTTATACATACTTATATATTTTTTTTCTTTTTTTCATTTCTAGCATTTTTGAAACCAGTTAGTTTTCAAGGATCAGGTTTTTGAGAAGGAGGAAGTTTGATTAGTATACCTCGGTTCTGTTTTATATTATTTTTAAAAATTTAACTTTATAATTTTTTAAATTTGTTTCCCTTGAATCTCTTTCTCCCTTTTCTTTTCTTAACATTCAATCTCTATTATTCTCTCTTTCACTCTTCCTTTGAATTTCTACTTCCATCCTATAACTTCCTTCCTTATAATCATCATATCCTACATCATTTCTGTTCTCTCCCTGTTCACCATTCAAAATTACAAACCATTTTACAAATTTACTGTTTTTTATAAGCAATAATGGATCATATCACTTCAGTTTATTGTGACAACACTGTAGACATCATAGCAGGAACTATTTGGTTTAACATTATATATTGTTTACTTTGGTGGCTGTTATTATTTGTCTGTCCATTAAAGAGTGAGGTACTGGAAACCTTCAGGGACATAGTAGACAATCTACTGCCCCACATCCCTACGTTACATGAATTAACACACAAACAACATGAAAAACAAGGGAAAAAATGCTCCCCCCAAAACAAGGTACTTCAATAACAGAATCCATCACCATCACAGTGGAAGAAATGTCAAGGAAGTAGTTTAGAATGTACATAGTTAAACTAATCTGTGAGGTAAAGGGTGATGTAAGGAGTGATTTCAGAAAAAGATACAGGAAATGAAAGATCACTTCACTAAATAGATAGAGATTCTGAAAAAAAAAACAAGCAGATATCCTCAAAATGAAGAAATCAATAAACTAAATTAAAAATTCAATTGAAAGTATCACCAATAGATTAGGACACTTGGAAGACAGAGTTTCAGGCAATGAGGATAAAATATATAATTCTGACAATAAAGTTGACCATGGAGAAAGATGAATAGAACTTCCAAGAAACAAAGGATAATGTAAACATTTAAGTTTTTTGACTACATGGAAACTTGGAGATGAAAACCAAGGGAATCCATATTTTCAATAAAATAATGTCAGAAAATTTCCCAAAACTAAAGAGTTAAAAGGAAAATCAGATACAGGAGACTTATATGACACCAAATATATAAAATTACAACAGACTCACACCAAGGAATATTATAATGAAAATGCCTAAGTTACAGAATAAGGATAGAATTTTAAAGGCAGTCAGAGAAAAATGACAAGTCACAATTAGAGGGACATCAACCCAGATCTCAGCTGATTTCTCAACCTAGACACTCAAAGCTAGGAGGACTTTGAATAATATACATCACCTCTGAAAGAAAATGGGTGCCAGACCAGAATACTATACCCAGAAAAATTAAACTTCAGAATTGGTGATGAAATAAAAACCTTCCAAGACAAACAAAAGTTAAAAAAATTCACAACTAGAAAGCCTGCTCTAAAAAACATAATAAAACATTTCATGAAGAAAAAATAAAAAATAAAAGTGTAAACAAGCAAAGCAAGGAATTACACTAGAAGAATGGTCTATTAAAGGAGAAACTAATTCAAAATAAAAATCAGAAATAAATAAATGACAGGGAATAAAAATAATATCTTAATAATAACATTGAATGTAAGTGGTCTAAACTCATTAATCAAAAGACCCAGACTTATATATTAGATTAAAATCAAGGCCCAACAATATGCTGACTCCAAGAGACTTACCCCATAGGCAAAGACATTCACAGACTGAAGGTGAAAGAATGGAAATAAAACTATCATTCACATAGATCTCATCAACAAGCAGGGGTTTCTATCCTCATATCAGATAAATTGGACTTCAAGCCAAAGTTAATCAGAAGGACAAAAAAGGATACTTCATACTGCTTAAGGGAATTATATATCAACAAGACATAACAATTGTAAATATGCCTCAAACAATGGAATAGTTACATACATCAAACAAAACCTTCTCCATTTCAAGAATCAAACAGACCACCACACAATAATACTGGGTGACTTTAAAACACCTCTCTCACCACTGGGTAGATCTTCTAAATGAAAACTAAATAAAGAAGCTACAGACTTAAAAAATGCAATTAATAATGTAGACTTAACAGACATATATAGAATATTTCAACCATCAATGATTGAATACACTTTCTTCTCAACAGCACATGGATTCTTCTCTAAAATAGATCATATCTTAGGTCACAAAGCACCTCTTAGCAAATACCAAAAAAATAAATAAATAATCTTGCATTCAGTCAGATCATAATGAATAAAATTAGATATCAAAGATAAACTAAAAATAGAAGCTACTCTAACACCTGAAGAATAAATAATATGCTATTGAATGACCAGTGGATAGCAGAAGAAATCAGGGAAGAAATATAAAATTATCTAGAGGTAAATGAGAAGAGTGATACAACATATCAAACTTCCTGGGACACTTTGAAGGTGGTCCTAAGAGGAAAGTTTATTGCACTGAGCTCATTTATTAAAAGAGTAGAGAGTCAACACTTAAATAACCAAACATTATGTCTCAAAGTTCTAGAAAAAGAACAAATCAATGTCAAAAGTAGCATATAGTAAATAAATAAATCAGAGCTCAAATCAATAAATTGAAACAATAGAAAAAACCCAAAAACATTGACAAAACAAAAAGTTTGTTCTTCAATAAAATGAATAAAATTGATAAACCCTTAGTCAAGCTAATGAAAAGAAAGGGAGAAAAAACTCAATTATGAAAATTCACAATCTAAAAGGAAATATCAAAATGAGCACTACAGAAATACCGATGCTAATCAGAACCTATTTTGAAAATTTATACTTTAATAAAATAGAAATCTTGAAGACATTGACAAATTTTTAGACATATGACCTACCAAAATTGAAGCAGGAGGAGGTAAATGAAATTAAAGATGCCATCAAAAGCCTACCAAGAGAGAAAAGTCCAGGATCAGATATATTCTCATACCAGACTTTCAAAGAATTAACACCAATCCTCCTCAAATTATTCCAGGAAATAGAAAAGAAGGGAATCCTTCCAAACTCATTCTATGAAGCTACTATCATCCTGTTACCAAAACAGGGCAATGACATATCAAGGAAAGAAAATTTCAGATCAATATCCCTAATGAACAAAGATATAAAAATTCTCAATTAAATACTGAAAAATCACATACAAAACATATTTAAAAGATAGTGTACCCAATGATCAAGTGGGGTTCATCCCAGGGGTGCAAGCCTGGTTCAACATACAGAAATAAATAAATGTAATTCATCACATTGATAGACTTCAAGAATCACATTATTATCTCAATAGATGCAGAAAAAGCATTTGACATAATACAGCTATCCATTCATGTTCAAAACACTAGAAAAAATAGAGGTAGGAGGAACATACCTCAAAATTATAAAAGCTATCTATGCTAAACCCAAGGCCAAAATCATTTTAAATGGAGAAAAATTGAAAGCATTTTTCTCTAAAAACAGGAACTAGACAGGGATTCCCTCTTTCACCACTTCTATTCAACATAGTCCTTGAAATTCTAGCCAGAGCAATTAGACAAAAGAAAGAAATTAAAGCAATACAAATAGGAAAAGAAGAACTCAAACTATCCTTATTGACTGACAACATGATTCTATATTTATTTATTTATTTATTCATTTATTTATTTTTTTGTACTGGGGATCGAACTCAGGGCCTTGTGCTTTCGAGGCAAACACTCTACCAACTGAGCTATCTCCCCAGCCTTATGATTCTATATTTAGAAGGTCCCAAAAAGTCCACCAGAAAACTTCTTGAACTCATGAACAATCAGCAATGTAGCAGGATATAAAATTAGCATCCATAAATCAATTGCATTCCTATACATCAGTCATGAATCAACTGAAAGAAATTAAGAAAACTATCCCATTTACAATAGCCTCAAAGAAAATAAAGTTTTGGGGAATCAATCAAACAAAAGAGGTGAAAGACCTCCACAGTGAAAATTACAGAACACTAAGGAAAGAAATTGAAGAAGACCTGAGAAGATGGAAAGATCTCCCATGTCCTTGTCAAAATGGTCATAGTATCAAAAAGACTATACAGATTTAATGCAATTCCTATTAAGGTTCTGATGGCATTCTTTGTAGAAATAGAAAATGCAGTAATGAAAATCATTTGGGAAAATAAGAGGCCCAGAATAGCCAAAGCAATCCGCAGAAGAAAAATGAAGCAGGAGGCATCACAATAACAGAAATTAAATTGTACTAGAATTAGAGGAACAAAAGCCGCATGATATTGGCAACAAAACAGAAATGAAGAACAGTGGTACAGAAGACATAGAGACAAACCCACATAGTTATCCCATAGTAGACAATGTTGCCATAAATATACATTGTTGAAAACATAGTCTCTTCAACAATTGTTCTGAGAAAACTGGAAACAAAATGAAATTATACCGCATCTCCCATCCTGCACAAACTCAATTTAAGTAGATTAAGTACCTATGCATGAGACCAGATACCCTGCACCTACTAGAAGAAAAAGTAAGCCCAACTATCCATCATCTCAACTTAGGAACCAAACTCCTCAACAAGAAACCCAAAGCACAGGAAGCAAAACCAAGAATTAATAAATTAGATGGTATCAAACTAAAAGGCTTCCTCAGAGCAAAGAAATCAATCAAGAACATTAAGAGATAGCCTACAACTTGGGAGAAAATTTTTGCTGTACCTCAAACAGAGCATTACTCTCCAGGATATAAAAAGAACTCAAAATACTTAACAACAAAAACAAAAAAATAAATAATGCATTCAATAAATGGGCAATGGAACAGAACAGACACTTCACAGAAAAATACAATGGGTCAACAAATATATGAAAAAATGTTCAATATTACTAGCAATTAGAGAAATGGAAATTAAAAGTACACTGGGGTTTCACCTTACTCCAAACAGATGGCAATTATCAAAAATACAAGTAACAATAAATGTTGGTGAGGATGTGGGGGGAAATATTCATTCATACATTGCTGGTGGGACTGCAAATTGGTGCAACTACTCTGGAAAATAGTATGGAGATTCCTCAGAAAACTTGGGATGGAACAAGAATTTGATCCAGTTATTCCATTCCTCAGTATATACCCCAAAGACTTAAAATCAGTATAATATAGTGATGCACTCACATCAATTTTTATAACAGCTTTATTCACAATAGCTAAGCTATGAAACCCTAAAGGAAATGTAGTACATATACACAATGAAATATTATTTAGCCATGAAGAAGAATGAAATTATGGTATTTGCTGGTAAATGGGTGGAACTGGAGAGTATCATGCTAAGTTACATAAGTCAATCCCTCAAACCCAAAGTCTGAATGTTTTCACTGATATGTGGATGCTGACTCACAACAGGCAGTGTGTGGGGAGGTGTTTACCATATGGGACAGGGCAGAGTGGAGTGGGTAGGAAGGAATATGTGAATGGGAAAGACAGTAGAATGAGTCAGACATAACTTTCCTATTTCCATATATGAATACATAATCAGTATAACTGCACATCATGTAAAATCACAAAACTAGGAAGTTATACTCCATGTATGTATATGTTAAAATACATTCTACTGTCAGGTACCACTAAAAACAATAAATAAAATAAAGAACACACAAAAAATATTAGGGATGAAAAAGAGATATAAATATATAGGACCAATTTTTTTTTCTTCATACCAGGGATTGAACCCAAGTGTGCTTAAACAGTGAGTTACATCCCAAGTCTTTAAAAAAATTATTTTGAGACTGGATCTCACTAAGTTGCTTGGGGCCTTAGTAAGTTGCTGAGAATGGCTTTGAACTCATGATACTCCTGCCTCAGGCCCCCAAGTTGCTGAGATTACAATTTAGCACCACCACACCTGGATCAAATCTTTTAATAACAAAAGAATTCTGAAATACCTTTATGCTAATATAAGTAAAAATTTTAGATTTAAAAATATATTTTTGAAAAACATACATATTATAAAAATTGACTCAAGGTAAAGAAAATTATTTCTTGTCAACAGAAAATTGAAGGAAATTTTATGAGAGAATTTTGCATACACTTCAGGGAATCCCTATGCTATATAATCTTTTACAGAGAATTTTTTAGAGTCTGGACTAAAGAATGCATTGTACTAGATCTGGACAAAATGCTTATTCCAGAACTTTTTGTGGTTTGAGACAAATAATCCTGTTTAACAGCACACTGAAGTTTTAAAAATTTAATCTTCAAAGACAACCTACAATCCTGGGGATGGGATTCTATGAGAGTGAAAAAGTCAAATGCTGCAGTACCTCACCTGAGGTCCAGATAAGTGCAGATATTAAACAGCAGGCATGACAGGACAGAACTTAAGAATTCTTGGCTTCTTGAATAAGGGACCAATTGAAGAAGATGGGAAAGAGGATGTTGTCTTCCTCACTATTGTTAAAAATGTTGGCCATTTTGAGACAACAGTCAGACCCCATAGGACCCCTGGCCAGACTGACTGAGCCCCGTCTCCAGGATCCCACAGCCCAACCAATTACTCCTTGCCTCTGGGGCCCTCACATTGACTGACTGCCCCTTGCCACCAGGACCCCCAGACCAACTGACTGTGTCCTATCACTGAGATACCAGACTGACTGATTGCACCTGGGCATCAGGATCCTACAACCACACCAAACATACCCAACCTCCAGGATCCTTGCCTGACCAATTGCACCCCACCTCTGGGACATCCAGCCGACCACATCCACAACCTGAGCTGCAGCTCCCCATTTGTCAACACATTTGGAAGCCAGATTGGCCATCTTGGATAATCCTGGAAGCCTTACCTCCGATCTTGAGGTGGGGAAAATTCCATCCTGAGATGCTTGCTGGTGACTTGAAGCTCATTCTCAGGTACCTCTCATGCATGAGGCTACTGAACACTGAAGGTTTCCATACTATATAACTGGTATACTGTAGATTTTCTTTTTTCTCCTTATTGAAAAAATTTAAGTTTTATTTCTTTACTTTTCTTGCTCTCTTTTCTTTTTGTTTACCTGTTCCCTCAGAGTCTATTTCTCCCTTTTTGCATGCTAACATCCAATTTCTCTTGATTACACTCTCACCCATTCTATTATCTAGAACTTCTTTATTTTCTTATCCCATTAACAGCTACATTCTACATCCCTCTGCATCTGCTTTGTCCTCCATTAGAAAATACAGACCTTATTGCAAATCTGTTTGTTTTACTGAAGATAATATTTGAACTCATTTTGTTTATTATGACAATATTTCTTTTATTCTCCTAGGGGCTATTTGATCTAGGATTGAATAGTGTCTGAATTGGGCACTGCTAATATTGATCTTCTCTTAAAGAAAAGGTTTTGGAAACCTATAGGGCCACTATAGGCCTATAGGGGGAAATCTGCAATACTCCAGATCTGCACTGCTAGAGAGGAAGATACATGAACAACATGAAAAAACAAGGTAAGAAAAAGATCCAAACAAATCTAGATTCTATATTAATAGATTCCAATGAGAGTATGTTAGAAGAAATGTAAGAAAAGGACTTCAGATTACACATGATTAAGATGATTCATGAAGCAAAGGATGAGATAAGACAGCAAATGCAGGCAATGAATGATAATACCAATAAGCTGAAAGAGAAAGTGCAGGAAGCAAAAGATCATTTCAACAAAAAGATAGGGTCTCAAAAAAATTAAAAAAACAAACAAAAATATTTGAAATGAAGGAAACAATAAACCAAATAAAAAACTCAATGGAAAGCATCACCAAAAAACTAGACCAGTTGGAAGACAGAACCTCAGACAATGAAGACAAAATATTTAATCTTGAAAATAAAGTTGCCCAAACAGAAAAGATGGTAAGAAATCATGAACAGAATCTCCAAGAACTATGGGACATCATGAAAAGACCAAATTTAAGAATTATTGAGTTTGAGGAAGGCACAGAGATAGAAACCAAATGCATTAAAAACCTATTCAATTCAATAATATCAGAAAATATCCCAAGCCTAAAGAATGAAATGGAAAATCAAATACATGAGGCTTAAAGAACACCAAATGCACAAAATCACAACAGATCCACACCAATGCACATATAATGAAAATGTCTAACATTCAAAATAAAGACAGGATTTTGAAGGCCACAAGAGAAAAGCATCAGATTACATATAGGGGGAGACCAATACAGATAGCAGCCAACTTACCAACCCAGACTCTAAAAGCTAGAAGGGCCTGGAACAACATATTTCAAGCTCTGAAAGAACATGGTTGCCAACCAAGAATCTTATACCCAGCAAAACTAACCTTCAGTTTTGAAGATGAAATAAAATCCTTCCATGATAAACAAAAGTTAAAGAATTTACAAATAGAAAGTCTGTACTATAGAATGTTCTCAACAAAATATTCCATGAGGAGGAAATGAAAAACAGCAATGTAGGTCAGCAAAGGGAGGAACTACCTTAGAGAAAAACCACTCAAAGGAGAAACCAAGCCAAATTAAAAAACAAAAGTAAGCCCAAATGACTAGGAATGATAATCATATCTCAATAATATCCCTGAACGTTAATGTCCTAACCTCATCAGTCAAAAGACATACAGTGGCAGAATGGATTAAAAATATGACCCAACAATATGCTGCCTGCAAGAGACTCATCTCATAGAAATAGACATCCACAGACTAAAGGGGAAAGGATGGGAAAAAAACTACTACACACATGGACTCAGTAAAAAATTGGGGTTTTCCATCCTTAGATCAGATAAAGTGGACTTCAAGCCAAAGTTAGTCAGAAGGGATAAAGAAGGACATTCATATGGCCTGGGGGAACCATAAATCAGGAAGACATAACAATAGTAAATATTTATGCTCCAAACAATGGTGCATCTGTTTACATCAAACAAATCCTTCTCAATTTCAGGAATAACATAGACCATAACACAATAATTCTGGATAACTTTAACCCACCACTGTCACCGCTAGATAGATCTTCCAAACAAAAAACAGAGAAATCATAGAACTCAATAACACAATCAATAGCAAATACTTAATAGACATATATAGAATATTCCATCCATCAATGAGCAGATTCACTTTCTTCTCAGCAGCACATGGAACCTTATCGAAAATAGACCATATGTTATGCCACAAAGCAGCACTTAGGAAATGCAAAAAAAAAAAAAATAGTGATACTGCCTTGTGTTCTATCAGATCATAATGGACTGAGAGTAGCAATCAGTGACAAATAAAAAACAGAAATTACTCCAACACTAAATAATACTAAATAATATGCTATATAATATACTAAATAATACTAAATAATATGCTGTATACTAAATAATATACTATTCAATGAAACATGGATAACAGAAAACATCAGTGAGGAGATAAAAAAAATCCTTAGAGGTCAATGAGAATGATGATACAACATATCAAAATCTCTGAGATACTATGAAAGTGGTACTAAGAGGTAAAATTATTGCATGGAGCACAGAAAAGAATGAAAAGTCAACAACTAAATGACCTAACATTACAGCTCAAAGCCCTAGAAAAAGAACAGAATAATAGCAATAGTAGTAAAAGAAAGGAAATAATTAAAATCAGAGCTGAAATCAATAAAATTGAAACAAAAGAAACAATTCAAAAATTGACAAAACAAAAGTTGGTTCTTTGAAAAAGTAAACAAAATAGATAAACCCTTAGCCATACTATCAAAGAGAAGAGAGAAAACACAAATTACTAAAATTTGTGATGAATGAGAAATATCACGACAGACACCACTGAGATACAGAACATAATGAGAAACTACTTTGAAAATCTGTATTCCAACAAAATAGAAACTACCAAACACATTGACAAATTTCTAGATACATATGCTCCACCCAAGCTGAACCAGGAGGACATACACAATTTAAACAAATCAATATCAAGAAAGGAAATAAAAGAAACCATTAAAAACCTATCATCCAAGAAAAGCCCAGGACCAGACAGATTCTCAGCCAAGTTCTACAAGACCTTCAAAGAAGAATTCATTCCAATATTTCTCAAAATATTCAAGGAAATAGAAAAGGAGGGTACCCTACCAAACTCATTCTATGAAGTTAATATCACCCTCATACCCAAACCAGGCAAAGAAACATCAAGGAAAGAAAATTTTAGACCAATATCCTTGATGAATGTAGATGCAAAGATCCTTAACAAAATATTGGCAAACTGTATCCAAAAATATATTAAGAAAATCATGCACCACAATCAATTTGGGTTCATCCCTGGAATGCAAGGATGGTTTAACATACATAAATCAATAAACCATCATGTAATGATAGTACATCATGTACCATCAAGTAATCCATCATGTCAATAGACTTAAGGATAAGAATCATATGGTTATTTCAATTGATGCAGAAAAAGTGTTCAACAAAATGCCACACCCCTTCATGCTCAAAACACTGGAAAAAATATGGATAGTAGGAACACACCTGAACAGTGTAAAAACTACTTATGCTAAGCCCATGGCCAACACCATTCTTAACGGATAAAAATTGAAACCACTCCTTTTAAAAATGGGAAAAAGACAGGGATGTCCTCTTTCACCACTTCTATTCAACATTGTTCTCTAAACTCTAGCCAGAGCAATTAGACATACTAAGAAAATCAAAGGGATATGAATAGGAAAAGAGGAACTCAAATTATCCCTATTTGCCAATGACATGATTCTATATTTAGAGGATCCAAAAATCTCCTCCAGAAAACTTCTAGACCTCATCAATGAATTCAGCAAAATAGCAGGCTATAAAATCAACACACATAAATCTAAAGCATTTTTATATAGAAGTGACAAATCAGCTGAAAGGGAAATGAGGAAAACAACTCCTTTTGCAATAGCCTCAAAAAATAAATAAAATACTTGGGAATGAAACTAACCAAAGAGGTAAAAGATCTATACAATGAAAACTACAAAACATTGAGGAAAGAAATTGAGGAAGACCTTTGAAGATAGAAAGATCTCCCATGTTCTTGGATAGGAAGAATTAATATTGTCAAAAAGGCCATACTACCAAAAATGCTATACAGATTCAATGCAATTCCAATTAAAATCCCAATGATATTCCTTACAGAATTAGAGCAAGCAATCATGAAATTCACCTGGAAGAATAAGAAACCCAGAATAGCTAAAGCAATCCTTAGCAGGAAGAATGAAACAGGGGATATCGCAATACCTGAAATTCAATGATACTACAAAGCATTAGTAAAAAAAAAAAAAAAAAATGGCATGGTATTGGTACCAAAATAGACAGCTAGATCATTGGGACAGAATAGAGTACTGGACACAAATCCAAATAAATACAATTTTCTCATACTATACAAAGGTGCCAAAATAT
Organism: Sciurus carolinensis; assembly: GCF_902686445.1. Taxonomy (NCBI): domain Eukaryota; kingdom Metazoa; phylum Chordata; class Mammalia; order Rodentia; family Sciuridae; genus Sciurus; species Sciurus carolinensis. Next base: position 986,873 of record NW_025920153.1, read on the forward strand.
GCAATGGAGGAAAGATAACCTCTTCAACAAATGGTGCTGGGAAAACTGGAAATCCATATGCAACAGAATGAAAATAAACCCCTATCTCTCACCCTGCACAGAACTCAACTCAAAATGGATTAAGGACCTCAGAATCAGACCAGAGACTCTTCATCTTATAGAAGAAAAAGTAGGTCCAAATCTTCAACATGTCGACTTAGGATCAGACTTCCTTAACAGGATTCCCATAGCACAAGAAATAAAAGCAAGAATCAATAACTGGAATAAATTCAAACTGAAAAGCTTTCTCTCAGCAAAGGAAATTATCAGCAATGTGAAAAGAGAATCTACAGAGTGGGAGAAAATCTTTGCCACTCATATATCAGATAAAGCACTAATTTCCAGAATATACAAAGAACTCAAAAAACTACACCAAGAATACAAATAATCCAATCAACAAACGGCTAAGGAAATGAACAGACACTTCACAGAAGAAGATCTACAAGCAATCAACAGATATATGAAAAAATGTTCAACATCTCTAGTAATAAGAGAAATGCAAATCAAAATTACCCTAAGATTCCATCTCACCCCAATTAGAATGGCGATTATCAAGAATACAGGCAACAATAGGTGTTGGCGATGTTGTTGGGAAAAAGGTACACTCATACAGTGCTGGTGGGGTTGGAAATTAGTGCAGCCACTCTGGAAAGCAGTGTGGAGATTCCTCAGGAAGTTTGGAATGGACCCACCTTTTGACCCAGCTATCCCACTTCTTGTCCTATGCCCAAACTACTTAAAATCAGCATACTACAGAGATATAGCCACATCAATTTTCATAGCTGCTCAATTCACAATAGCCAGATTGTGGAACCAACCTAGATGTTTTTCAATTGATGAACTGATAAAGAAACTGTGGTGTATATATACAATGGAATATTACTCAGCTATAAAGAATAGTAAAATTATGGCATTTGCAGGCAAATGGATGAAATTGGAGAATATCATGATAAGTGAGATAAGCAATCTCAAAAAACCAAAGGATGAATGATCTCGCTGATAATCGGATGATAACACATAATGGGGGGTGGAAGGGGGCAAGAATGGAAAAAGGAGGGTGTGTATAGATGGAAAAGAAGGGTGGGATTTGTGGGAAGAAGGAAAAAATAACAGAATGAATCAAACACCATTACCCTATGTAAATGTATGATTACACAAATGGTATTACTTTCCTTCATGTACAAACAGAAACATCATGTATCCCATTTCTTTACAATAAAAATAAATTTTAGAAAAATGACCTAGAATTAGGCCAGAGGTCTTGTACCAATAGAAGAAAAATTAGGTCCAAATCTTCCATCATATCAGCTTAGGACCAGAGTTCAATAACAATACTCCTATAGCACAAGAAATGAAAGCAAGAATCAAGAAATGGAATGGATTCAAACTAAAAAGCTTTTTTACCATCAAAATACACAATTAATAATGTGAAGGGAGAGCTTACAGAGTGGGAGAAAGTGCTTACCGCACTCACTTGAGATAGAGCACTAACCTCCAGAATTTATAAAGGACTCAAAAAACGTAATGCCAAAAATACAAATAACCCCCTAATAAATACACTAAGGAACTGAGTAGACAATTCACAGAAGAAGATACAAAATCAATCAGCAAATATGCATCTCTAGCAATTGGAGAAATGCAAATCAAAACTACCCTAAGATTCCTTCTCACCCCAATTAGCATGGCTCTTGTCAAGAATACAAACAATAATAGTTGTTGGTGAGGTTGTAGGGAAAAAAGTACACTCATACATTGCTGGTGGGATTGCAAATTGGTGCAATCACTCTGGAAAACAATATGGAAATTCCTTAGAAAACTTGAAATGGTTATCCCACTCCTTGGCCTATACCCAAAGGGCTTAAAAACAGCATGCTACAGTGACCAAACTACATTAATGTTTATAGCAGCTCAATTCACAATAGCTGCACTGTGGAACCAACCTAGATGCCCTTTAATAGATGAATGGATAAAGAAACTGTGTTATATATGCAAAATGGAATATTACTGAGTTATATAAAAGAATAAATTATGGAATTTGCAGGTAAGTAGATGGAGATGGAGAATATCATGGTAAGCCAAAGTAGTCAATCCCAAAAATACAGAGGCCAAATGCTTTCTCTGATAAGTGGATGCTGATACATAACAAGGTGGTTGTGGGTAACAGAAGAATGGAGGAACATTGGATTGTGTAGAGTGAATTGAGGGGAGAGGAGAGGAGTGGGGGAGGAAAGATGCTGGAAAGAGACAGATATCATTACCCTATGTACATGAATACACAAATTGGGTCTCTCTGCATCATGTACAGAGAAATAAAATTTGTACTTTATTTGTATACAATGAATCAAAATGCATTCTTTGATCATGAGTAAGTAAATAGAACAACCAATTAAAAAAATCATAAAAGAAAAAAATGAAGTGCTAAAGAAATGCTTCTTGAATGAGTAAAGTCATGAATAATAAAAAAAGAAAGAAAAGAAAATGCTTTCTTCCCATTCTTCTAGATTGTGTCTTAGACAATATTTCCTACACCAAACCCAGAAAAAAAGTTTAAAACACACATTTTTTCCTACAATTTACTTTTTAACTAAAGTCCAGTGACCTTTCAAGTGTTTATATTGTACAATGAATTGATATTGCTTATAATGTACCTCATGTATTCTTAACTATTGTTCTTCCTGTTTTATCATTTATCACTCTCCAGTACCCGATTTTAACACTCACATAAATAGATTAACCGATTTGAACTTTGAAAAGTTATATGCATTCACTTTCCAAAAATCTTGATTTTTTTCTTTTTGTACTTATTAACCATCACATGGATTAAGTTTTACATACCACTCCTCGTTCTCAAATACTTCCTTACTCTTGAAGATGTTTATTAAGACATTTGCTTAATATTTTAATGTAATCTTGCATGTAAGACTGTGGCAGCACTCCCTCCACTCTATTAGAAATGAGAAATTATACCCAGCACCTCTTGGTTTATATTTCCACCAATAGCAATAAATAAAATGATTTAAAATAAAGGAATTGAAATCCCAGTAAATAATGTGTAGTTCTAGTCAACCTATCACGCCTGAGACACAAGAAGATCCAATGTTTTAATGTCAGTACAATAAATGGAAAAGCCAGATGTCCCATCTAAAAGGAGTCAACCTTTTTGGTCAAGTCTTCAGTTGATTGGATGAGGCCTACCTACCACACCAAGGCCTACCACACTAATGACTACAAATAACCTTACTCAGTCTACCAAGTCAAATGTCAATTGCATCCAGAAGTACCCATTCAGAAATGCCTGGAATGTTTGGGCATCCCATAGTCCAATCACCATTATAGTGTTGTTCATGCTAGTGATGTAACTATTTTTAAACAAGGACACTTTATAGTGCTAGTTTTCCCACGTGTGGGGACAAGAAGTACATACTCTGACTTCTCACAACATTGCTGGTGTTCTCAATATGCTATGAAATTAGATGCTTATAAAACAAATAAAAATTTGAATATCCTCAAAAAAATGATGTCTCAAGGCAGTCACCAATAGAATCTGAGAGGTGGGAACTAGAACAGCACAAAGCCCAACCTAAGAGCCAAAAATTTCCAGCTCTCTGGAACAATCTTAGCCATGGTTATTTGTAGAGAGAATTAATAGGAGAGAGATAATCCGGAATTCTACTAGGTTTAAGAGAATGATATTGATTAAAAAAAAAAAAAACACAAAACATTCAAACAAAAACCAAGACCTGACAACAGAATGTTATAATAAACTCCAAAGAAATTTCTGTGTCCCCAAATATTGCCAGCAGGTGGACAAATGCAATAGAGAGTTGGTAAACAGTGATTCACATCACAGAGGAAACTAGGAGAGGGCTGCCAGGCTAGCCAATCGAGGAATTTTTTTCACTCCCATTGTTCTTGTCCAGTAGAATTTAGTAACCAGTTAGCAAATACTAATAATACTGGTAACTGCTACTGAAACTTCCCATTCTCTCTTGTCTCTAAGCAGGTATTTTTATTGTAGCTATCTTGATCTTCCTAACCTTTGATTGTGGGTGTCCTGGGCAGTAGCAATTTGTCTTTAAGCTTTTTCATTGCAGGTCTTTGAGAAATCAAGTTTATATGTGATGGAGAGGATGGCTCTCTAGTCATATGTCCTGGACATGGCTCTTGGATGGTTTTTGGTCATCTCCCTAAGGGAAGAAGAATGTATACAGAAAACTATGAGGTAGTAACTAGAGGTGGTCTGATTCAGTCTCAATTGCTAACCCTCTAATCTTTTGCCTGTTAGATTATAGAGGCTATACAGTTATTATATGTATTAAAAATAAATGTTTAGACAAAGTAAATTTACATTTTGTTTGAGCAAAGAATAATTCATGAATAGGTCAGCACTCAAAACTGAAAGAGGTTCAGAGTGAACAGTGAGCTCTGATAATCTGAATACTGAAGTAAAGAAAAGAAATTACTTAATTAGCTAATTAGCTATAGCCAGGCCTTTGCCTTATTTTGGTATCATCCAAGAGGAGGTCAATAGTTATATAATCAATCAGCTAGTCAACTGTTTGTGATTGACTGGGCCTCAGTCTTTGAGATTTTTCTTTTTTGCTTTTGTTTTTAAGTCAATTATAAGAAGTGCTTCTAAGTTAATTTTCTGTTTACTAAATTCTAAGGGCTCAGTCACAGAGACAACCTCAGGGTAGTCACCTCCTTTTTAGTTGCTTTAACATTACTCTTCCTTGATGACAAGGGTGGCAGGTAAACCTGCCTTTTTTGAGTGAGGAATAAGTAGAAATATGCTGGGGACTTGAGAAAAGTTTTTAAACATTTTTATTCTTAAAAGAAACGGGATTTCTTGATGATCCAAAGGCTAGTCCTGAAACCCTGGGCTCAAGGGTTCTGCCTGATTCAACAGTGAAAGTAGTTGAGATTACAGGTGCATGGCACTGTGCCTAGCATAGACTTACTTTCTTGGTACATAATTTCTGTTTCTTTATTTTTTTCTGGCCTAGAGTACAGACTTGAAGGTAGAGGTGGAGCAGCCATCTCCCACCCATGTGGAGCAAGATAAAACTCCACTGGAAATTGTGGGGAGAGAAGAAAGAAAAGGAGAAACAAGAGAGAAAATAATAAAAAGCCAAGCCTGAGTTCTAAATGCCTTTGTTCTAAATGTCATTATTAAGTTGCTACATCAGCTTAGGATAATTTATCAACTTATTATATTAAAATACAAAAGTAAAAAAACAGGCATAGTGGTATATACCTATAGTTTCAGCTACTCAGAAGGTTGAGACAGGAGGATTACAAGTTTGAGACCAGCCTGGGCAAAATAACAAGGCTCTGTCTCAAAAAAAAATAAAATACCCCACAACAATAATGATGATGTCACATATTGAAGCCTAGTAAACCTTCATGTTCAACACTAACATTCAGGGCTATAAATAAGGATAAAATGAAATGCCCTTTCATGCTCATCAGGTGGATGAAAATTAGAAAGTCTAACTGTATTTGGTGTTGATAAAGAAGTGGAGAAACAAGGGTTTTCATACATTGCTGTTGAAAGGAAAACTTGTGCAACCACTTTGGGAAACAAAGTGAGAAAAGCTAGAATAGCTGATGATAGGCATTAAAAATCCACTTCAAAAAAGATATAAATCCTATGCCCTTACTATTTCATAAGTGATGTGTGGATTGACCAACTATTAAACAAGAACACAAGAAGACATAAGTAAGCATATTTAAGTCATTGGGGCATTGTTTCTAATAGAAAAAAAAAGAGGGGACACTTACTGCCCACAAAAGGATACATATATAAATGTTGTTAAACTCATTAAATAGTGTTGTTATATCCCATTTATACCCATTTATATAAATGCTAAAACTTTCAAAAGCATTCTTTATCTTGCTTGTTGGTATTTATATACCTTAAGTGCAAGCACAAAAAGTGTATGGGAAGGGCTGGGTATGTAACTCAGTGGTAGAGCATTTGCCTACCATGCATGAGGTATTGGGTTCAATCCCCAGTACTACACACACACACACACACACACACACACACACACACACACAAACATAAAATTCAGGATAGTAGTTAAATATGGGGAAGGTGATAAGGTAATACCGTATGGATTTTAACCATGTTCTTTATTTTTTAAGTACGTTTGAATCAAATAGATAAAATAGTAATGGTTGAAAAAGGTTGGGTGCAGATACCATGATAATTTATTATTGTCCCTGTTTTTCTCTGTGTTGGTAATATTTCACAATGTGAAAAAGGAAAAGATTCAGGGCAAAGTCTAGAACAGGAGCCAGGTATCTCAGAATAAAAAATACACAGAGACTGTCAGATGAAGAAAGCCACACTGATTAAGAAAATGACAATCACCAACATCAAATACCAATACTTCAAATGCTGTAAATGCTCAAAACTGTCTACCTTCCAGTCATTTAAGTCAGTCTCTTTTTGTGATTTTCCTAGGTCAGAGAAAAGAATAAAGGCCTTTTGATGTTAAACTTTATTTGAACCCCAGAGTACTAGAGGCATGAACACACACTGGGGAAGTTTTTAGATGCAACCCTTTATTCAAAAATCTTGATAATAACTAACATTTATTTTGCACTTACTAAACAGTAAATACATAAGGCACTATGCTAAGAACTTTGTGTGGACTGTATCATTCCACTTCACAACATTCCCATGTAGTAAGTAGTGTTATCATTCCCATATAAAAATGAGAAAACCAAAGTCAGTCACAGGCTGGTAATTTGTGGAGCTGTGATGTAAACTGACCAGTTAACATCCAGAGGCCTCATTTTAAACCAACTTCCAATGTGCCAGGCACAGTCAGGTGGTAAGTGTCCTGGACCTCATTAAGTTTCAAACAAAAGTGAAGTGAGTCATAAAGAATAAAATTATGGCATTTTCTGGTAAATGGATGGAATCAGAGACTATTGTGCTAAGTAACATAAGCCAATCCCCAAAAAACCAAAGAACAAATGTTCCCACATGTGGATGCTGACATACAATAATGTGGGGAGGGGTGGGGAGAATAGAAGTTAATCAGATTAGACAAAGGAGAAGGGTGGAGGTTTGGAAAAGGGAAGACAATAGAATGAATGAATCAGACATAACTTTCCTATGTTCATACATGAATACATGAACAGTGAAACTCCACATCATATACTTCCCCAAGAATGGCAATTAGAATGTTATACTTCATGTTCTAAAAAGAACAACAAAACAGCAAACTTTACTAGCATGCTCAATTCTATTTCAGAATCCTTCTTATTCAATGAAAGAATTACACAAAGTTTTAAAAGATACAATACTATAACATTTAACAACACATATGTAATAGCAAAACAAAAACATCATTAAAATGGAGGTGACTCTGTGAGTTTGTCTCTGTGTGTTCTGTTCTACTATATTGGTCTTGGTCTTCTAGTTTTTGTCACTATAGCTATGTAGAATATTTTGAAATTAGGTGTTGTGATGCCTTCAGGTATTATGATGCCTCCAGCATCGCTCTTCTTGCTCAGTATTGATTTCATTATTCTGGGTTTTTATTCTTCCATATCAACTTTAGAACTGGTTTTAGTTTTTTTTTTTTATTTTTTAGTTCTATGAAGAATGTCATTCTTATTTTGATAGGCTTTGCAAATTAAATCTGTATACTGCTTTTGATAGTAAGGACATTTTGATAATTATCAATTCTGCCTATCCAAGAATATGGGAGGTGTTTCCATTTTCTAAGGTCTTCTTTAATTTCTTTCTTCAGTATTTTATAGTTTTCATTGTAGATGTCCTTAAACCTCTTTGGTTATATTTATTCCCAAGTGCTTTTTTATTTTTGGAGACTATTGTGAATAGAATAATTTTCCTGTTTTTTTTTCTTAGTAGGATAATTATTGGAATATAGGGAAACCTATTGATTTGTGTGTGTTGCTCTTGTATCTTGCTACTTTGCTGAATTTGTTTATCAGCTCTTAAAGTCTTCTGGAGGAGTTTAACATGTCTTCTATGTATAGGATCAAGTCACCAGTGAATAAATACTATTTTTAACAAATGGTACTTGGAGAACCGGATATTCATATGTAGAAGAATGAAATTAGATGCCTATTTTTCACCATGAACAAATGTCAACTCAAAGTAAATCAAAGACCTAGGATTTAGAGTGGAAACTTTGCAACTGCTAGAAAGAAAACAGGGTATACTCCTTCTAATTGGCATAGGCACCGATTTTCTTAATAAGATCCCTAAGGCTCAAGAAATAAAACTAAGAATCAATAACTGGGATGACATTATATTCAAAAGTTCCTGCACAGAAAAGAAAGCAATAAAAAATATGACAAAAGAGCATACAGAATAGGAGAAAATGTTTGCTAGCTATTTGTTCAAAAAGGAGTTCATATCAAGAATATTTGAAAAACTCAAAAAACACCCCAAACACAAATAATCCAATCAATGATAGGACAAAAAGACTAAACAGACACTTTTCAAAAGAAGAAGCGCAACTGGGCATGGTGGGTCATGCATATAATCTCAGTGACTTGGGAGGCAGAGGCAGAAGGATTATAAGTTTGAGACAAGCCTCAGCAAATTAATGAGACCCCAAGAAACTTAGTAACATCCTTTCTCAAACAAAAAAATAAAAATATCTGGGGATTTAGCTCAGTGGTAAAGCATAACTAGGTTCAATTGAAGAAGGAAGAGGAGAAGGAGAAGCAGCAGAAGCAGTAGCAGGAGGAAGAGAAAGAGGAGGAAGAGAAAGAGGAAAAAGTAGGAGGAGGAGAAGGGAAGGGGAAGTGATGAGGAAAAGGATGGGGTGGGGGAGAGGAAGAGGGAGAGAAGGAAGAAGAGAAAGAGGAAAAAGAGGTAGAGGAAGAAGAGGAGGAAGAGAAAGAGGAAGAAAATAAGGAAGAAGAAGAGGATAAAGCAGAGGAGGAAGAACTGCAAGGGGTCAAAAAAATCTATGAAAGAAGGTTCAATATTTCTAATAATCAGGGAAATGCAAATCAAACCAAAATTGAAACTTCATTTCATTCCAGTTAGAATGGCAATCATCAAAATACAAATAATAATAAATTCTGGCAAGAATGTGGTGATAAGATACACTCATACATTTTTGATGGAACTGCAAATTAGTTCAACCACTTTGGAAAGCATTATGCAGATTCTTAAAAATCTAGGAATGGAACCTATAAGTGTATAGCAGTATAGTAGCCAAGTTATGGAACCTACCCACATACCCATCAACAGAAACCTAGGTAAAGAAAATGCAGTAAATATACACAACAAAGTTTTACTCTGTCAAAAAGAATGAAATTATGTTATTTGCTTATAAATAGATGTAACTGGAAAACATCATACTAAGTGAAATAATCCAGACTCAGAAAGTCAAAAGTTGAATGTTTTCTCTCATATGCAGAAGTTAGAGAGAACTAAGTAAATAAAAGGGGGTATCCAATGAAACCAGAGGGAGAACAGTGGAGTAGATGATGGGAATTGAGCAGAGGAAAGTAAGAATTGGAAAGGGGAGGGATTACAGCATGAAATTGACTAAATTATGCTATGTTCATGTATGAATATATCACAGTGAATTCCACTTCTATGTGTATCTATAAAGTACCAATAAAAATAAATAAATAAAAGGGAGACAAACAGTAGAGAAAAGGGAGTGAAGTAAGGAATTTAAATGGAGCAAATTATATTACATGCATGTATTACCATGTAAAAATAAACCTCACTGTTATATGTGACTATAATGTGCTAATAAAAACATTTTTAAAAGAAATAACATTTGTTCATGTTAAACTTTCTCTTCTCCCTCAAGAAGTAGCATGCAGTGGGAAAAGATGATTCTGATTGATTTCTGTTTCTCCACTTTCTCCTCTTTTTTCTAACTACTCAGACAAGGTTTCTGTCCCCTCCAGTTTTTGTATAAGGGGAAGGATGGGAAACCTGATAAGAGATAGGAAAGACATTGTCTAATACTGTAATTGTCATCTTAACTTAAAATAATGTTTTAGATGAGTAGCAACTTAATTTCAGTAGTTCATGACCATGTTCCTACAAACTTCATTCACTCCCTGCTTCTTTGCTCTGTTACTGTCATATATATTGTGTATGTGCATCAACATAATTTATAATTATTGCCTTATGAAACTGTATTCTAATCAGATAGGTAAAAGAGTTATAAACAAAAAATGCTTTGACACTGTCTTTTATATTTTCCTTTGAAGTTACTTTGTTGCTACTCTTCAACATGTGGATTCACATTCCTGTGAAAGGTCTTTTTATTTCAGTTGAAAAGATTACTGTATTATTCAAGGTTCACCAGAGAGAGAGGATCAATATAAGTATAAGAGATCAATTATTAGGGGAATTGGTTAACCTGACTGTGGTGACTATGAAGTCCTGTCACAGGCCCTCTGTGGAATGGAGACCTTTGGGATGCCAATAGCATGACTCCAAGTCTAGGAGCCTCAGAACTAGAAAAACCAGTGGCCTTAGAAGTTAAAGGATAGTTGGTATAAGTCCTGGAATAGCTTGGAGTTCTGATGTCCAAGGCAAGAGAAGGACCTTCAGTGATTAGGAGGGAGAAAGAATAATTTGCTTTTCATCTCTTTTTTTCTATACAGATTCGTAGTCAATTAAGTGGTGCCCAACTTGGTTGAGTTTGATAATCTCAAGTGAGGAATCTTCTTATTTTATTTTATTTTATTTTACTTGCATTTTATTTAGAGACAGTCTCACCGAGTTGCTTAACAACTTGCTGAGCAATCTTTAAAGTTCAGATTCTTTCTTCTACCTGATCAAATTTCCTGGTGAGCTCTGCAAGTAAAATTTTCATCTCAGTTACTGTGCTTTTCAACTCCAGCATTTCTATTTGTTTCTTTTTTGTAATTTATATCATTTTATTGGCATTCTATATTTGTTATTCTCATATTTTCCCTAAAGGTTTTTAGACATGATTTATTTAATTCTTTGAATATGTTTAAATTAACTGACTTAAAGTCTTTAGTATGTCCAACATCTGAAACTCCTTGGGGAGAGTCTCTATTTAATGTTCTTTGCTTAAGAGCTCTGTCCAAGTGTAAAGATGGGACTTTAACACTCATCTAGGCAGCTTTCAACTATTCCTATGCCTTTAATTTATTCTTGGAAGAGACATCAGATTTAGCCAAAGATGAGAGTTTAGGACAATCTTAAGTCTTTTCTGAGCATGTACATATACTGGAGTATGTGCACAGACCTATGTATGAGTATGTCCTTCCAGAATACAAGGAATGTGTTAAAACTTTTCAAAGATTTTTAGTTAGCCTATCATGAGCTTCAACTATTATTCACTGCCATAGGCAGCCTGGCATTAAACAGTAATTCTGATTATTTTGAACAAACACACAGGGAAAAGGCTATATATATTGGGTAGATATTAGTCAGGTTAAATAGAGACTATTTTTTGAGTAGCATTCCATGGGGAACCATGATACATGTCAAACAAATATCATTATCTGAGAATGGGACTTCGAAGAAATCCTAACCTAATTCTTCTCTCTCAATCAGCTACTAGGCAGCTGGTTTCATGATTACAGGCTGTTTTCAGGGTTACTGTGGAACTGGGAAATGGGAATGAGAATGGAGACAATTAAAATGTCATAAAACTCACTGTTCTTATAAAAGTGGATGCAGCAAACTCTTGGCTAATTTTAAGAATTCTGAAAGAGTTTATTTTGACAATTTTTGCCAAAGTTCTAATTGCTTTTATGAAGGATAGGACTTTTAGAGAAACTTACTGCACCATGTTGTTACTGATGTTACTTATAATCAAAGATAAAAACATTCTAAGATCCTGGTATTGTCCAGAAGATTAATAGGTGTGTTAGTCAGCTTTCTGTCACTGTGAAAAAATATCTAAGGTAAGCAACTTAAAAGGAGGAGATATTAATTTTGGCTAATTGTTTCAGATGCTTGTTATGGCTGCTTTTAGGCCTGTGGTGAGGCAGTACATGATGGCAAAAGGACACAGTAGAGGAAAACTTCTCACCTTATGGTGGCTATGAAGAAAAGAGCTACAGGAGGGGCCAATGTTTCAATGTTCCCCAAGCACATGTCCCAGTAATCTCACTTCTTTCCACTAGGTCCATTATCCTAAGGTTTCTGCAACCTCTCAATAGTGCCATAAGCTGGGAACCAAGCCTTGGACACACCAACTTTTGGGGGATGTTTAAGATCCAAACCATAACAGTAGAGATACTGATTAACTTTATACTTTTATTATATGTGCTGCCAAAGCAAGCACTAACTTTATACTTTATTAAATATATACATTAAACTTTATGCATGTGCATGGTGCTGGGGATTGAATTCAGGACCTTCAGCATGCTAACCAAGTGTGCCACAACCAAATTATAACTCCATTTCCATATATTAAAAATTTATAGAAAACTACTAAGAATAATAACTAGGGTTGATACAAATTGAAGTATTAGGATAAAAATTGGAACTAAAATTTTATTATTTCAAGAAAATATAAGAAAAAATAAGATATCATTTAAAAGGAGGTAAAAATAAACCAAAATAATATCATATTCAATTAATTAGTATGACAATATATAAAATGGATTAAAATAATTTGACAAAAGCAAAGAGTTTGCTTTTTTAAATAGTTTTATATCACTTTGGAGATATACCAAATTATAGGCATACAAACTATTGAAAATAAAATGATGGAAAACAAATATTCTAGCTTACTATTAAGCAAAAGAAACTTAAGTGTAACATCAAACAAAAAAGACATTAAGGATGTAATCAAGGTGCCCCCAGCGGGATGGTGCTGCGATGCCAGGTTGAAGTATTATATTTTGCAAAAAGTGCTGAAATAGCAGGAGTTCATTCAGAGACCATTTCCATGCCACAAGAAATAAAAGCATTGCAACTGTGGAAAGAAATAGAAACTCAGCATCCTGGATTGGCTGAAATTATAAATCAGGTGATATTTGCAGTTCATCAAGAATATGTGGAGTTAGGAGACCAACTCCTCCTCCTTCAACCAGGAGACAAAATTGCAGTTATCCCCCACATAGTGGAGGGTAGTGCTTTTTAGCCATTTAGAAAAGATATGGACAAAGTTGAAGAGACATCTAAAGACATAATAAAATTCACTTCTGAGAAACTTTCTGTGGATGAAGTCTCCCAGTTGGTAGTGTCTCCTCTCTGTGGTGCAATATCCTTGTTTGTAGGGACTACAAGAAATAACTTTGAAGGAAAAAAGTCATTAGCTTAGAATATGAAGCATATCTACCAATGGCATAAAATGAAATCAGAAAAATTTGTAGTGGCATTAGGCAGAAATGGCCAGTCAAGCACATAGCAGTGTTCCATAGACTTGGTTTGGTTCCAGTGTCTGAAGCAAGCATAATTATTGCCGTGTCCTTGGCCCACAGGGCTGCATCCCTTGAAGCTGTGACCTGTGCCATTGACACTTTAAAAGCCAGGTTGCCCATATCAAAAAAGGAACTATATGAAGAATCATCATTATCTTGGAAAATGATTCTTTAATGCTTTGGGCAACCAACAGCTAATCACTTATTTTTTTTTTTAGAGTGCCAAATTATAAATTTGGTGAACTTCTATTGTTGATCACATTTTAATCTTTGTTCTCCACAAATTAAGATAGTTCACAGGTTGTACCTGTGGGAAAATGGTAGAAAAAGCAAAGTAAATGGGTGTGTAGGATGAGGGGTTATTTGGAACTACCAATGGGGAAGAACTGGGATAATTGAGAGATATCTGTGGTAAATATGTTCTTCATTGACTAATTTTCAATTGTAACTCAATTCTCATTGAGATGTGCCCCTCCTCACTACTTCAACTGTCTCAGAGAGTCCTAATCCATGCCAGTACATTGATGGTTTTAATATCAGGGTGTATTGTGGAAATATTGGTTGAACTGGAAAGTCTTTGTCAATTTTGATATTGTATATTTTCTCAGAACTTTATATATTTTAAAAAATAAACTTAAACCCATGATTTAAAAAAAAGACATTAAGGCAAAAAGATACAAAGGCATCATTAGGAACAGAAAGTTGGGTATAGTTTATTCTCTTGTTATCCATGAAAATATATTCTTAGTTTTTTACTGCTTTACTGTTTCCTCTTTCTCATTACCTTTTATGGACACTTTTTTTTCCTGTGACCTCTAAATATTAAAGGTGAGACTCAGATCTCAACTCTTTTCTCTTAACCATCTTTAACATAAATTTCCTGTATCTGGATGTGAATATGTACAAGCTGCCATACACTTTTTCAAAAGGGTAATTCCCTTGTACACTGCATTCTTGCCAAACTTCCTTTGATCTTCTTATTTAAGAACTAACCATGTAGGTGGGAGTGTAGTGGTACTTCACTGTAGCTTTAATTTACATTTCTTTCATAACTAGTGATGTGGATGATTTTTTGTGTGCCTATTACTGGCATTCTTATAAAGTATGCAAGTCTTTTGCCATTTTAAAAATTGGACTGTTTATCTTTTTAACATTAAGTTATAAAAGTTATGATATTTTTGAGTTAATATATTTGTGACTATATTCTCCAATTCTGTGGCCTGATTATTCATTTTCTTAAAGGTATCTCTTTTTTTTTTCTTTTTTTTTACCAAGGGTTGAAATCAGGGGCATTTCACCACTGAGCCACATCTCCAGTCCTATTTGGTATATTAGAGACAGAGTCTCATTGAGCTGCTCAGCACCATGCTTTTGCTGAGGCTGGCCTTAAACTTGTGATCCTTCTGCCTCAGCCTCCCAAGCTGCTGGGATTAGAGTTGTGCCCCACCATGCCCAGCTTAAAGGTATCTTTTGAAGAATAGAAGTTCTATTTTTTTTTATTTTAAAATGTTCACTTTACTCCATAACACTTAGCTGGACACCATTTACATCTGAGGAAGTGAAGGCCATGAGACTGATCTATGGTAAAACACTAAGAAATTTTAGTTCAATTTTACACATTCCCAGGAATTCCCAAAAAAGTGTACCACCATGCAGAAATATGTGTGCCATTACTACATTTTACCTAATACAAGAAAGAAGTGTCAATATACTTCAGAAAGTAGGAAATTCACCTGGCTGTGTATGCAATTGTTACAAAGCCACAGTAAATTATTTTATAAAATGTAAATTTATTTTACGTTACTCTGCTGTTACATAGAGCATAACTTTTTCATATGACTTTTTGGGGACTAAGGTCAATGATTAGCAATGCACAATAGTGCATTGTAAATGCACTCTGTAAAGAACAGTGACTAGACAAACTGGATACCATCTCACATGTGTACAAATCTGCATGAAAAATTACTAAATTTTTAAATTTGGACTTGTACTTATGTTT
The DNA here is from genome assembly GCF_902686445.1 of Sciurus carolinensis. Lineage (NCBI taxonomy): Eukaryota > Metazoa > Chordata > Mammalia > Rodentia > Sciuridae > Sciurus > Sciurus carolinensis. Next base: position 1,002,291 of record NW_025920153.1, read on the forward strand.
CCCCTTTCTAACATACTAAGAAATGACATATACTTTAATTTTCCAAAAGCAATGATTGTATTCTGGCAGCAACATGCTACTTCTATTACATAATAAAGTGAATACCAGAACTACAAAGGCATGAGGCAGTGGTGAATTTTTAATGGTAAGGGAAGTTGTCAACTTAAACAAATGAAGAATGAGAAGGAAACTTCCTGTTGTCACAGACAAATGTGACCTCCCGTCATATGTGATAATTTGTGAATACCAGCTCAGAATTGTCAAGTACTTTCCCATTCAATCTAATATATCTGGATTTCTATGAAAAAAGAATACAGAAAGAGTATGGAAAGATTGCTTACTGGGAAAAAAATCCTCAAAGAAAAATAAGGAATGGAATGTAGAAATTAAGAAGTTACATAGAACACTATTATTTATTTTATTTTTGGTACTGGGATTGAACCCAGGGGAGCTTAACCACTAAGCAACATCACCAACACTTTTTATCTTTTGAGACCAGGTCTTGATAAGTTGCTTAAGGCCTCATTAAGTTGCCAAGGTGGGTCTTCAACTTGCAATTTTCCTACTTCAGTCTCCCTGAGTTGTCAGGATTCGAGGCATGCACCACCATGATGGGTTAGAACACTCTTTAAATTATAATTAATTACATTTTGTTGTCTTCACAGTAATGCAAAACACAGTCATTTGCAGAACTTGTTCAGATTACTTAAATACCAGAGTTTTAGTTTTCTACTAATTGTTTAGAAGTTAATTATGTTTACATGAAATGAAGCTATTAATGCTTATATACTGCAGGAATTGCACATCAGGAAAGTTGAGACAAACAAATCAAGGAATGGAGTTTACTCAAAGCTGCAGTGTGAAAAAGATTATGAATGGTTGATTCCATATATGAATGGGTTTCTTTGCCCTAGGAAATCCAAGCACAATAAGGAATGAAGATGTGTGAAAATATTTCTTTGAGGGAAGGATGACACCCTATTTGTATTTATTTTTTTGTCCTTTAGCCTGTTCTGTCTGATATGCATAATGTTAAGTTGTCTCTAAACAGTAGCAGACAAGGATGCTCTTCTTGTATGAGTCTTGTTTACCAAGTTCTGCAATGGCCTCATCAAAAGTTGATTGAGCACTGTGCAGGAAAGCTCTGGGTTTTTAGAAATCTCACAGTCAAAAACAGCAAATTTAAAAGCAAGTCTGAGGCAAACTGAGTGTGTGGGTTGCATGTCTTTCTTGCTTATGTCAAATGCCTCTTGATAAGCTCCTTAGGAATTATCTATCATTTGTTTCTGATCATCACCACATGCAACTCCAGCAAGATACAGGAAGTAATCTCCCTCCATTTTCAGATAGAGACATTACTCTCTGGATTAGCTGCATTGGCTATTAAATACTTGCCAACCATTCTGGCACCAAGGTGCAGATGGATCTCAGTTCCAACTACACTTTCTTTCAATAGTCCTTAATCAGCTGCAACTCCTTGTTAAAGGTGTGAGTTTTATGCTTAATTCTGACCCTCCAGGTGAACCTGTGGCCCCCCACCATGTTCTTATAGGCCACTTGAGAACAAGTTGCATACTTAGGTGGAGAGCTCTGCACCCTGCTGGGTCAGACTTCATGCAGATGGCCACATCGTCATAGTGCTTGGCCTACCTGGTTAGTTCAACCTTCTGAATCAGCTCACACTTTGTCCCAGCCTGCAGGACATCAACAGGGGACAGCGAACCTAAGAGAGAAGGAATGAAAGGGACAAGAGACACAGGGAGTGACAGCAAGACAGGAATTCTGATCAAGCTGCAAATTTTTATTGTACTCACGGTTATTTATGCTGGGGGAATGAGGGGTATGACGAGGTGCAGATTGGTTGGCTGTGTTCTTATATTGGGCTCCTGATAGGATGCAAGTTCGTGCTGGCGGGAAGGTGAAGTTTGCGCCTGCGGGAAGGTGAAGTCCCAGAAGAGAAGCAGGGACGGCACCATAGGCACCATATTGTAGGAACTATCAGCCAGGAGTGGGGAGGGGTGCTGCTGCTTATTGTAAAGGTCAGAATGTTCTCAGAATGAGAACTTCTTCTTGGTCCCTGACATTTCCTCCTTTCTTATATAAAATTATTGACCATATTTTCATAGCCATATTTTAAGGGGGTGATAGAGGCTATGTGGTGAGGCGGGGGCATGGCTTGCCCGAACAGGTACAGAGCTGGAGTGACAATCCCTCGGGAACTGCGCCTGTCTTAGGTTGTCCGTGATAGAGCAACATCCTTACCCATCATTGGATAATGAGGCTCTAGCCCTCATTTCCTGTCTTAGGTTGGTATGAGCTCTCACGAATCTTACCAGTCATTGGCTGTCCAGTTCAGCTCACAGGGGTGATGGTTTATTAAGATCTAATATTGATCAGATGTTGCACCATCGCAATCCATCATCTCCAGTCGATGGTAATGAACCTGAATAGGTTTCGCCTGTATAGCTTCAATTTGAGCTCTAAGAAAAGCCATGATCTTGTTGAATATCAAAGGACCTATAGATACAATAAGCAGCAAGCAAAGGAGGGGACCTAGGAAGGGAAGGAGATAGGGAAGGAGTCCACTGAATCCAGTCCATAGTGGATTATCAGTCAGTGCTCATTGGCATTTTTCTAAGTCTTCTTGCAGCTGTTTGATCTTGTCCTTAACAATTCCTGACTTGTTGGCATAGAAACAGCATTTTTCCTGCAAAGCCAGACAAATGCCTCCCTGTTCAGCAGTTAGAAGGTCTAAACCTTTCCTATTTTGTAGGACCACTTCTGCTAAGGACTCCACCTGATCTTGAAGATCTTGTATGGTGCTCGAGAGTATCTGTACTTCAGAAATCAATTGTCTGGATATGATAGAAGCTACCTGAGCAGAATAGACAGCAATAACTTTAGAGGATGTGGCGGGCAAATGAACACAAAGCAAGGGGCAACCTTTATTTTTAAAATATGGATTCCGCTGCCAGAATAGTCCCGTGGGTGTATGAGGGTTGTGTAATATAACCAAAACCAAAGGAAGGTTATAAGATATTTGTGTAACAAATTGTTGAGCAATGGCTTCTGTGACTTGAATTAATGCTTGCCGCGCCTCAGGAGTAAGCTCTCGAGGAGAAGAAGGGTCAGAATCTACCCTTAAAATATTATTAAGAGGCAAAAGCACATAGGTGGGTAGTTTTAAATATGGTTTTAGCCATTGGATATGCCCTAGTAATTTTTGGAAATCGTTAAGAGTGTGGAGATGGTCCACACACAATTGTATATTAGGGATTTGAATTTGATTAATTTGAAGTTTGAGGCCCAAGTAGGTGTAGGGGTCCTGTGTCTGAACCTTATCAGGGGCTATCTGAAGCCCCAAGGCAGTAAGGGCTTTATAGTGATCCAAAAAATAATTGTTAAGATCATAGGTATTAGGTGCAGCGATTAACAAATCATCCATATAATGTAATATATAAACTTGTGGCCACCGCTCTCTCACAGGGTCTACTGCTTGAGCAACATATTTTTGGCAAAGACTAGGGCTGTTAGCCATACCCTGGGGAAGGACCTTCCATTGAAATCTTTGCATAGGGCCCTGAAAATTGATGCGGGGAAGGCTGAAAGCAAAATAGGGTCTGTCCTCAGGATGTAGAGGAATAGTAAAAAAGCAATCTTTTAAGTCGATGACCACTTTATAATAGTCCCTAGGAATAGCTACCAGTGTAGGGATGCCTGGCTGTAGTGCCCCCATTGGGTGCATAACCTTATTGATAGCTCACAAATCCTGTAAAAGGCGCCATTTGCCTGATTTCTTCTTAATAACAAAAATAGGAGTGTTCCAGGGTGAGGTTGAGGGTTCTACATGGCTGGCTGTCAACTGTTCCTGTACTAACATGGAGGCAACCTCTAATTTTTCTTGGGTAAGGGGCCACTGATCCACCCACACAGGAGTTTGAGTTTCCCAAATAATTTTGTCTGCATAGGGTACAGGAGGGTCAGGGACCGACACTAAAAATCCAAATACCCAAGTCCAAATTTGTCTGTTTTTTTGTATGGGCTGTACAGGCTCAACCTGTCCTTGTCCTAGCCTCCCAAGGCCTGTACAAGGGAGAAAGCTCATAGGAAGCATTTGATGAGTGACTAAAGAGTCGGGACTAGCAAGAATAACTTTCATTTGGCTTAGAATGTCTCATCCACAAAGGTTGAGAGGGAGATCAGGAACAACGAAGGGGGTAATAGTTCCTTTATTTCTTGTGTTATCTTTTGTGTCAGTCCAATTGAGCACCCTGGAGCTAACTAAGGGGTTTTTTGATTGCCCTATTCCTTTAAGGTCAGTTAGTGATGAGGTGAGGGGCCATTCTGATCGCCAATATTTTTGAGAAATAACTGTGGCGTCTGCACCAGAATCTAGGATCCCTTGGAATTTCTTTCCTTCAATAAATAAGGTAAGAGTGGGTCTTTTGTGGGAGATAGGTTGGACCCAATATACATCAGAGGAACCTAAAGAGTCTGTATTTCGTGGTGAATTTGGGGTGGCAGGAGTGTTTCCTGAATTGAGGGGAAGGAGTATTAATTGTGCAATTCTTGTTCCTGCAGGGATGGCCGCTACTCCGTTAATAGCTGTGGCCAGTATTTTAATTTCTCCAGTGTAATCATTATCAATGATGCCAGGGAAGACCTGAACACCTTGTAAGGTGGTAGCTCTCCCAAGAATAAGAGCACACATATGAGGTGGAGGGGGGCCTACAACCCCAGTGGGTATTTTGGGGGTCCTTGCATAGAGTCTAATATTGTATTGGTGGAGGCACAGAGGTCCAATCCTGTGCTGCCTGGGGTAGCATGTTGAAGGGAGGTGATTGTGGAGAAGGAAAGGGGGACTGGATTGGGTTGGGAGTCTGAGAGGGAATAAATCTTATTGCCCCTGGGTTTGTTCTGGGAGTGGTCAGGGCCAGGTGCTGGCCTCAAGAGGAGTTTCCCGAGAAGTTAGAGGGAATAGGCTGTCCAAGGGCATTGGTCTTGAATCTACACTCCTTGGCCCAGTGGCGACCTTTACCACTTTTAGGGCAAAGGGTGAGTGGAGGTGGTTTAGCCCCTGTTTGAGGAGATATGGGTCCTTGACCCAGTCTCACTGTTGGGCACTCTCACGCAAAATGGCCAGGTTGTTTGCAAGTAAAACAAGTACGTGGGCCAGGGTTGTGAAGGGCCTTGGTGAAGGCGGCACCAATGGCGAGATCCATGGCATGGGCCATTCCTACCCTGGCACACAGCCTAATGAAGTCAGAAAGGTCCCCTTTATCTTTGTGGGGCCGAAGAACATCTTGACACATTGGGTTGGCATTTTCAAAGGCAAGATATTTTACAAAGGAGCTCTCGCTTTCACTTGGTCCAAGTAAGTGCTCCACAGCTAGATTAAGCCAGGCAACAAAGTCACTGTAAGGCTCATCAGGACCCTGACAAATTTTTCCTAGGGAGTTGGTGGCTGAGCTCTTTTGAGGGAGCCACCTCCAAGCGTGCAAACCAGCTGTTTGAACCTGTGCTAGGAGCCCAGTAGGAAAGCATGCCTGTTTAGCGTTAGTATCAAATGGTGCATTACCCACTAGTTTAACATAGGTTCAGGATTTAGAGGAAGGCTTGGTTGAATTTTTTTGAGCAGTTTCCTGACCATATTCCCTAAAGTCTGCGTTCCACAACAGGAAGTCACCCGCACTGAGGGTGGCTCGGGTCAAAAATTTCCAATCATTAGGGGTGAGCCATTGTGTACTATGGTTCTCTAGCAAGGTCAGTGTATAAGGTGCAGTGGGGCCATACTGCGCACAAGCCTTTTTAAGTCTTTCAAGAAATTGGAGGCTCAGCCTTTTATAAGAACCAAGGACTCCACTCTGTCCAGAGATGGGCTCCTCCTCAGCCCCTGATTTCTGGTCCTCCTCTTGTTCTCCCTCTGGTTCTACCTCTTGTTCCTCCCCTGATTCCTCTTCCTGACTTCCTTTTAAATTCTCTGCCTCAGTCTGTGTGAGCTGATCTGCTTGACTGTGAGTAACTGGAAAGGCAAGAACAGGCTGACCACGTGGCTTCACCTTACAAGTATTAAGGGGTTTTGGGCCAGTTTGTGTTAACTCTGTGCCCAAGGCCAGTGAGCAAAGTTTGGCATCAAGGGCTTTTAGTTCTTTTAAAAGTTGGATTTGTTCCCACCTATGTTGGAAAGACTCGTGTAAAGGGGTTAGATTAGGCAAGGGAAGCGGGAAAAAATGTCTGGGGGGGGGCAGTAGGTCCCGGAAGGGCCGGAGCACAAAAGGCAGGGGGTATATAAGAGGGAGGTGGATTTTTAAGAGGTGGCAGGTCTGGAGAATGGTATCGAGCCGCTGCCTCCTCCAGGGCAGCCTCATCCTCTGGGGTCAACTCATCATGGGGATTTAAAACTGAATAAATCTTAGGGGGATTTTTAGGGGACTCCTTTGGTAAGGTAGGGTCTGGGAGGTTCCCGGGGTCTGGGAGGGTCTCAGGGTCCTGAGAAGGCTGAGTAGGGGGCATTTGAATACTAACTGAAGGGCATGCCAAGGGGGGGTGAGAGGTGGATTGCATTGCCTTCTCCCCAATTTTTACAAGTTTTAAAGTACCACTGTCAAAGGGTGAACTTTTAAGAATCTCATTAATTAAATTCCAATAAGAAAAGGCAGTGACGGGCACCTTTGAGGACCAAAAGTCTCATAATAATCTTTGAGGCATTCTCCTACTCTGAGCCACCTTTTACCATCAATCGACCCCTTGAGGGGAAACCAAGGACATAAATCCTCTATGTATGAAAAGAATGATCTTAAATCCTTTTTCTTAACACGTGCTCCCCGAGTCTTGAGGGCCTCCTTGAGACCCGTCAGAAACAAATCATGTGACGAAACTGCTTGTCCCATGGTGTGTCACTCACCTTGCGCCAGCCTCACTCTCCTCCTGGATCTGACTCCCGGTCGCGTTTACTGAGGTGATCCCGAATCCCGCTTCCCCAGAGGGCAGCATTCGCTTCTCAGACAAAGGTTCGAGTCAACCACGTTGCGCGCCAACTGTCCCGGCCCGCAGAACATCAACGGGGGATGGTGAACCTAAGAGAGAAGGAATGAAAGGGACAAGGGAAACAGGGAGTGACAGCAAGACAGGAATTCTGATCAAGCTGCAAATTTTTATTGTTCTCATGGGTATTTATGATGAGGGAATGGGGTATGACGAGGAGCAGGTTGGTTGGCTGTGTTTTTCTATTGGGCTCCTGATAGGGTGCAAGTTCGCGCTGGCGGGAAGGTGAAATTCACTCCGGCGGGAAGGTGAAGTCCTGGAAGAGAAGCAGGGACGACACCATAGGCGCCATATTGTAGGAACTATCAGCCAGGAGTGGGAAGGAGCAGTGCTGCTTATTGTAAAGGTCAGAATGTTCTCAGAATGAGAACTTCTTCTTGGTCTCTGACAACACTTCTCATTGTTGTGGGAGCCAGGGCCTCTTCTCTGTGGTCACCACCTCAAATTTTTATTGTCTAATTTATCAATCTGTTCTTTTATGGCTAGGTAAGTCTGTGTTCTAAGAACTTTTGCTTACCTATTAGTCTCTTATGTCTTCTTCTGATGCTTTATAGTTTTAATTTTTGTATTTGAGTTTATAATTAATCTAGAATTCTTTTTTGTGTATGATTTGAGGTAGGTGTTAAGGACCTTTTTTTATACTAATTTTGAGTTGTTCTAGTACAATTTGTTGAAAAGACTTTTCTTTCATTTGTCATCTTTGTAGCAAATCAAACAAGTAAGCACAAGTTTGTTTCTGAAATTTCTCTGCAGTTCTGTTCATCTATTTGTTGAACTTTTTGCCAGCAGTACAGTGCCTTCATTATTTTAGGTTTATTGTAAATACCAAAGTCAACTAGTGTTAGTCCTCCAATTTTGCTGAGCTTTTGCAAGTTTCCACTGGATATTCTAGACCCCCTGCCACCATTTTTTGTTTTCATATAATTTTTAGAAAAAAGAAAGCTAGTGGAATTAAAATTGTGAATTCATTAAATCTACGGATGCATTTGGAGGATAACTGATACTTTAACAATTCTAAATCAGTTGACTCATAAATATGGTATGTTTTCTGATTTATCTAGGGATTTTAATCATTGTCCCAGTAATGTTTTGCAATTCTTAGCATAGAAATTTTTAATACCTTTTGTAAATTTCTAGGTATTTTAGGTTTTTTGTTTGTTCTGGATACCAGGATTGAACTCAGGGACACTTGACCAATAAGTCACACTCCTGGCCCTATTTTGTATTTTATTTAGAGACAGGGTCTCACTGAGTTGCTTAGCACATAACTTTTTCTGAGGCTGATTTTGAAATTGTGATCCTTCTGTCTCTGCCTCCTGAGCCACTGGGATTACAGGCATGAACTACCACAACTGACTTTAGGTTTTTTAATATTCTTATAAATGCAACATTTAAAATTTCATTTTCCAATTGTTTGTTGTAGTATATAAATATACAGTTGATTTTTGTTTATGACCTTATATCTAAGATTTTGCTAAATTAATTCATTAGTTCTAATGGTTGCTTTGTGGAGTCCACAGGACACTTTTCATATTCAATCACATTATATGCACACTTAGACACAGTCACAATTTTATATATAAAATTAGTATCTAAACCTAAAGTTACATCTCTACTACATTTCCTCACTGGCTTGTTCATTGCATAGCCATTAGGAATACTGAATTCTTGATATTTTCCCTAGGCATTTTTTATTTTGGATTTTTTAGATATATTTTTAGTTGGACACAATGTCTTTATTTACTTTTATGTGATGCTGGGGATTGAACACAGTGCTTCACCCATGATAGGCATGTGCTCTACCGCTGAGCCACAATTCCAGTCCCTTATTCTGGATTTATAACAAGAAATTTCCATAACATCCACCAGTCTAACAATTTCCACATTTCAGTGGGTTTTCACATATTTATAAAGTTATGCATCCACCACCACCAACTAACTCCAGAACATTTTCATCACACCTAAACAGAGATCCTGTACTCTTAGCAATTTTTTACCATTTTCTCCTCCCCTCAATCTCTAGCAACTACTACTCTATTTTAGGTCTGTATTTATTTATCTATTGTGGATATTATGGACATTTTATAAAAATCCTATAACACACAGCCTTATGCACCTGGCTTCTTACATTTAGCAAAATGTTTTCTAGAGCTAGGGGTGTAGCTCAGTGGCAGAGCACTTGTCAAGCCTGTGTGAAGCCCTGGATTCAATTCCCAGCACTACAAATAAAAAAAAAAGTTATCAAGTTAAGTCATGTTATAGAACGCATCAGTATATCATTTTTTTAATGACTGGATAATATTCCATTATGAGGATATAGTACATTCATCAGTTGATCATTTGTGTTGTGTTTCTTGCTATTATGAGTAATACTGATAAGAATATTCATGTACAAATTTTTGCAAGAACATGTTTTAATTTCTCTTTGATATATACCTAGAGGTGGAAATGCTGGGTCATATGGTGAACTTAATTTAACTTTCTCATAAATGGTTAAATTGTTTTTCATAATGGCCATACCATTTTACATTACCAGTAGTGAAGTATGAAAACTATTTTTCACTACACTCTTGTCAACATTTACTTTTTTATTGGTTGTTTTCAATGATAGCCATTCTTATGAATGTGAGTTGGTATGTCATTGCTGTTTTAATTTGCATTCTTCCTAATGGCTAATGATGCTAAACATCTTTTCATGTGTTTACTGGTCATTTGCATATCTCCTCTGGAGAAATTTCCATTTAAATTCTTTGACCATTTTAAATTGGGTTTTCTTTATTGCCAAGTTGTAAGTTGTTTATATATTCTGTATTCTGGATTCTTATGAGCTATGTGATAGATAAGGAAATACTTTCTTCTATTTGGTGTGTTAACTGTCTTTTCACACTGTTAATGGTGACATTTGACAGAAACAAAGTTTTTTTGTTGTTTTCTTTTGTTTTTCTTTTCAGGGCCAAGGACTGAACTCAGGACCTTGCATGTGTTAGACAAGCACTCTGCCATTGAGCTAAATCCCCAACCTCTATAAGTTTTAATTTGGTAACTTCTAGTCATCTCTTTTCTTTGGTTGGTTAAGTTTTGGGTGTCATATTTAAAAAACATTGCTTAGTCCAAGGACCTGAAGATTATACCTGTATTTCCTCCTAAGAAATTTATACTTTTAGCTTAAACTAACATCTTTAATACATTTTGAGTTAATTTTTTAATACAGTGTGAAGTGGGGACTAAAATTTATTGATTCATATATGGTTTACCAGTTGTCCTACCACCATTTGTTAAAAAGACTATTATTTATCTATTGAATTATCTTGGCATCTTTGTTCCAAAAACAACAGACCAGTGATGAACAGGTTGCCCCTAGGCTTTTAATAAGTCTATTGTCCAAAGAAGAATCCCTGATTTCCAGGTCCAGGTCTGGTTCAACAGATGGCATGAAAATCATAAAGCTCACACACTAGCACAAGCAAACTAGTGAAAAAAATAGGAGGAAAATACAGCAGAGAATTGGATGAAAAAGATGAGATAACAAGAAAGGAAAGTCTGATTTATATCAGACATTTTAGATGAATAATGCAATTTGGGTTTTATTCTAACTGCATTAGGAAGCCATTGAATAGTTTTGACCAGGAAAGTGATAAAATAAAATATTACATATTTTTAGAAGATCGTCTGCCTGATAGGTAAACTCTAGAACATAAAGTGCTAAGTTTGCTGTACTTCAGCTCCTTACCCTTAGGGATCTACTTCCTGGTGTCTAAAAAATTCACCCTCAGGTGATCTTTGTCAACCTGTGGCCACTTTGAGCTTCATCTTCAGTCTGGTGTATGATTTTTGCCAAAGTGTTTGTCATAAATTTATGGGTTGTATGGCACTTCCTTCTTAAACAATATGTAAAATAAGAGTTCAACACATATTGCCAAGTTTGAAGTTAGGTCATGGGTGATGTATTTTTTCTGTTCTGTAAGATTTGCATTCATGGCAATAACAACACCCTTGGCCTTGTGTTTGTGGTCTGTTTTCCATCTGAATGTTGATGATGGGTTTTCCTGTATGCTGGAGGTAAAAATGTTCATTTCCACTTAGGGGTTAGCTGGGAATCTGTGTAAGCTCAGTCTTCATGGAGATCAGTTAGCCCTGAGATTTCCCAGATTTCACTCAGCACTTTCAGACACACACCAGGGGTGAGGTGTGTGTGTCACAGTGGGGTCTTTGTGAAACCGATTCCTCCCCTCACATTCATGGATATTCTAGTTTGATGCATGGACACCAGAGGGGAGTTGATACATATGTTATCAAAATGGGTGTCCTCTTTCCCCATATTCCTAGTGCTGGAACCCCAAATCAAATTAAGGTGCTTTTTCACTTAAGGTAATGTCACTCTGAGCCCTGTTTCCACTGAGATGCCCAAGGGCTCTGTGCATTCTCCCCTGTCAAGAGGACATTTAGCCTTATTTCCTTGGGTGGTTTCAACTGAATAGCTGTTTTGCCACATCTAGAGAGTGGGAACACTTGAAGAATTTCATCAAAATAGACTTCATGCCAGAATATGGTAATTTGCCTCTGACATACACTCTTTTGTCCACATTTATTTTCCTCTCTTCTCAGGTTTTTCTGAGCAAGAACAAACATTTCATTAAGTGGTTCTTGTTCATGTAAACCTTTCATTAAAACATCTTGGTTTTGTTTTGTTTTTTCCCATGTTAATCAATTAGCCCTGCCCCTTCCCCTGAACAGGTTCCATTTCAATAAGTCTCTTAAGTTTATGAAGATTTTCTTTTCTTCTCATTGTTTTTAAAATTCAATTAGTACTTAAATTTAACTCAATCCTGTAACAATTTGGGGTGAATTGTAGCAGTGAAAACCAGAAGCAGTTAGTGAGATGTTCTAGCTCACTGTGAGGGGCTGAGAAGTCAAGTTTTTGCTGGACTCTGCCCAATGATAATGGCTTAGGTTTATGTACATACTCTGAGTCATTGAGGTCCAGGCCAAGCAAAGGGCAGAAACATATAAAACTGGTGTCTTCCTTGAAAAGACCCTTTGATGGCAAAGCACAGTTGTCACAGTGTGGACAGGACATGTTGCCATCCCTGTTGTTTTTAAGTCAGTTTTGAAATAAGATTCAAGTTTATTTCAAATAGAAGCAGAAGCTATGTTACTTGAGCTAGTGAATTTCTTTCCACAATGTAGGGGAAGCTGTTTATGTTTATAAGAAGTTGTCCAATGGGCTGCAGGTTTGGAGGAATAGAATATTCACAAAAACCAGGTTAAAAACAAAACTTTGTAGTTTCTAAAACACATTATTGATGATCAACAATAAAATATTTATAACTTATAGAAAAGGGCAAAATTAAGGCTGCTTTAACTTATTTTTGGCAAAATATTGGTTGCACAAACTCTTTAGTGGATCATTTCTAATCTCCATATTGAGGAAAAAGTGATACTTATCTAGAATAACCATTTGACTTTCATTGTATGACTATTAGTTTTGATAACTTGTATGCCCATGGTAAATAGAATGAGAAAGCATTATGGAATGTGTTCCAATGAATTTAAAACTCAATACACAGGCAAACACATTTATGATTCCATAAGATCTAGTTAGGAAGCATTGTGAAAATGATTTCCAGGAATCTATTTGTACTTTGATTGAAATAATGTATAAAGGATGTTTTGTGGTTTGGATTTATAACATATAAGATTTTTTTTAAAAAAAATGATCATTATATTGGACATGTAACACTGAGCTCATTGGTAAGTGATCTGATGAAATTTCCTGAAAGATCTGGACATGGGTACCATGAATTTTGCTACATTTATGTCTCTGTGTATCAGGCCAGTCTTGATCCTTAGTTTCTAGTAAGTTGATTTAATTTTAGAGTTTAAATATGTAATAACAACTACATCTTCATGTTGTTGAATGAATAAAGGACAATGATTTAATATTTTATTCACAGAAATAATGTTTTTTCTTTTAAATTGTTATTATTTCTAGAAAAAAGAGATAATAATCAAACAAGTATGGTAGTAGTGACAAGGAGAAGAAGGAGAAAGGTATGGGATATGTTTTGGGGGTAATGATTTGGAAAACTCAAGGATTATTTTTAAGTTTATGGCCTGAATAACTGGGTGGATCATTGCTAACTTACCTACATTTGCTAAAACCTTTAAAACTAACAGAGGAGAGAAACCAGTGTAGAGTGTTGGGTGAGCTAGGAATTTTTGCAGAGGACAAGCCTAGACCCTGAAATCCACAAGAGGTGTCATTAAGTAGAATGTGCTCATGTGTCTTATATGTAGATAACCATCATATGTGACTCTCACCATAAGGTAAATAAAAGATGACTTACTGCATGTGAGAAAGGTTATTTGGGATGGGAGAGGAAGAGAAAGTGATGGGATGGAGAAGACAGGCTAAGGGGCAAGAAGGATGTATTGAAGATAGAAGAGGTATGGGTATGTTTATATATGTAGAAAGGTTTATGTACTTTTCTCAGTTCTAAATTTTAGATTCTAGAAAGGTCCCCTGCTGCATTGCATAATTAAGGCAGCGTCTGGGAACAAATTTTAAATTTTGAGTATAAATGATATCAGTAATCCACTGAAATCACACCTTAGAAATGTTATAGGTAGACTGACCAGTGGTGTAAGCTGACTTTGGGCAAGATATATTTAATACATATTAACAATGTTGTTAGGAAGATTAATTGAGATTATTATATTTTTTTTCTGCTTGGCAAATAGTACTGGTTATATAGTAACCTAAAATAAGTGGTAATAATCATTATTAAATATAAAAAATCAGAATTAGCACATTTTGATAGTGTTCAAAGGTGTATTTTGCATGATTAGATTCTTTTTAAATGTTCTGCAAGCTGGGTAGCACACACCTGTAATCCCAGCCATTTGGGAGACTGAGACAGAAGAATCTCAAGTTTGAAGCCAGTTTCAGCAATGGTAAGGCACTAAGTAACTCAGTGATACCCTGTCTCTAAATAAAATACAAAATAGGGCTGGTGATGTGGCTCAGTGTTTGAATGCCCCTGAGTTCAATCCTTGGTACCAAAAGAAAAATGTATTTCACTAATTTGGGGTGCTGTTCTGCAATTTATCACTGCAAAATTGATGCTTTCTACATTAAAGTATTTATTTCTCTGCCTAAGATTTTTTCTTGTGCTTTTACCTCACTCTTATAAACTTTCAGAAATGAAGAATGCCAGATTTCTTGACAGACAATCAGCTTTGTTGTTATTTATAATAAAGCTAAATAGTTAAATGGAAAAATAGAATTATGTTAATTGGTGGTACATTATATTTTTTATACCAGGGGATGAATCCAGGGGCACTTTACTGAGCCATATTCCCAGTTCTTTCTTTTATTTTATTTAGAGACATGGTCTCACTGAGTTGCTTAGGGCCTCGCTAAATTGCTGAGGCTGGATTTGAACTCAGATCCTCCTGCCTTAGCCTCCCAGCACCTGGGATTACAGGCATGCAACACCATGTCCAACTGGTGGTACATTAAATTTTAATATGCTAAATATGATTATTTAATGAATGGTCATACATAACATTTTTGAACATTTTTATTTTCCTGGGGTTTAGGGATTGAACTAAGAGATTCTCTACCACTGAGTCACACCCCAGCCCTTTTTAAATTTTATTCTGAGTCAGGGTCTCACTATGTTGCTCAGGTTGGCCTCAAACTTTTGATGCTCCTACCTTAGCCCCCAGAGCTGCTGGAATTACAGGTGTGTGCCACTAGACCTGGCTATTTTTGAATATTCTTAATTTAGCAAATTAAATAATTAAACATGTATTGCCTCTGTGTGAATTACTTTCTGGTTTCCATTTTTTTCCATATTCTTTCTTCTTTTTGGTCAAAAATGTTTTCCAGGAGCCAGATGTGGTAGCACATTACTATAATCCCAGCAACTCAATGCCAGCCTCAGCAACCTAGAAGGGCCCTAAGCAATTTGGTGACAGTCTGTCTTCAAAATAAAATATATATTCTTTATATATATATATATATTCTTTATATTCTATAAATATTATATATATATATATATAATATATATATATATATATAAAGAGCTGAGGATGTAAGTCAGTGATAACGTGCCCTGGGTTAAATCTCCAGTTACCTCCCCTAGGAAAAAAAATGTTTTCAGTCTATTAGAGATTTCATAGAGTCATCATTTGGTTTAAAACCAAGGTCTTAACAAATTGGATCAATTTATCTGCTCATTTTAATTTTTAAAATCCTCCAAAAAATAAGAACCAAACATGACTACACACATTACACTTTTTATTTTTTTTTAATTGGTCATACATGACAATGCATTTTAACACATTGTACACAAGCTGAGCATAACGTCTCTTTCTTCTGACTGTACATGGTGCAGAGTTACACCAGTAGTGTACTCATACATGTACATAGGGTAATAATGTCTGTCTCATTCTACTGCCCTTCCCATCCTCACCACCCCAACCCTCTCCACTGCATAATCCAAAGTTCCTTCATTCTTCCCTACCCACCCCCACTATGGAACAGCCTCCCCTTATCAGAGTAAACATTTGGCTTTGGTTTTGGGGGATTGGCTTACTTCACTTAGCATAATGACTCCAGTTCCATCTGTTTACTGGCAAATGCCATAATTGCACTCTTCTTTAAGACTGAGTAATATTCCATTGTGTATATGTACCACATTTCCTTTATCCATCATCTGTTGAAGGGCATGTAGCTTGGTTCTATAGCTTAGCTATTGTGAATTAAGCTGCTATAAACATTGATGTGGTTTTGACAATGTAGTATGCTGATTTTATGTTCTTTTGGATAAACAGATGAGTGGGATAGCTGGGCCAAAAGGTGGGTCCATTCCAAGTTTTCTGAGGAATCTCCATACTGTTTTCTAGAATGGTTGCACCAATCTGTAGTCCCACCTACAATCTGTAGAAGTTACCTTCTCTCCAACATCTTCACTAACATTTTTATATTGCTTGTATTATTGGTAACTGCCATTCTGACTGGAGTGAGATAAAATCTTAGAGTAGTTTTGATTTGCATTTCTCTAACTGCAAGAGATAATGAATATTTTTTCATATGCTTGTTGACCAATTGTACTTATTCTTCTGTCTGTTCAATTCCTTAGCCCATTTACTGATTGAGTTATTTTATTTGGTGTTAAGTTTTTAGAGTTCTTTATATATTTGGAGATTAGTGCTGTATCTGAGGTGCATGTGGTAAAAATTTTCTCTCATTCTGCAGGCTCTGTCTTCACATTATTGTTTCCCTTTCCTGAGAAGAAACTTTTCAGTTTGAATTCATCCCATTTACTGATTCTTAATTTTACTTCTTGTGCTTTAGGGGTGTTCTTAAGGAATTCAGGTCCTAAGCTGACATGATGGAAAGTTGGACCTGCTTTTTCTTCTATTATGCACAGGGTCTCTGTTCTAGTGCCTAAGTCTTTGATCCACTTTGAGTTGATTTTTTTGCAGGGTGAGAGATTGAGGTTTAATTTCACACATAATACTCTTGATAATGAAGAAAATTTTTCCCAGCAGAAGTTTGACTATATGTTTGCCCCAGTGAGTGCTCTTGGCAAGTTATGTATACTTAAGTAAACATATCTGTTTGGAAAAAACATGAGCATTTATTTTAAAAAATTAGTTTTAATTACTAATGATGATGAAGACTTAATTATAATTAACTCCTATCCCTTTTCACTTTTTTACATATTATTTTCTGGTTGCATTATAATTGTCTAATTCACCTATTGTATGGATTGTTTTTAAACAAAAGTTCTTTTGACATTTATAATGGGGAAATACATCATCCCTCCTTATCATCAAAGACAACTGGGAGATGTGTGATATCTTATAACTTGGATTATTCTCTTTGAAAAAACTAATAATATTAATGAACTATGAATCTAATCAGGGAGAAATAAAGTGATTAAAATATACAGGCTTAGGAATAAGAAAGGAGACACATCAGAGATAGAATGATAAAGAAAAAGAGTGCAAGAGAATACCAAATGCACCTTTATGAAAATAAATTTGAAAACTTTGGATGATTTCTTTTGCAAACAAAACTGACCCAAGAAATATAGTAAATACAAGTAGAACAAATTGCCATCAATGGAACCAGAAAGTGGTAATGCTAACATTGAAAAATGCATCAGAGGGTTTCTTGTTGGGTTTATCTGTTCTTTAAAGAACAAAATTTCAGTGTGATTATAGTTATATCAGGTTGTCAAAAAAAATACAAGCACATGCCTGTAATCCCAGCAACTTTGGAGGCTGAGGCAGGAGGATCACATGTCCAAAGCCAGCCTCAGCAACTTAGAGAGTCCCTAAACAAATTAACAAGACCCTGTCTCAAACTAAAAAATTAAAAAGGGGGATGGATATGTGATTCAGTGGTTAGGTGCCCCTGGATTCAATAGTGATACCAAAATAAAATAAATAAAAATAAAAATAAAAAAGGAAAAAGGGCTTGGGATATGGATCAATGATTAAGCACCTCTGGGTTCAGTTTCTGGTACCAAAAAACAACCAACAACAAGAATTAAAAAGTAGAAAGCTTACTAACTCATTGTATGTAGTTGGTTAACATTTAATCTAAACCTAATAACATAATACAAAAAAAAGGAAACATTAGACCAGTTGTCATTTATGATTATAGATGTCCACTTCCATGTTTATAAATATAATGATGATTCTAATATAACATATAATATATATATTAATATACATATTATATAATATATAATATTATACTCTATAATAATATAGTTTATATAACAGTATATAAAAATGATTATAAACAATTACAATGAATTCAGGAATGAAATAAAATAAGGTTTTTAGATGGCTCGATTATAGGAAATCTTTCAATATAAAGCATTACACTAAAAAATTTAAAGAGAACCACCATACGAACATGTCAATAGGAGCTAGAAATATATATGACAAAGAAATCTGGATACGGGTAATGCAAGATGGTGGATTAGAGTGTGACTGCATCTCCAGTTGCTCCAGAACCCAGGATTCAAGAAGGGGAGGCATTTAGAGACTCAGATTGAAATAGAACCACGGAGTGAGTCTCACCCACCGGGTGAAGCTCGGCCTGGGTAGCAGGCATGGATAGGAGCAGCTTATCAGATCAGGGCAAGGCAGCTAGAGACTTTCCCAGGTAGCTCTGCTCAGTATGACAGTTGGCTCCTCCCACACGGCCAGCTTCTTGGAGCAGGCCCACCAGTGAAAGCCTTTCCGCACAGAGCCAGCTCCAAGACCTAGAACCAGTAGCGGGCTAGGGGAAGCTTTCTTCGGAAGCACTGCTTTATCAAGTTCCTCCAAGACTTCAGGCTACTTAAGGCTGGGAGGTGATATACTGGAAATCTACAGGCAACTATAAGCCAATAGAGGAAATCTGCAATATCTCAAAGTCCCATCTGGCCAATATGAGAAAACAAGGGAAGAAAATGTCCCAAACAAATCTAGATATTATATTAATAAAACCCAATGACAGCACAGCAGAAGAAATGTCAGAAAGGGAGTTCAGAATGTACATAAATAAAACAATCAGGAAAGCAAATGAGGAAATGAAAGAGCAAATACAGGCATTGAAGGAGGAGATGAAAGAGCAAATGCAGGCATTAAATGATCACACCTATCTACAGTTAAAATAGCAAATACAGGAATCAAGGGATCATTTCATTAAAGAGTTAGAGATACTGAAAAAAACAAACAGAAATCCTTGAAATGAAGGAAACAATAAACTAAGTTAAAAACTCCATAGAAAACATAACCAATAGGATAGAACACCTGGAAGACAGAACATCAGACACTGAAGAAAAAATATTTAATCTTGAACACAAAGTTGACCAGAGAAGATGGTAAGAAATCATGAACAGAATCTACAAGAATTGTGGGATATCATGAAAAGGCCAAATTTAAGAATTATTGGGATTGAGGAAGGCTTAGAGAAACAAACCAAAGGAATGAACAATCTATTCAATGAAATAATATCAGAAAATTTCCCAAATCTGAAGAATGAAATGGAAAATCAAGTACAAGAGGCTTATAGGGCTCCAAATATACAAAATTACAACAAACCCACACCAAGGCATATTTTTATGAAAATACCTAACAAACAAAATAAAGACAGAATTTTAAAGGCTGTGAGAGAAAAGAAACAAATTACATTCAGAGGGAAAACAATAAGAATATCAGCAGATTTTTCAATCTGGACCCTAAAAGCTAGAAGGACCTGGAACAGCATTTAACAAGCCCTGAGAGGAAATGGATGCCAACCAAGAATCTTATACCCAGCAAAACTTACTTTCAGATTTGATGATGAAATAAGATCCTTCCATGATAAACAAAAGCTAAAGGAATTTACAAAAAGAAAGCCAGCATTACAGAATATTCTCAGCAAAATAGTCCATGAGGAAGAGATGAAAAACAAAAAAGCAAATAAGCAATGGGAGGAACTAGCCTAAAGGAATAGCCAAATAAAGGAGAAACCGAATCATGTCAAAAAAAAAATGAGTCAAATGTCTGGGAATGCAAATCATATCACAATAATAACCCTGAATGTTAATGCCCTCAACTCATCAATCAAAAGATATAGACTGGCAGATTCGATTAAAAAGAAAAATCCAAAAATATGCTGCCTGCAAGAGACTCATCACATAGAAAGAGATAGCCATAGACTAAAGGTGAAAGGATGGGAAAAAACATACCATGCTCACGGACACAGCAAAAAAGCTGGAGTATCCATTCTCATTTCAGATAATGTGGACTTCAAGACAAAACTAGTCAGAAGGGATAAAGAAGGATATTACATAGTGCTTAAGAGAAGCATAAATCAATAAGACATAACAATGATAAATATCTATGCCCCGAACATTGGCTCATCCATGTATGTCAAACAAATCCTTCTCATTTCCAGAAATCAAATAGACCACAACAAAATAATACTAGGCGATTGTAACACACCTCTCTCACCACTGGTAGATCTTCCACACAAAAAATTGAATAAAGAAACCATAGATCTCAATAACACAATCAACAATTTAGACTTAACTGACATATATAGAATATACCACCCAACAAAGAACGAATACACTATCTTCTCAGCAGCACATGGATCCTTCTCTAAAATAGACCATATTTTATGCCACAAAGATATTGTTAGCAAATACAAGAAGATAGAGATACTACCTTGTACTCTATCAGATCATGATGCATTGAAATTAGAAATAAATGACAGAATAAAAAACAGAAACTTCTCCAATACCTGGAAATTAAATAATACACTATTATATGATAAATGGATAACAGAAGACATCAGGAGGGAAATAAAAAAATTCTTAGAAGTAAACAAGAACAAAGACACATTATATCAACTTCTCTGGGACACTATGAAAGCAATACTTAGAGGAAGATTTATTTAATGCGGCACATTCAAAAAAAGAAGTAGAAATCAACAAACAAATGACTTAACACTACAGGTCAAAGTCCTAGAAAAAGAAAAGCAGAACAACACCAAAAGTAGTAGAACACAGGAAATAGTTAAACTCAGAGCTGAAATCAATAAAATTGAAACAAAAAAAACAATCGGAAAAATTAACAAAATAAATAGTTTGTTCTTTGAAAAAATAAACAAAATTGATAAACCCTTAGCCACACTAACAAAGAGAAAAAAGGAGAAAACTCAAATTACAAAACTTCGGAATGAAAAACAAAATATCACAATAGACACGAGTGAAATACAAAACATAATTAGAAGCTATTTTGAAAATCTATACTCCAACAAAAAAGAAAACCTCGAAGAAATCAACATGTTTCTAGAGACATATGAATTAACTAAACTGAACAATGAGGATGTACACAACTTAAATAAATCAATTTCAAGCAATGAAATAGAAGAGGTCATCAAAAGCCTACCAACAAAGAAAAGTCCAGGACCAGATGGGTTCTCAGTTGAGTCCTACAAAACCTTTAAAGAGAGCTCATTCCAATACTCCTCAAAGAATTTCATGAAAGAGAAGAGGAGGGAACCCTCCCTTCTATGAAGCCAATATCACCCTGATACCTAAACCAGACAAAGACACATCGAGGAAAGCAAATTTCAGACCAATATCCTTAATGAACATTGACTCAAAAATTCTCAACAAAATTTTAGCAAATTGCATACAAAAATATATTAAAAAGATAGTGCACCACGATCAGGTGGGTTTTATCCCAGGGATGCAAGGTTGGTGCAACATCCGGAAATCAATAAATGTCATTCACCATATCAACAAAATTAAAGTTAAGAATCACATGATTATTTCAATAGATGCAGAAAAAGCATTCGATAAAATACAGCATCCCTTCATGCTCAAAACACTACAAAAAATTAGGGTAGTGTGAACATTCCTTAACATTGTAAAGGCCATCTATGCTAAGCCCATGGCCAATATCATTCTAAATGGTGAAAAACTGAAAGCATTCCCCCTAAAAACAGGACAAGGCAGGGATGCCCTCTTTCACCACTTATATTCAACATCATCCTTGAGACTCTAGCCAGAGCAATTAGACAAACCAAAGAAATTAAAGGGATACAAATTGGAAAAGAAGAACTCAAACTATCCGTGTTCACTGATGACATGATTATATATTTAGAGGAACCTGGAAATTCCACCAGAAAACTTTTAGAACTCATAAGTGAATTCAGTAAAGTAGCAGGTTACAAGATCAATGCTCATAAATCCAATGCACTTTTATACATAAGTGATGAATCTTCAGAAAGTGAAGTTAGAAAAACTATCCCATTCACAATAGCCTCAAAAAAAAAATAAAATACTTGGGAATCAATCTCACAAAAGAGGTGAAAGATCTCTAAATGAGAACTACAGAACACTAAAGAAAGAAATTAAAGAAAACCTTAGAAGATGGAAAGGTCTCCCATGTTCTTGGATTGGCAGAATTAATATTCTCAAAATGGCCATACTACCTAAAGTGCTATACAGGTTCAATGCAATTCCAATTCAAATCCCAATGATGTACCTTACAGAAATAGAGCAAGCAATTATGAAATTCATCTGGAAGAATAAAAAACCCAGAATATCTAAAGCAATCCTTGGCAGAAAGAGTGAAGCAGGGGGTATCACAATACCAGATCTTCAACTCTATTACAAAGCAATAATAACAAAAATGGTATTGGTACCAAAATAGACAGGTAGATCAATGGTACCGAATAGAGGACATGGGCATAAATCCAAATAAATACAATTTTCTCATACTAAACAAAAGGTCCAAAAATATGCAATGGAGAAAAGATAGCCTCTTACACAAATGGTGCTGGGAGAATTGGAAATCCATATGCAACAGAATGAAACTAAACCCATATCTCTCACCGTGCATGAAACTGAACTCAAAATGGATCAAGGACCTCGGAATTAGACCAGAGATCCTGCATCTTATAGAAGAAAATGTAGGTCCAGATCTTCAACATGTCGGCTTAGGACCAGACTTCCTCAACAGGACTCCCATAGCACAAGAGATAAAAGCAAGAATCAACAACTTGGATAGATTCAAACTAAAAAGCTTTCTCTCAGCAAAGGAAACTATCAGCAATGCATAGAAAGAGCCTACAGAGTGGGAGAAAATCTTTGCCAATCATACTTCAGATAGAGCACTAATCTCCAGAATCTGTAAAGAACTCAAAAATCTCTTCACCAAGAATACAAATAATCCAGTCAACAAATGGGCTAAGGAAATGAACAGACACTTCACATTAGAAGATATACATGCAATCAACAGATATATGAAAAAATGTTCAACATCTCTAGTAATAAGAGAAATGCAAATCAAAACTACCCTAAGATTTCATCTCACCCCAATTAGAATTGCGATTATGAAGAACACAAGCAACAATAGGTGTTGGCGAGGATGTGGGGGAAAAGGTACACTCATATATTGCTGGTAGGGTCGCAAAATAGTGCAGCCACTCTGGAAAGCAGTATGGAGATTCCTCAGAAAGCTTGGAATGGAACCACCATCTGACCCAGCTATCCAACTCCTTGGCCTATACCCAAAGGACTTAAAATCAGCATACTACAGAGATACAGTCACATCAATGTTCATTGCTGCTCAGTTCACCATATCCAGATTGTGGAACCAACCTAGATGCCCTTCAGTTGATGAATGGATAAAGAAACTGGCATATATATATATACAATGGAATATTACTCCACCATGAAGAATGATAAAATTATTGCATTTGCAGGTAAATGGATAAAATTGGAGAATATCATGCTAAGTGAGATAAGTCAATCTCAAAAAACTAAAGGCTGATAAGCCAATGAGGACACATAATGGGGGGTCAGAGGTATTAGCATTAGGGTTAGGGTTAGGTTTAGGGATAAGGAGGGTTGTAAGAATGGAGGAAGGATGTACTGTATAGAGGGAAAAGTGGGGTGGGATGGGTGGGGGAAAGGGAAAAAATAACAGAATGAATCAAACAACATTGCCCTATGTAAATTTATGATTACACAAATGGTATGCCTTGACTCCATGTACAAATAGAGAAACAACATGTGTCCCATTTGTTTCCAATAATAAAAAAAAAGAAATCTGGATACAGTAAAAGTAGAAGGAAATTTAATATAATAGGCTATTTATCCAAAACAATCAGGATATATACTAAATAGCAAAACATCAAAACTATTTCACTAAGATCAATAATTAGTCAGTGATGTTATATCAACAATGTTATTTTAACATTTTCTGGGATAGCACAATATATTTCAATAATATGTGAAAAGTGGTATAAATATTAGGTGGAAAGAAAATGAAATTCAAAATTTTAAGACACTAGAATTATTAAAAGACTTTGTTAAGATAACTGAAGATAAATATTTGAGTAATAACTTTTTTTGTTTTGTGTGTGTTTTTTTTTTTTTTTTTTTTTTGCAGTGCTGGGGATCAAACCCAGGGCCTTTTGCTTGCAAGGCAAGCACTCTACCAACTGAGCTATCGCCCCAGCCCTGAGTAATAACATTTTTCTCTTTTCTATTAATAAGCTTGTAAAAAAGGAAATGAGACAGAATATTGCATTTACATAGGTAGAAAACATCTCCAGTTTATGTCAAGTGATAGATTTGACAAGAAAGGCAAAGAATTTAAATGAAGAATATAATAACATATTATATTAGAACATAAGGCAAGTTCTAAACAAAATGAAACACAATCATGTGTTTGATGAGATTAATATTAAAAAGAATAATTTCTCAAAATGATGTATATACATTTAGTGAAATTCTAATAAAAAATCTAATAGGGTATAAGTATGGGTTAGAAGTGGTAAAAATATCTTTAAAGATTATATGAAAAAATATTGGCTAAGAAAACCAAAATATTGAGGAAGACATAGATAGTAGAACATACTGAAAAGTTACTGTTATGAAATCATTATAAAACTTAAGGATACAAACAAACATCAATTGAATGGAATAAGAATCCAGAAAGAGTTCTTAATATACATATAAAAGCAATATGTGATAAAAGTGTGTGGTCCAAATCATTGTGGAAAAGATGCATTATTTAATAAATGGTGCTTGAAAACTATCTATTAAAAAATAACCTCAGATCTATATTTCATGACAAACACAAACATACATTGCAGATGAACTTTTTGAAAACTTAAAAATCAATGAAACAAACAAAATTCTTGAGGGGAACAATATAAGAATATATATACTTAATCTGTAGGTAGGAAAGTTTGAAAAGCCAAGTTTTAAATACGTGTGTGTGTGTGTGTGTGTGTGTGTGTATAATGTATACATAATATAAACATACATTAATGTATATATATATATACACCACACAATTTTAGATACTAGGAATTGAACTCATGGGGGTCACAAACGTTAAACAAGCACTCTACCACTGAGCGACATCCTTGCCCTTTTTGTTTCTTATTTTGAGACAGGGTCTTGGTAAGTTACCCAGACTGGTCTGGCATTTTTGATCCTGCTCTTTCAGTTTGCAAAGTAATTTGGATCACACATATGCAAAAGTTATAAAAGAAAAAAATAGAAATATATGATTCAATTCAAATTTTAAAGTTTTGTATGAATAAATATGGAAGATATAAACAGAATCAATAAACAATAGATTCAGAGAAAATGTTTATAATATAGAATGAAGAAAAATATTCAAAAACTATAATATTGAGATCTTACAAATTGAAGCAGAAAGAGAATAAAAGACTAGTAAAAAGCAGAAGATATGAACAGAATTCATTAGAATTCATTAGAAAAGAAAATCTAATGTCAAATAAATATTTTAAAATACAACCAATTTGCCAGTAGTCAGGGAAATATAAAATAAAGCAACAAAAGAGGTGTCACTTCAAACCTATTTATCAAAATATAAAAATTGGTAATTCTTACAGTTGACAAGAATATGGAAATGAGATTCTCCCACTGTAGTGGAAACAAGAAGTGTTAGAGCCTTCTTGGAAAACAATCTGGCAATTTCGGTTCAAATTGTACTTTTTTATAAGTATTGACAGAACTGTTCTACATTCCTTATGAGTAAAATCATCAAAAAGATTTTAGAAAAAAGTAAATTAGAGCTCTTCAGTTGATTTTGAGAATTACCAGGTACTTTTAGTACTATGGAATGAGAAAAAGCAAGATACCTAATGTGGTCAACTTGCCACCACATGGCAACTGGTTTCCTCAATAAAGGGAAGCTCATCATATATCTCTGTAGCTGGCAGGCTGGAAATTCACTGGCTGCAGCCATTCCAGCAACCTTAATAAGTGAGAGGCCAGAACATTGAGGCCATTTGATCAAATGTCTATGGCCCAGTCAGTTTGATGCATGAAATGAATTATCACTGGCCCACCCCTTATCAAACTAGTTCACATACACATCTTCTTAAACTATGTATAATTTCCAAATAAAGAAAATAACATCATAATTTTGCCTGATGTAATCATGTAACATGATACAATGATCCTGCATACAAGTGGAAACAACCCATTTCCCAGAAGAGGAGGCAAAGTCCTTGATTGATCTTTACTCTTTTCCTTGATATCTCATAACTTAAATACTATCATATAAAGTTAACAATACTTACCCAGGCACTGTGATGCATGCCACTCAGGAGGCCTGTGACAGGCAGAATGCATGTTTGAGTCCAGTCTGGGTAACTTAGCAAGACCCTGTATCAAATTTTTAATAATAATAAAAAGGTCTGGGGATGTAGATCAGAGGTAGAACACCCCTGTTCAATTTTCAGTACCACAAAAATAATTTAACTACTTAATTCATTAACAAAACTTAAATACTATGATATAAAGCCAATATATCTTATGTTATACCATAAAAGAGTAAGAGAAGAAACAAAGATATTTGCATATATAGTCATAACAAAATTAGACAGAAATATTCATGACAATTACAGTTCCTCTTCTTTTATAGCTAGTTAGATGGTCATAGTTGGTATTTACCACCACCTTCCTCTATCCATTCTGTATTTAATTTGCCTTCAGCAAGCACCTAAGCTGGTTGTGATTATTTACCAGTGTGTGATCCAAACATTCATTCCTGAGATTTGAGATATCAGTAGTCTTGCCTGGTCTGGGTTACTGTAATTTTCCACTGAACTTAGTCACAAGGCATGGTAATACTAAACTCTCCTGTATTCCAAACATATTCTTCCTTAATGCCATAATGGAAAAGCAGTCCATTTCCCCCTTGGTAGTCAGGAACAATCATCCTAGCCAACATTGTAATTCCCTTTTTTGCTTGTTGATTCAGATGTTTGAGGAACCCAAAATGGCTGAACTGTAGTCTTAAATTACATTTCATTGGAGTTAAAAACATCTTCTTGCAGAAGTATTTCTCCTTTTCAAACTAAGATTTCTAGGCAAGTACAGCAAAAGGAAAGTGAACAACCAGGTACATTTTTCAAATTTCTGCCAATATAGAGGATCTCCCTTCACCACAGTCCTCCACAGATATACCAGAGAGGGGCCAATATTCAGCTGTGTACTTTTGGGTAGTGCCTGTATATCATATAGAACCAACTGTCAACCAGATCTATCTATAGATCTGTCTGCCTCTCTATGGAGAAATATGGATATTAACAAACCCTAGGATGTGCAGTTGGCAGAGTGGAGATTCAGTAGAGCCAATGGTATAGTTCTAGTCTAAAATCCAGCAGGCTTAACATCCACAAAGAGTCAATGTTTCAGTTCAAGAGCACAGGCAAGAAAACTACTGATGTCAATGAAGTCAAGCAGGAGGAAATTCTGCCTTACTTGCAGGAAGGTCAGTCTTTTTGTTCTATTCAGGCCTTCAACTGACTGGACAAGGTCTACCCTCATTAGTGAAGGCAATCTGGTTTCCTCACTCTACCAATTTCATTCAGAAACACCCTCACAGACACATCCAGATTAATATTTGACCAAATGTCTCTGTAACCTGTGTCCCAGTTAAATTGGCTCATAAAATTATCAAATACCTTAACCATATTGGATGCTGTCTATTGGGTTAATAATTGACATAAATATCTACACATTTTGTGCCAATCTTCATCTATCTATTCACATGTCTCTTCTCTAGATTTCTTTGTCTTTCATCAATCAGTCCTTTATGTCTAGGACTCTGTTCATTGACCACTGTTCAGGAATCTACATATAGTCTCATCTTTGGCCACTTCCTCCACAGAACATGGATGACCAGTTGGACCACTCATAGCTTATCTATGGAAAAAATCTCCCTGCCCATTTTTGTTCAAGGTCATCCCTAAAGGTGTATACAATGTAGCCACCATTCATATTCAGTTTGAACACATATTTCTTGTTGACACTTTTGGAAATCAAGTTTGGACTTTGGCTGGTTTTATAGGACCTTCTTCTACAATACAACATAGATTTGACCTAACAGAGGGGTACCTGTGCACCTGCAGCAGCAGGTGACATGGGGGTCTACCTCACCTGCCCCTACCATTTAGATGTGCCCTCTGGGCCTGGTCAAGTTTTATCTTGACTGTAACATTTCAAACTTTCTATGGACTACACCTGGACCCACCTTTCTTTATAACTTGGCAGGACTGGAAAAACCCCTAACAAGGCATTTCTGGACCCATGGCCAAGTGTCCTGTCTCTCTGGGCCTAGATGGTGTCAGGTAATATTTCTTAACGGTAGCCAGGTGCAGTGGTGCAAAGCAGTAATCCCAGTAATTCAGGACCTGAGGTAAGAGGATCACAAGCTCAACGCCAGTTCCAGCAACTTAGCAAGACCCTGTCTCAAAATAAAAAAAAAAAAAGGCTGGGCTTTGGCTCTGTGAAGAAGCACCCCTGGGTTCAAACTCCAGTACCAAAAAAAAAAGTATCTAATTATTTTCTTCTGATGTCGTGGCTCTACTTCAGGATAGTTTATGTTTGTATTTTTCCCATAGGAGATTGCTATAAGCTCCATGCTGAACAAATTTAAATTGAATGCAATGTTTTTACAGATTTTCCTCAAAACTCAGGTATGATTAGGAATGGAGAACAATCTGAATGATATGATACAATTCTGAAAAATCACTCCATTTAACATTGATTTATGATCCTTGACCCAATATAACCACAAGCCCTCATGCAAATGGAGTATTGACAAGCAAGTCCCACCAGTCCTACAAATACACATGAATCTGGAACACTGTTTGGGCTCCAGATGGGCCCCTGCTCTAATACAATCTCTGATTAGAGTGCCCAATGTTATCAGACCACAGGAATAAAATGAGGATATAGTAACTGAAAACTCAAAATCATAATGGTTTGAGTTTCTACCAGTTTAATGGTTTGAACCTCAGCAGCTCATAAAAAGTAGCCTGTAATTATTTCTGGGAGTCTCCAAAAGGAATATCACTCCCAAAACTGAATGTCACACTGAATAAAACACAGATGGTGGATGAAACAGAATGGTGTAACATTGGCACTATGCCTTACAGATGTTTAAAAACTAGTTCCCACTTAGGATCCACCATGTTATCTTCTTCAGTTGACCCTGGCCATTGTCCATTGCCTTTGACACTGCCTGAAAGAGAATCACTGGTGTTAGTGTTGAGGGGACATTTCATAGGCTCCCCACTGCTTATACAATGGTTGCAGCCCCCTGGTATACCCAGAGCCATTGTATGCATATTGCCAGAATGGAAGAGAAAGTCCTGATTCCTATATCCAATGCACTTTCTTTCCAGATTCTCAAGCCCACATCTCACAATGTCTTTTACCAAAGTGTCTTGTTAGCATCTCCTCTCCACTCATTCTTTATCTCCTGCAAGAATCTCTCAATACTCTTTTTCTCTACCAACCAGCTGCTTTGATATACTCTGTGTCAATATCTAAGACACCACATTCATTCTCTAACTCCCTCAAAAAGACAAACAGACATATCTCTAAATGAGAACACTTAAGATCTGTGGTTATTTTAATGGTAACTTTATTTTTTGAGGATAATAAAAAGGAATTAATTGCATGTTTGCTTATTATCTAGACCAACTCTAGAAATATAACTTCATACCTTTTAATTTCTAAAAATCTTTAGTTTGTCAAGCATATTTCATATTTCCAAAATAATTTTCTTAGGACCAATTTTTCCACAGAGGGTAATTAAGTAAATCACATCTAAAGATGTACAATTACTTGAATGCTCAAAATATGACAATGAAGTAATTCTTCAGGGACAAAAAAAAGAGGAAAATGGGTTTTACGCCTCCTATAGCTTCATTTCCAACAGTAAAGTCAAGCTACAAAGACAAGTATCTTAAGGAAAATTACAATGGCCTTGAATTGTCTCAGTTTCCTATTATCAAGAAAATTTTAATACTGTTCATTTCTCATAAATACTTTCTAACAGGCACATTAATTCCAAGAAAGGAATAAATACATATCTGCAGACTTAGTAGAAATAAGCTAGTTGAGAAGATGAATGATGTTCACCTTGGGTATTTCAATACTTAGCTATGTCAATTCTGGAAGCAAAAGTCTTCTACATTTCTTTATTGTATGCAGCTGCTGAAGCAGAGTAGGAATTAAAAGAACTTAGCTTGGAACTTGCTGACTTTGTGCTGATTCTGAGATATTCAAGTACAGACATCTACTAGGTAGCTATATAAAGAAGTTAAGACCAGATAGAGATGTCTAGACTAAGATACAGATTTAGAAGCCATCACTATAAATAAAACCAATAGCCAGGTAAGAGATCAGAAAGTCACAAAGTACTCTTTGTTTCACCACTATTTATATGCTGAAATCATTACCCCAAATGTGATAGTATTAAGAAGTTTGGCATTTGGGAAGGTCCTGGGACTAGGGCCCTCGTGAGTGGGACTAGTGGCCTTATGAAAAGGAACCCTGTGTTAGGTACAGTGGCATATGTCTGTAATCCAAAACTTGGGAGGTTAAGGGTCAAAAACTGCAAGTTTGAGGTCAGTCTGGCAGTTTAGCAAGACCCCATCTCAAAATAAAATAAAGAGGGTTGGGGATGACTTTCTGTAATGAAGCATTTGCCTAGTGTGTGAGAGGACCTGGTTCAATCTCCAGTACAGGTGGGGTGGCAGGTAAAAACCCCAAGAGCTATTACATTCTCTTTCTAACACTGGAGAATATAATAGAATGACAGTTTGTAAACCAGATGAGGACCCACACCAGAACCTGACCATGTGGGCATTATGATCTCAGACTTATAGCCTCTAGAACCATAAACATTTATGTTTTTCATAAGCCATTTGGCCTATGATTTGTGCTACAGCAACCTGAATTAAGCCAAGCTCTGTGAGTAAAGAAACAAGCAAAGGATGGGGTCTGATGTTAATACTGCCAATTGAAAATGGTGCAAACTAACCCCAAGAAGAGCTCTAAAACACTAAAAGAATGAGCAAGCAATACATTTATACTTGGGGGACCTGGAAGCTAAAGTATTCACATCATAAAGATTCTATCTTCTCTGTGAAGTAGGAAGTAAGATTTCATAGAACTGTGTATATACTTAAGAGTTAAAGACAAAAGTAAAATATTTGAAAATTAGTAGCAGAGACATTAGACACAAAAAGTTGTAACAGAATTTCTGATATCTGTAAAAGTGGAGTACTATTAGAAATATACTCTTTAGTCATAAATTCATTGTTTTTTATGGCTAATATTCCATTGTGTATATGTACATTTTATTTATCCATTCATTTGTTGAAGGGTACCTAGTTTGGTTCCATAGCTTAGCTATTGTGAATTGAGCTACTCTAACCATTGATGTGACTACATCACTGTAGTGTACCAATTTTAAGTCCTTTGGGTATGTGCCAAGGAGTGGGATAACTGAGTCAAATCATGGTTCCATTCCAAGTTGAGGAATATCCATACTGCTTTCCAGAATGGTTGCAGCAATTTGCAGTCCCACCAGCAATGTATGAGTGTACATTTTCCCCAATATTTTTCATTACTTGTCCTCACCAATATTTTTCATTACTTGTATTTTTGATAATTGCCATTCTGACTGGAATTAGAAGGAATTTCAGTGTAGTTTTAATTTGCAGTTCTTTAACTGCTAGAGAATTTGAACATTTTTTTCATGTATTTGTTGACTTTATGACATTTGCCAGTAAATGGATGGTTATGGAGACTATTGTGCTAAGTGAAACAAGTCAACTCCAAAAAACCAAGGGCAGAATTTTGTCTCTGATATGCAGATACTAGTGCACAATAAGGGTCAGGAGGGAAAAATAGAACTTCAATGGTTTAGATAAAGGGGAATGAGGGGAAAGGGAAATGAAGGAAAAGGAGGGGAGATGGGAATAGAAAAGATAGTAGAATTAAATGGACATAACATTTGTATCCTCATATATGAACACACAACCAGTGTAACTACACATCAAGTATAACCACAAGAATGGGAAGTTATACTCCATGTATGCATAATATGCCATAATATACTCTACTGTCATGTATATCTAAAAAATAATTTAAAAATTTATAAAGAAATATGCTCTTAACATGGAATTATAGTCAGTTTTACCTTTGTAGCTCTTCATCTGAACCATTTTAAAGTTGAAGACAATGATATTTCATAATGATGAAGTGATAAACACTTTATCATTTGTCTTAAAAAATGAGGATATTAACATTAATTATATTTAAATTAATTCATAATTATTATTTGATATTTTGATTATAATTTGATCATTTCAAATAATTTGATACTTTTTGGTAATTTTGATTCCCCCAATTTAACAAAAATTAGGACAAAATTGTCTTATAGCTTCTTACCCAGAATTAAGATAAATTTCATGCATTGCATTTGGTTCTTAAGTTTCTTTAATCTCTTCTAATCTATAATAGTTTCCTAGTCTTGGATTTTTTTGTTCTTGATTATTTTTTTCCTTTTACAGAACTAGGGATTGAATCCAGGGGAACTCTAACATGCTACATCCCCAGCCTTCTTTATTTTTTATTTTAAGATAGGGTCTCTCTAAATCACCAAGACTGGCCTTGAATTTGAAATCCTCTTGCCTCAGCCTCTGGAGTAGCTGCAATTACAGGCATGTGCCACCCATTCCAGTGAGACTGAATTTTGGAGAGTTAGATTCATTCACTGTGCAGAATGACCCATATCCTGGATTTGAATGTTTCCTTGTGGTTACACTCAGGTTAAGCAATTTTTGGCCTAAATACTACATAGATATATATCACATGAGGATCTACATAATTGTGGAATTGTACTCCTGTTGTTGATGCTAAATTTGATAGTCTGGTTAATGAGGTGAATATGACAATTTTTGTTGTAAAAGTACACTTTTTCCTTTGGAAGGAATAAGAGGTCTATGTGATGCTATTATAAAACCAATAAACTGTCTTCTTCCCCAAGTGTTTTGAATCCAATAAATATTTTAGCAACTCTTGATAGTTCTGACCTGAAGTAATTATTACATTGGTGGCTTCAAAATGGTCATTTAAAAAAATCTATCATTCTTTCTCTATATATTAAGTAGGAATTTCTCTAAAGAGAAGTTTTACTTCCCCATCTCATCTCTTTCTTTCAATATCTTTCTCTCTCCCTCTCTTTCTCCCCGCCCCTCATCACTAGGCACTTATAAATTTTTAAAAATTAAATATATTGCAAGGTGTTATTGTCATTAATTCCTATATTCCAAGTGTTTCATAGCACATTAGTGGAACTCTTGCAGTTTTCTCCTTTTGACATGACCTACTAGTCTTTAATAATGTCTTGCTATTGAGTTTACCAAGGATGATCCTATGCAAGCTTAATTTATATATTTATTGTTCCATATCTGGAGTCAGGCATTTCTCAAAGGAGATCAGGTTACTTTTAGTGGAGAATGGCATTTCAAAATCAAGGTCTAGGCACCAGGTATATTTATTTCTACATCTAAGCATGTCTTTCAGTGAGGAAGGCTAAGAATACACATGCAAGCATGTACACACATGTATGTTTGTGTTCATTCTACTACTTCAAATTCACATATGACATCATGGGGAAGTCTTCAACTTCCCTTGTTCCATTCCATACTTGTTTCTCACTTATCACACAATAAGAATCTTGATTCTTAATCTCATTCTCCAACATCAACATATGTACTCATTTGCTCTACTCCACAATAACTATAAAATTGTTCAGAATGACAAAACCAATACCACTATCAATAATAAACCTTCTAGATAATGATTCATTTGTAGTTTGATTTGTACTTAGAATATATTCCAATTTGTACTCAGAAGTTGAAGGATTTAGGAAATATAAATAAGAAGGGATTTATTAGAGGGACTTGATATGATGACATTGTGGAACTGATCAAGCAGATTATGTGCAGCTGGTATTTTAGTGTCTGCTGTAGGAACTTAAAATCCTTAAAGAGGAAGGAAAGATGGAGGTGAATTGTGAAAAGCAAGCATAAAGTGAAATTTCTGATGCTGGGCTGGGAACCTCTGAAGAGGGACTGCAAAGAGTCAGAATCACTGTCTTGGACTCTAGCCCCAGTTTCCATGATGTAGGGTCCTGCAGGAGACTCTGGTGCCCTTCACCACAGAGTTAAACCTGTGTCCCATTGAAATGGCTCCAGTTCTCATCCTCAGTTCTGGCTTAAAGGGGAAAGCCAAAAAACAACTCTGAGTTACCCTCTTAACTGCATTTCTTATCAGCTTTGGTGAAGGGAATTTTCTCAGGACCATTCCAGGGAGTATTTTTAAAGAATGGCTGAATAGGACTTACATGAAGGAAGAGAATTTTGGGAGAAAGTTGCAGTTTAGCTAATTCTACATGTTACAATCTACAGTCAGATAACTACATTAAAAAGAAATTGAGGGCCTGGGGATAGAGTTCAGTGGAGGAATACATGCCTGGCCTGTGGGAGACCCTGAGTTCAATTCCCAAAGTCACACACATTTTAAAATAAAAGATATTTCAGTTAATCATTTTCTCTGGGCAATTATGTTTTCAATTTGATATAAAATTAGGTTCATTTACTTAGATTTTTAAAATTATTAACTTATCTCATAAATTTGAAATTCTTAATGTATTCCTCTCATAAATTATTATAGTTTAGATATTAGGTATCCTCCAAAAGCTCATGTGTGAGACAATGTAAAAACATTCAGAGATGAAATGATTGGGTTATGAAAGTCTTAACTCAAATAGTGAATTAATCCCCTCGTGGGGATTAACTGATTGATAATTGAAGGCAGGTAGGGTGAGGCTGGAGGAGGCACTGGGGGTGTGCCTTTCAGGGATATATTTTATATCTGGAGTCTCTCTGCTTTCTGAGTATTATATGAGTCTCATCCCTCCATCACACTCTCCATGATGCTCTGCCTCAATTCAAGCCCCAAGGAATAGAGCCAGCTGTCTCTGGATTTAGACCTCTGAAACTGTGATCCCCAAATAAACTTTTCCTCTTCTAAAATTGTTCTTGTCAGGTCTTTTAGTCACAGCAGTGAAAAAGCTTACTAAAACAGAAATATATTAAAATATAGATTCAGAAGTTTCACTTCCATTCTCCAATGCTCCACTTAGTTCTTACCCATCCATTTCATTCTATTAAATACACACACACACACACACACACACACACACACACACACACACACCTTCCCATTACCCTGGGGGATACATTGCAAGATTTCCAGTGAATGTCTGAAATTGTGGATAGTACCAATCTTTATTCTATTTTTTCCTTAATATACATACCTGTGATAGAGTTTAATATGCAAATTAGTCATAGAAGATTAATAAAACTAATAATAAAATAGAATGATTATAATAATACACTGAAATTAATTTGCCATCCTTACTATTCTTGTGCTTTAGGGGCATTATTAAGTAAAATAAGAGTTACTGGAGCACTAGCACAGCAATACTATGACAGTTAATCTGATAACTGCAATAGTTACTAAGTGACTAACAGGTGGGCAGTATATATGGTGTGGATAGGCTGGGCAAAGAGATAATTCACATCCCAGTGGGATGGAGTCAGATGGTGCATGATTTCATCACTTCACTGAATGGCATGCAATTTAAAACTTACAATTTTTTATTTCTGTAATTTTCCATTAGCTATTTTCAGACCATGGATGACCACAGATAACTGAAACCAGAGGAGAAAAGCTTCAGAGGGGGAACTCCTCTAAACTATATAGTTTTCCCCCTATTTTTTGCCAAAAGGTAACATACAATATTTAGCTTACTGTACCTTACAGTAAAAGCAAACTTTAAAGAAACTAACAATAAAAAATAACAAGTTCACAAAGAATATTTTGAAGAATTCTATCTTATTAACATACTCAAGGGTAGTATAAACAAGATGTTGTAAGAAAGAATAACATTCTGATATAAAAATTCTTTGTTAAAAGTTAGGTATATAATATCTTAATAAATTTTACCATTCTAGAAGCAAAGTCCTCCATGGGAAAAAGTTAGAAAGTCTGGAAAATTGAGATGACAGCTGAATGTACTATATTATTGAGATACCCATTATTAAAATATTTAAAGAGAATCTTGATTTTCACAGAGGTAATTGCAAGTGTTGCTCATTGAGAAAGTTGTTCTGAATCAACTCTATGATTCTATTTTTTATTCACACTTAAATAGTTTTAGAAAGTAACAGTTAAACAATAGGGAATGTTATTCATAATGATAACCTTGATTCAGAAAGAAAGTATTGAATTGTTATCAGTTACACATCAGTGAACCTGATTATAGCTCTAGAAGCCTCTGGGAGGATGCT
The DNA here is from genome assembly GCF_902686445.1 of Sciurus carolinensis. Classification (NCBI taxonomy): domain Eukaryota; kingdom Metazoa; phylum Chordata; class Mammalia; order Rodentia; family Sciuridae; genus Sciurus; species Sciurus carolinensis. The sequence goes on from NW_025920153.1 coordinate 1,038,622, forward strand.
TGTTTCTCAGTAGTTGACCATTATCAATGTGGGATCAGACCTGGCTGGGCAGATCTGGCCTACTGGTGGGAATATCTAGTGTCTACTAGAATGTAAGATTCAAGATAGAAATGCTGGTTGAAAATAAACTTATCTCCAGGGGAGAAAAAGTCAGACACAGCAGCAATGCTCTTAACAATGTTTTAGTCATCAACTAGAACAATGGTTCTGAGTTGTTCTTTTTATGTAGATTTTGTTCTCCAGTTTTCTGTAAATACACAACTACCTTAGGGGAAAAAGGGATTGTAAGCAAAACCTAAAAGCATTGTGCTGACTAAAATGTCTGTAAGAACTTAGAATGCAAGATGATACTATCTCGATGCTCATATGGCCCACACCACCATAAAAGGGAGGTGTTCTCTGTTTCTGCACAGACTGCAATCTGGCTTGGCATGTCACAGGTTCCAGGAACACTGTTTGGGGTGGAAGGTTTCAGCATGTTGACATTGCTCATGGCAACACTGGGATTTAGGGCAAAGTATCCAGGAGTAGACAGGCTATGTCCAACAAAAAGAACCTACATTTATTTTTGCATGCAGTGGAAGCTTCAGAAACTGAAAAAAGAAGGTAAATCCTTTCTCATATGCATGTTGACATATATCAGTGATTTCAGGTAATAAAGGGTACAGAATTTGATTGGGTATAGAATCTTGGGAGCAGAGGAGAGTGAGTAGTTAGTTCTGCAGAGTAGCCAGTTCCTCATTCTAAACAAGACATGTGGTGGTTTTAAACCATGTCTGAAAATTATTTGGCACTTCTTTCATCAAAAGGTGGAATGTATATCCCCTCACTGTGGATTTGAACCAACTTAGTGACTTATTTGTATCCAATAAAATGCAGCAGAAGTGATGGAGGCTGGGTCATAAAATGAATATAGCTTTCACATTGCTTTCTGGAATATTAGCATTTGAAGTTTTTAGCTGCCTTGTAAGAAGTCTGACAACCCTGAGGAATGTATGCTAGGGAGAAGCTAGCATGAAGAGAGTATGTTTAGGAATTATGGCTGAAAGCCCCAGCTTAGATCCCAGTTTTGACTACCAGTAATGTTAATAAATATGTATCAGAGTATTCCAGTCTCCAGTCACCAAGACACCCCAGGCATTGCATCTTTCTCAGTTGAGACATCATTGAGCTCAGATAAGCCATCTTTGCTATGCCTTGTCTAAACTCTCATTGAGAGTAATTTTACAATTTGCAAATGGCAGAAGTATAATATTTGATGCTCACAATGATACTGTTAGGTAGGTTGGATTGGCATTATCATCGCCTTCATTTTGCAGATTAAAAAACAGAACAAAAAAAACAAACAGGAATTTATAACTTACCTGTTTTGAGATTATATAGCCAAGATGCGACATGCTGACATTACAATCTTGATCTTTGGACTCCAGAGTTTATGCCTTCTCTTGTTGTCTCTCATCTGGATAATGTACTTAGAATGGCCTAAGAAAATAAGATACACCCAGAATTTGAAGATAAGGTCATAAAATATTGAATGAAATAAAATTATTTTTGAATGAATATGACCAGTCATCTCCTGGAGAAGGAATCATAAAAGATAATTAATCTATAGATTGATGCTGATACAAGAAGTTACCATTTAAAATTGAATCAATGAGAAGCATCTTAGAATTTTAATGTTATAAGGAATATAATAATGATATATTTTAAGAGCTTATTTTTTTAAAAATAAAATAAGACAGAAAAAAACAAAAAAAACTTGTCATTTGTTTCTTGTCAAAGGGTGCCTTGACTGTTTAATGGTGCTCTTTCAGTCTGCTCATAAGTATGTCCTTATGATAAAAAGAACATCCTTCACACTAGACCAGTTTGATGACATTCTCCCTATGATCACCTTCATTTACTCTGTATTTGCCAAAGCACTTTTGGATTTAAATTTAGCTGCTTAAGGAAACTGTCCTGCTTAGAAGAGAACATGAAATGAAGTTGACGAAGCATACCATGCTCATTTGATGGGTAGTATTTTTCAATGTAGAGGAATGTTAGTATTTTGATGGTCTCATTCTCTCTCTCTCATCTTAAGAGTATGCATCAGCTCCCAGGTTCATTCCTAACCCAAATAGTCAGACATCCTGTTACAGAAGTAAGACAGCCATCTCTTGAATCATCCTAAATACAAATAGGAGGTCACTGGTGACCCCTCTTTCCACCCCATCAAGGGAAGCACAAAAAGGCAAGAGTTCACTCCATCTTTCATGACTTCACTATTAGGCTATTTTGGGAAACACATACCATCAGTAACTTCTCACTTCTTATCTCCCTTCCTTAATAATTTCTTTTCTGAAACTTGGAATGGACCCACCATTTGACCCAGCTATCCCACTCCTCGGTTTACACTCAAAGGACTTAAAATCAGCATACTACAGTGATGCAGCCACATCAAGGTTCATAGCTGTTCAATTGACAATAGCTAGATTGTGGAACCAATCTAGATATTTTTCAATTGATGAACAGAAAAAGAAACTGTGGTATATGTACATAATGGAATATTACTCAACTATAAAGAAGAATAAAATTGTGGTATTTTCTGGCAAATGGGTGGAGTTGGAGAATATCATGCTAAGTGAAATAAACCAAGCCCAAAAAACCAAAGGCCAAATGCCAAATGTTTTCTCTGATAAGTGAATGATGATATATAACAGGGAGAGGGGGAGAGAAAAATGGAGGAACTTTGAATGGTGTAGAGGAAAATGGGACAGGGGTGGGTGAGCAAAGAAAAGATAGTGGACTGAGACAGTATTACTGAAAAGATAGAAAAAGCCTGCACCTGTGTAAATATGAGGCTCTTCCCAAACTGCCCTCGACCCCTCATAAAAGCCACAAAGAATTTTCATCTCTTATCTGTAAAGGCCAGGTGGCTGACCCAAAAGCAAACTTTGCTGGCACAAAAGCAAACTTAAAGATAATGACTGACAACCCTCCTCTTGGAGGTCAGGGTGACCCAGAACTTAAAATAACGTGCTTTGTATACAATTTTATATGTTAACCAATTAAAAATAACACTGTAAAACTGCTTGCCTTTCATTATAAAAAACCTGCTAAACATGGACTCGGGACCTCTTAGCATCACCAGTTACCGAGTGCATGGAGGACCAGGCTGGAGCTTGTTAATAAATGACTCTGTTGCTTGCATTGATCGTGGTCTCTGGTGGTCTTTGTGGGGTCTCGAGCCACTGGGCACAACATCTTGGGGGCTTGCCCGGGATACCCCAAGCCGACCCAGACACCTAATCATAGAGTCATAAGTGACACCTTCAGCCAGTGAGTAAGGCATTGCTGCATTTTTTCTGGTCTGGATTGTCTGCAGGTTCTGGTTCTGGGCTGGCAAAGTCCTGGCGGACACGCTATAGGACCCCTGCAGGGTCTCGGGAGATGTCCCCTCGACCCATCGGGGTGACTCTTTGTCGCATCTGGGCGACTCTTTGTTGCATCTGGGCAGTTTTTGTGTTGCATCTGGGTGACTCTTTGTTGCAATCGGAAGTTGCTTGTTTTTGTCGACAAAATACCAGCTAGCCAATTTTGATTTAGTGCACTATATGTCTGTCTGTTTGTGTATTGTACCGTAGGGTCTTTACTCCTGTCTCATATTAAATTCTTTATTGTGTTAATCCGATCTTAGGCTTAGGGATACTCATTGCAGGGTACTTTACAGTCCTTCTCCTTGTTTCTGAGAGATTTGTTTACTCCAATCCCCCTAGGCAGAGAGTGCAGCAGCTCCATTCCTCAAAAGTAGTGAGAAATAATGTTTGTAAATTTCTGCATTCAAACCTAACCTGATTTCTCAACCAGGAAAAAAAAAAGGGTTAAAATGTCCTAGGGAATCTCCCCTCCCCCCTGCCTGGCCTTGCTGAAGCCTGCATTAGAATGTAGACTGCAGCAGTCTCAGTGGGAGCTGGGAGCGGGGGGGGGGGGGGGACCTGAAGAAAAAAAAAAAAAGGTGTCCGTTTTAAACTCCTGGGCTGCTACACAGAACTAACTCATTTTCTAGGACTCTTGTTTTGTTTTGTTTTTCTTTAATGCTGTATTTTTGAGCTCATAATTTTGATCCTACATACCTAGGTTAATTATTTTTTTCTTTCTGATCAGTTCTATTTTTATCCAACTCTAGAGTTATTTTTAAACATCTGTTATATTGCAATGGAGATAAACATTACAAGGCCTTTGCTTTTGTGTTATGTGTATGTGTTATTGTTTAAGGTCATATTGCCTATGTGTACCTGACAAAATTGACATAGATAATAAGCGTGCATAAAATTAAAATTTTAAAAATGGATCCAAATACTTTTATTCACATGATTTAAAAGGGTTCGATTTAAATTGGGTAAACTAATAAAAGTAAAATGTATTTAGAAATAACTCGCAAGTCTCTAGGTGGTCAAACTAATGAAATGTTGATGTTAAACAATGTCTAATATCAATTGTTTCTAGGACTTTTCTTCAACAGGAAAGAGATGGCAAATACTGTTCAGGACACTTGTCTGATATCTTGGTTTTTTCAAAATAAGTAAATTAAATTTAACATGTATGGGACTACTGAAATGTGTTTGTTGGTGACATCTGATTAATTTGCAAAGTTAAAATGCTAATTGTTAAATAACATCAAGTACTCTTAAGTCCTTAAATTCCATGGAGTAACATACTTAAACATTATTGGTGTTTTCATAGGTTCGTAAATTAAAAAGTGTTTGAAATTGCTTTGTGTCATTACTAAAAGCAAGGTTATTAAGAGTTATGTTCTAACAAGTGAAACCCCAACACAGAGGATGAGCATTCCATCTGCTCCCTTACCACTTCCCCCTGCTCCCCCTGCAGTTCTGCAAAGCTCCAAGGAGCTCTTAGATTTGGATTTAGAGTTACCATCTCCCCTCTCACTGTGTTTCAGTTAGAGTACTATAAACAACAAAGTATTTTATCTTGTTAAATTGGAGTAATTTGTCTAAATTCAGAAATTTCATAAGAGTTGTTTCAGAATGTGGACAAAAAGGGGTCAACAGATAGGAAAGAGAAAATAAAAGGTTCTGGGGATGAAAATATATTTAATAAAAAGGAAAAGGAAATGTTTTTGGGTAAGAAAGTGCTTGTGTGATGGAATACATGAGGGTCTAAGTAAGTGCTAAGAAAGTCTGTGTGTAAGTAAAGGGCAAGTTTCAACAAGTTTATGTGTAACTAAGTTGGTTGTATGTATATGAGACAGTTAAAGCTATTTAAGGTTTTTCCTAAGGTGAAATACTAATGTTCTGATATAAGCCAAAGTTTAACCTATATGGTAAAATGACATGGTAAAATGACAAGGATTTCTTAGAAACACTAATTTACTCTTAACTTTGTGTCTATTAAGTTTTATTCTTTAGAACAATTAGTCTTAAAAATTGGGGCTTTATACAATTATGGTTAAACAACTGTTAAGAGTATTGTACTATGTTACAGAGTCTAAATTTTTTTAAAAGCTAAATTTAGTAAGATTAAATTGTCAAGGTAATTGTGAAATGATCACTCTTTGTATATTAAATGTATTCATATTTTCCAGGTATACAAGTTTTAAAGCAGGAAATTTGTCAAGCTGCTGTTCTCCAGAATAACCTTGTCTGTAATGGTAATTTTAAACTTAAAGAGTACATTTTATTGGGGATTTATTTCTATCATTTAGTGTTCTATTATGGGACCTATTATCAGTAAGATATATGTAAAATTGTTTACTTATTTCACTGAGATAAAAATTTAAATGTAAATGTATTTCTAAGAGGTAGTGACAGCCTGATTTGTTTAAAGGTTCATATCATAGAAGGTGAAAGCATTTCACTACACAAAAGAAAAGTTAAAAGCTCTCTCAGCCTTTCTTTGATTGATTCCTGTTTTGGATATGATGTTAGACTGTGTTAACTAATGTTCATATGGACTCAGAAATCAATATATGTAAACTTCTTAAAATGACATTTAAGAAAGAGTGTAATGTGCAATAGCAAAACTGGGACAGCAATGACTGAGATTGGGGTCTCTGATCTCATGACTGTAGCATGCCTGGTGTCTGGGAGTGTTCCTGTGTAGGACCACAAGATGCCTAACTGAAATGGCAGTAGCCTCCCTGGGGAGGCTCTGTATAGGAATCCTATCAGCTCTTACATTGATCTCTCAGGCACACAGCTCTTGGGCAGAAATAAATTATTTTGCTACATAACCAGTGTTTCATCAGTTCCCTTCTCTAGTTCCTGCCCACCTTACAGTAACTTTGGACAGTGAATTTCTTTGAGAGCTGCACAGAGTTCCTAACATTGCACTTTGCAGTTGTGGAAAAAAGTTACGTAGGTGTTCTAGTCTCTGTAGCTTTCCTGAAAACAAAGAATAATGCTTACATAGTCTTTAACCTAATAATAAGACATGTATAAAGATTGCTAATATAACTCTTTAGATCTGCATTTCCATAAGAGAACAGAGCTCCATCTGATCTCAGCTTAATCTTCAAAATCTGTGTTTATAAACCTTTATTTTCTAATAATCCTTTGACCCTCACTGAACTTGAAAATTTGGTCATGCTAGTCATGGCAAAAGGGGAAAAAATTAGCTTTAGGATTAGAACATTTTACTTAAGATTTGTGAAGAGCCCTGCCTTACCTGAGATGAGGCTCTGCCTCACACTGCTGCATGTTAGAATGGCTCCAAAGTAAGCCAGACTTTAACTCATTTGAAGTTGTGCTCAAATTTTGATGTTTGTTGTAAAGATTACTGCGATCTCAAACAGGGTATAAAATGTAGAACTCAACCAAAATTCAAGATAACTATTATACAAGCTAAATATGTTTTAACTCTTACTAATTTCATTTTGTAAAACTGTTGCCTGTTACTGTTTTGCAGAAGTAGCTGCTTCCAGAACATACAACCTAGGTAACTTGTGATTATAGGCCATCACCTTCAAAACAGATAGTATGTGGTAGTACTTTAATAAAAGGGTAAATGACTGTAAAGTTATAAACACTGAAGATAAAGTCCAGTACTCTTACTTTATGACTGGTGAGACTGACTTGCTGGATGGTTAAGATCAAACTTAGAGATTGGGATTAAATACAGAGGCCAAGAAAAGCCAGTATTCAGGTCTTGCCCTCTGTCAGCCTGAATCCAGGGAACAAGAGAACTTCTCTAAGGAGCTTTGAAACTCTGGGTCACACAACCTCCTGATCAAGGAGATTGATGAGGCCACTGGAGGATAAAAAGCCAATCAGTGCATTGCTGCAGAGGAGGGTCATAGAAAAAGGGAGACATCCCTGATGTTTCCAAGGGAAGCCACCTCATCAAGGAGACCCTGCCTAATGAACGGCACTAAATGAGCTAAGAAGCTGCTATTAAATTCTCTACAAGTGACCCATGTGAGAACTCAGCTGACTCTTTAACATACAGGAACAGGTCACATTGACCAGATTGATCTTAGACACTTAGCAAAACAATTAAAACCAAAATACAGCCATTCTTGGGCATTTAAAAGAAATAATAGTTAAAAGTAACTAAGATGTACACTTGTGTTAGCCCACTAAAATTAAGAGTGGAAGCTACAAAAGAAAGATTCTTAGGCAAATGTGCCTGATAACTATCAAGGGAAACTGCCAGAGTCAGAAGATTTTAGTCAGTTTAAGGCCTTCAGTCACAGGTAGGCATAATCTATGTTTGCTAGTATGATTATCTAGCCCTAAGTAACAGAAATATAGAGATCTCTACTTAACACAGGCTATACCAATAAAGGAATATTGTACAAAAATCAAATGACATTAAGGAGCTTAACTATATTTTCTGGGGACATCAATGACATTAAGAGTTAAATATTGTGTTTACATTCCTGATAACCTGGACAATGTTAAAGTCTCCAAATAAAGGCCTTGTCCCCTCCAGTCTTTGCTAGGCCTTGTTATGGGAACAACTTCTCAGTTCTTCCACCCCCTAGCGAGGAATTATTGACTTCTGTCATCTTTATGATATTCATTGGCATATTCCAGATGCTGCAACATTTACTTTGTACTAATCTCATTTCAGTACTCATGTCTTTTTGTTCTTCTCTCATAGAAGCACCCACCCCAGATGACTTTACAACCTCCTCTTCCCCAACCAGACTTCTACCTTGGACCCCTCGATTGACCTGATTTTTGAAAAAGGGAACTCCAAACTGCTTGCCCCACATTGCCCCCTTCCAGCTCTAAGCAGCCAGAATGGTCATCACCCCATTTCCCTATAGCAACAGGGAGTTCCTAAAATTAGATGAGGAAATGAAGCCAGAACTGGGGACAGGCAGTTAGTGTAGAAATGGGGGATCTGGTCAAATTGTGGAAATGAAGGCCATGAAAGCCATCTGTCTCTGGAAGTTGGAGACTGCCCCTGGGAGAATAAAATGTTAAGGATCTCCTAAGCTCATTGATTACCAAATTTACCTGCCTTTAAAGACTGTAAGCAAGGAAGTCTATGTGCTGGGAGAAGAATGTTGGTTTTATGCTAATCATTCTGGAGTAGTGAGGGAATCCATGACTAAGGTCAGAGAGGGTCTCGCCAAGAGAAAGCGAGAGAGGGAGGCCCAAGGAAATTGATTCAAAGCATGGTTCAATAGGTCCCCTTGGCTTGCTACCCTAATCTCTACCTTAGTAGGCCCCTTAGCTCTGCTTTTGCTTATTTTAACTTTTGGCCCCTGCATTTTAAATAAGTTAATTGCCTTTGTTAGAGATAGAATAAATACGGTACAGCTAATGGTGATAAAGGCCCAATATCAGCCCATTAAGCAGCAAGAATTAAACAATAGAGACTCAAGATTGGCTCTCTAAATGTTCTTGGAGAGGGGGGAATGAAAATATAGAAAAAGCCTGCACCTGTGTAAATGTGAGGCTCTTCCCAAACTGCCCTCAACCCCTCATAAAAGTCGCAAAGAATTTTCATCTCTTATCTTATCTGTAAAGGCCAGGTGGCTGACCCAAAAGCAAACTTTGCTGGCACAAAAGCAAACTTAAAGATAATGACAATCCTCCTCTCGGAGGTCAGGGTGACCCAGAACTTAAAATAACGTGCTTTGTATACAATTTTATATGTTAACCAATTAAAAAGAACACTGTAAAACTGCTTGTCTTTCATTATAAAAACCCTGCTAAATATGGGCTCAGGGCCTTTTAGTGTCACTGGTTACCATGTGCGTGGAGGACCAGGCTGGAGCTTGTTAATAAATGACTCTTTGTTGCTTGCATTGATCATGGTGTCGGGTGGTCTTTGTGGGGTTTCGAGTCACTGGGCACAACATCACCCTACCCTATGTTTATGTATGATTACATGAATGGTGTGAATCTATACACCATAGAAATGAAAAATTGTATACAACCATAGAAATGAAAAGTTGTGTATAATGAATCAAAATGCAGTCTGTAAAACTGAAAATAAAGTGTCTGTAAAAATAAAAAAAATATTTTAATTAAAAAGATAAAAATATTTGTTTTCTCATTACTCGTATTTTCCTTTAGATTAAATGTATTGTTAACAATGAATAGGGTTTCTTTAATTCCATTCTGTAACTGGGCTTCTCAACTAGAATTTACTTCTCCTCTTTCAAATGTTTTCATATATATTTTGCACAGAGGCTGCCTTGGAATATTTTGTTCATAAAAGGTACAAAGTACGTAAAATATTTGGACTGATGTTTTTCAAAACAGAAGTGATTAGTTATGATGCTTCGGATGTCTATAATGGTATGTGCTTTGTATAGGACCTAGTGCATATGGAAAGCATTCGACTATATGTTAAATGAATGACTCCAGAAAAAGAACTCCAAACTAAAAGAAAACATACTTTCCTCAACTATAAAAAAATTTTAAAAAAGTTTAAAGTTTCATTTGGACTCAGCTTAACAGGTCGAATCCATGAAGGAAAGGATTTATGCAGGATACTGACAATTTAGCTGTTTCTAAATATATTTCTGAAATTCTGCTTAAATGTTTCAACCTTGGGCTTTAGGGTCTTATTTTTAGGATACCGAGGCTTTCACTGTAATGGAAACAAGTAGTATTGGCTTCCCCGCCTTCCTCCCTCCAGGATTTAAAATTCTCCTCGAACAGCACCCCTGTCCTAGTAAATCCACATTACAGAGCACGCCGAGTACCGAGGAGATGGCAAGAAAGTAGGAAACCAGCTACCATGGAAACCGCAGAAGGGAGGGAACATGCGAGCTAGCGCTAGGGTAGTTGGAGGGAAAGGAACCCTCTTCCTGATGACCGCGCTAAGGCGCTCTTCTGATGACGCCACGCACTCGCGGTGACGTCACCTTCGTGACACGCGGGGGACACCGTTGCAGTGATGACTTCTCATCGTCTCCACTCCGTTCACCGGCACCCCCCATTCTGCGTCCTTCCCCCAATCCCCTCAGGCATGGATGCACCCCGGGCCTCGGGCGAACCTGAGGTGGCCGAGGCGCCCTCCCGCCGGCAGCAACGGCCAGGCCGCCCCTCCCCGCGCCCCCTGCGCATCCGCCCTCCACCACCCTCCTCATCCCCGCTTAGCGGCTGGCCCCTCGGGCAAGGCTCTTATGTATAAAATGGCAGCGCTGAGCAGCGGCAGCGGTGCGGAGCAGGACCAGGCTCTGTTCAAAGGTGCCAGGGAGTCAGAGGCTGACGCTGCGACCTCTTCGACTGCGGATCTGGCCATCCCGGAGGAGGTGAGTACCGGGCGCCCCTTGCCGCCCCTTGCCGCCCCTTGCGTCTCTGCGCTAGGCTGACTGTTGTTTATTTGGGGGAAAGAGGTGGCTGCGGGGCTTTGGTGCCCTGGGCCACCTTCTGCCATCAGCTCCGCGGGGTGGTTGGTGAGCATGGTCCCTGTGTCCCTCCTCGTCATGGGGCTCCTTGCTTCATAAACACACAATGGCCCAGGGAGGGGGGTTTCCCTGGCCCCCACCCCAGATGTGGGGATCAGGCAGCTAGACTCGGGTGGACCGAGAAGGTCAGCCTGGAGAGGGAATCAGTCCCTGCATCTCTTCGCTGCTTTCCTTATCTGGGGAGGGGGAGGGTGCGACTTTGTCCACGTGGCGGAGGTGGGTTGCTGGCCTGTCTGGGACCACGGCCCAGGATACTGCTGTATGTGGTTATGACCCGGTCTTGTGGGTGGATGATGGGGCGCATCTGCCTCTCTCTGCCCTCCCTGACTCCCCTCCCACCCTTTTCAGGCCACAGTCCCTCCTTCCACTTTTGTACTTGTTTGGGGGATTTTTTTTTTTTTTTCACCTATTTTCCCCCGCGGATAGTTTTGATTTTTGATTTCGCTTTCTTACTCCCAGATTGCACTGTTTCGACTGCCTTTCTCATCCTGATCTCTGGTCCCTAATAATGTTCATAATGTTTGTCAAGTGCCCTGTTGCTGGTCCCTCATTCATAGTGTTTGTCAAGTGCCCTGTTGCTGACTGGTGTCCCCCATCCCGACCTCATCTCTTGTCCCGCACATTTTTCCATTTGTCGGACCTGGCAGCTTCCTAATCTCAGCTTCCACTGAAGAGCATTTTTGCACTTCTCTTATCCTGGTCCTCTCCAGGCCCTCTGCTTCATTTCACAGCTCCCTTACATTGTTATCTTCAGGAACCCTTCTGGACACTCTAAAGATACTCACTTTCTGAACCCTGAAGCTGTCAAGATTTCCTCAGGTTCCACTTGACTCGTTGCACCCTTACACTACTGGCACCTTTTGATTAGTCCCTCAGTGTGCATTCACACCTCTTTCTTCTTCTTCTTCTTCTTCTTCTTCTTCTTCTTCTTCTTCTTCTATTAAGCCTCTTGTCACCGTGTCAGGTTACTTAATTTACATTTTTATTACATAAACTACACTGTATTTAGTATTTGGTACCTTACTACATAGAAAAATATACACTATTATACTTCACAAATAGTAATGTAATATCTGACCTAACTGTATTGTTGACTAGATGATGTGGCTTGCTATGTAGACTTTGCTCAGAGTTCTTTTCCTTCCTACTACTTACGTCTTGTTTCCCAATTCTCATAACATCTTACTGTCATCTCTGTAGTTTTCTTTTTCCTGCCTCCTCATCCTTATTTTCAAATTTAGTCTAATATATTTTCTTTATTCAGTAGCAGTTTATTGTTTTCCATCCTTTTATACCATCTGCCTCTGTGCCCAGTATGTGTTCTGTACATCACTTGATCTAGTCTAAATTTCCCCTTTTTTCTTATTTAACTTAAAATCATTTCACTTTCCAGTTTGCATTTCTGCTTGCATCACTTCCTACTAATAGCTACTCATTTCGTTCAACTGCTTGGATTCCCAGGATAAAACTCTTCCCTTCATCCAGTTCCTAGTTTATTCTGTTTCCCTTTCCCTGTTACCATTCATTCTGTCTTGTTTCTTGACTTTTGGTACTTAACTTACTGAAGCTTCCTCTTGTCTTCCCTACACCTCCACATTCCTTCTTATTTATAAACATCTTTGTTCTGTTGACATGGAAATTTATTTTTAGGGTACGTTGTTTTCAATGGATAAATATGAGGAGTCACATCTGCTGTCTATTTTCTCCTGGAATTGGATATGCTTTTGTCTTATCAGGCACAGGTACCTTTGGACTTTACTTACTCTGCCCTGCATGTGTGGTTTTGTTGACTTGTATAGATGTTTGAAGGCTGCTACAGAGAAAATAGATGAATTAATGAGTAAGTGTTATGAAATTGTAATTCTGTGATACACCATTGTTTACATTGAGAATTTAGTTTCAGAGTTATTGGGACACTTTACAATGCAATAGAGAAGCCTTTTGTTAAGTCAAATTTCTGCCTTGCTATGTCACTTAAAAGGGCCAGGTTGTTTGGAATTCTACCTGCTGAAGAGTGCCCTAGGTTAGCACTAGGGCTATGGTTTTCTATATTTGGCACACTTCCTGGGCAATTCCCACATCAAGTGCTTGAGAATCTCTAGGCTAGATGAAGTTAAGTTTAAATTGCCAGCAGTTGGAAAATATGTTTGTATCATTTGAAACTGTAAGGGTATTCTTTAATTTTATTTAGTAAAAAACTAATGTTTCCCACTGATTCCCTCCACCCGCTTTTGATGTTTAGTGATGAATAGTTTATCCTCAATGTTTTTTATAAGAACTAATAATAAAGGTATTTATGTGGGGGATATGAATGATAAAAAATGGACCTCTTTTGAGTGTACATATTAATATTACCGATGACAGAATTCCTTCAAGATACAATTTTTAATTTGAAGTTGATATTCAGTTTTAATTTGAAGTTGACATGTACTATGATTTTTTAATTAAATTGTCTTCCTTGTACTGACCTAAGAAGAATGTCATATAATTGTGAAGGACATGTGAAGACATGAAAAATTGTGCTTGTGTGTAACAACATATTATATTCTGAAGATTTATCTTAACTGATATTAAAATATAAGCTTTAAAAAATGTCAAGAGGAAAATTTCATCTGTGTTAAATAAATTCTAATTACAGAGGGAAAACAGATGTTGAAAAGTCAGAAATGTAGGTAGAAAAGGAAAAAAAAAAGTCATTCATAATCTTAACCACCAAGATAAAATTACTATAAACATTTTGGTGTATGTCTACTCTTCCTGTGCTAATGTAGTACACTGTATGTGATTTCTAGCTCCTCCTGCCCCCACTAGAGATTGAACCCAGAGCCTCACACCTGCTAGGCAAGTTCTCTACCTCCCTTATGTCCCCATCCCTTTTTAATTTATTTAGCCAGGTTCTCTCTGAGTTGCCCAGGTTGTCCTTGAACTTTAGATCCTTATGCTTCAGCCTCCGAAGTAACTGAAATTACAGATGTGTCCCATGCCCAATTTGTAATTCTTTTTAACTTAAAAATATAGCAAAGCTTTTTATATATCATTAGCTAATCATGATTTAGCTAATCAGCTTTTTTTGGATGTGAGGTTATTTTCAGTTTCTTTTACTGTTATCAAATATCTTGGATATAGACTGTAGATTTTAGTTTTTAAAATTATTTTGAGGATGAGCAGATCTTATGTCCTGTATTTTTATTACTTTGTAGGGCTTGAATAAGAATATTGTGACAGGAACTTATTAAATGTTTATTAAATGATGTGCTTATACTTCAGTCATTAAATGTTTACTTTTAGTCATTCATATTTCCTTGATATGTCTTTCAGGCTGTTTGTGAAGTCTCTGTGTTTTTTTTTTTCTGTTGGATTTCACTGTCTTTATAAATTACAGAACCCCTTGTACCTATCTCATGACTAATTTGTTTTTCTGTGGGTTTGGATGTGGAACCCAGAGCCCCATGCACGCTAGGCCTTCGCTCTATTACTGAACTTCATTCTCAATTTGATGTTGCTTTGTTTGACCTGGTGGTGCATGGTATAATATGAAAATAAGATACAATAAATACATCAAATGTAAAAAATATGTGATACTAGGATATTACCCTGTTCCTCTTGTACTGTTTCTGTAGAAGGTTGTTTCTTACATTTGGATTACAATTGCAATTGTATTTTCTTGTTTTCAAGATCTCTTATGGACAATTTTGGTTAGACTGTGTAATAATGATAATGCAATGACTAGGGAATATTCTGGGATGGGATCTCCTTTATAAAGAGGTCCACTTTATTTGTGAACCAGGAGTTATATTGCATCATATCCCTGAAAAGGGGTATTCACACTAAGATAGGTGCTGTGCAGTTCTGGCTAATGCTGTTAATATTTGTCTAGATATATTCAAAGGTTTCCTTTATGTAAAAAATTATGCAACAGCTGATTCTGGTATTTGTTTTTCCTTTGGTACAATTTTCTTTCTCTTTTATGAAATCCTTTAGGCATCCACTTACTCCTTTTATTTAGGAAATTATCTGATATTTGTCACTTATATTTGTTGGCAGTTGATTGTCAGTAAACAGATGAGAAAGGAGTATTGGATAGGATACTTGAATGTAGTAAACCTGGACATAAATTTGATTTAATTATATTTGGACAATAGAAACATTATATTAGGATAATAATCTAGAGCAGTCTGACTTTTCTTGTTTTTCTGACCCCTGCTTTCCTGATTAGGATGAATAGGTAGCAGATTTAGCTAATAGAACCTGTGTTCTGTGAGTGATGAGGAAGCTGCATCATTTTTGGCTTTTATTTTTCAGCTGGGATTGGACCTAAGGACACTTAACCACTGAGCCACATCCCCAGTCCCCTATTTATATTTTATTAGAGACAGGGTCCCACTGAGTTGCTTGGGCCTTGCTAAGTTGCTAAGGCTGGCTTTGAATTCACAATTCTCCTGTCTCAGCCTCCTGAGCTGCTGGGATTACAGGCACATGCTATCATGCCCCACCATTTTTTGGCATTTTCTTAAACCTGCTGCCCACCTTGTAAAATGAGGCAACTACTTGGTGTTCTTCCTTTTCTTTTTTTCTGTAATTATAAAATGTTTTCTCCTTCAGAACTGACAAAGTGTATTTTGTTTTCAAACCTTGATATTTAACTTAGCTGAGAACTTATTGAACATTTTGTCGTAATTCCCTTGTTTTGTGAAATTTTGGATGTTCCTAATTTCAATATTTCTGCCTCAAATTATCATTAAGAAAAGACTTTTTAAAAATCTCTTACTATTTCTCAGGCCTTAAATTATTATTATTATTATTATTATTATTATTATTATTATTATTATTTTTGTTCATTCTCTTTATTTCACCTATATTGGTTAGTCTGTAAAGTCAAAATTGGGGGAATATTATAGAACTTCTTGTATCAAAGTAGGTGGGCCTGTTTGGGCATTTTTCTGTCTTTTACAGTTAGGTAGGGCTTTCTTAATTATAGTGTTAGAGATAAATTTGTTAGTAAAACAAAACAAAAAACTTAATTTGTTCCATTCCTTCCTTAAGTGTTTTATAGATGCATCGATATGTTCTTAGAGGTAGTTTTTATTTTTCAGTCTCTTTGGGCTACTTACCTAATTTACTATCATACTTAATTAGTGTGATAGTCAGAAGAAACTCTTAATATTGTGTCTACCCTAACATTGATTATTTTTTCATCCCTCTACCCTCTGAGATTATCTTCTCAAGTGTCATAAACTGTGTAGAAAATTTAATCAACTTGTGTTTAACACAGGGGTTAACACACATTCCAAAGAGTCATATGGTAATTTATTTTAGGCATTGTGGCCAAAAGGTTCCTGTCAACAACCTCTCAACAATGTTACTGTAGCTCAGAAACAGCTAATAGACAGTATATAAATGAATGAGCTTGACTGTGTTCCAATAAAATTTATTTAAGGATGCTGAAATATGAAAGTCTTTTTTGAAGAAAGGGGAGTACTAAAGATTGAACCCAGAGGTACTTTACCATATCCCCAGCTTTTTAAATTTTTTGAGGGGGCAGGTTCCAGGAATTGAACTCTGGGGCACTCAACCACTGAGCCATATCCCCAGCCCTATTTTGTATTTTATTTAGAGACAGGGTCTCACTGAGTTGCTTAGCATGCCCCCACCCCATTGCTAAGCCTGGCTTTGAACTCATGATCCTCCTGTCTCAGCTTCCCAAGATACTAGGATCAGAAACAGGCGCCACTGCACCTCACATGTAAGACTTGATATGTGTTTTGCACATTTTTCCTCCACTGATTTGTTGTCTGATTTATTTTCCTAAGGGTCTTTTTAAAACCAGTAGTTTTATTTTCTTTTTCTTTGAAGTGCTGAGGATTTAACCCAGAGCACAATACTTGCTAGGTAAGCTGTATCACTAAGCTTCAAAACATAGTTTTATTTTTATTTTTATTTTTATTTTTTTATTGTAAACAAATGGGATACATGTTGTTTTTCTGTTTGTACATGGCATAAAGGCATACCATTTGTGTAATCATAAATTTATATAGGGTAATATTGTTTGATTCATTCTGTTATTTTTCCCTTCCCCTCCACCCCTCCCACCCCTCTTTTCCCTCTATACAGTCCTTCTTTCCTCCATTCTTGCCCCCCTCCCTAACCCTAACTCTAACCCTAACACTAACCCCTCCCACACCCCATTATGTCATCATCCACTTATTAGCGATATCATTTGTCCTTCGGTTTTTTGAGATTGGCTTTTCTCACTTAACATGATATTCTCCAATTTCATCTATTTGCCTGCAAATGCCATAATTTTATCATTCTTTATGGCTGAGTAATATTCCATTGTATATATGTACCACAGTTTCTTTATCCATTCATCAATTGAAGGACATCTAGGTTGGTACCACAATCTGGCTATTGTGAACTGCACAACTATGAACACTGATGTGGCTGTATTTCTGTAGTATGCTGATTTTAAGTCCTCTGGGTATAGGCCAAGGAGTGGGATAGCTGGGTCAAATGGTGGGTCCACTCCAAGTTTTCTAAGGAATCTCCACACTGCTTTCCAGAGTGGCTGCAATAATTAGCAGCCCCATCAGCAATGTATGAGTGTACCCTTCTCCCCATATCCTCGCCAACACCTGTTGATGCTTGTATTCTTGATAATCGCCATCCTCTTTGGGGTGAGATGAAATCTTAGGGTGGTTTTGAATTGCATTTCTCTTATTACTAGAGATGTTGAACATTTTTCCATATGTTTGTTGATTACTTGTAGATCTTCTTCTGTGAAGTGTCTATTCATTTCCTTAGCCCATTTGTCGATTAGATTATTTGCATTCTTGGTGTAGAGTTTTTGAGTTCTTTATAGATTCTGGAGATTAGTGCTCTATCTGAAGTATGACTGGCAAAGATTTTCTCCCACTCTGTAGGCTCTTTCTTCACATTGCTGATAGTTTCCTTTGCTGAGAGAAAGCTTTTTAGTTTGAATCTATCCCAGTTATTGATTCTTGCTTTTATTTCTTGTGCTATGGGAGTCCTGTTGAGGAACTCTGGTCCTAAGCCGACACGTAGAAGCTCTGGACCTACTTTTTCTTCTATAAGATGCAAGGTCTCTGGTCTGATTCCAAGGTCCTTGATTCATTTTGAGTTTAGTTTCATGTGCACGGTGAGAGAAATGGGTTTAGTTTCATTCTGTTGCATATGGATTTCCAATTCTCCCAGCACCATTTGTTGAAGAGACTATCTTTTCTCCATTGCATATTTTTGGCCCCTTTGTCTAGTATGAGAAAATTGTATTTATTCAGGTTTGTGTCCGTGTCTTCTATTCTGTACCATTGATCCACCTTTCTATTTTGCTACCCATACCATGCCATTTTTGTTACTATTGCTTTGTAGTAGAGTTGAAGATCTGGTATTGCGATACCCCCTGCTTCACTCTTTCTGCCAAGGATTGCTTTAGCTATTCTGGGTTTTTTATTCTTCCAGAAGAATTTCATAATTGCTTGCTCTATTTCTGTAAGGTACATCATTGGGATTTTAATTATAATTGCATTGAATCTGTATAGCACTTTTGGTAGTATAGCCATTTTGACAATATTAATTCTTCCTATCCAAGAACATGGGAGATCTTTCCATCTTCTAAGATTTTCTTTAATTTCTTTCTTTAGTATTCTGTAGTTCTCATTGTAGAGGTCTTTCACCTCTTTTGTGAGATTGATTCCCCAGTATTTTTTTTTTCGATGCTATTGTGAAGGGGGTAGTTTTCCTCTTTTCCCTTTCTGAAGATTCATCACTTATGTATAAAAATGCATTCGATTTATGTGCATTGATCTTATATCCCGCTACTTTAGTGAATTCACTTATGAGTTCTAAAAGTCTTCTGGTGGAATTTCCTGGTTCCTCTAAGTATATACTCATATCATCAGCAAATAGGGATAGTTTGAGTTCTCCTTTTCCTATTCATATCCCTTTAATTTCTTTGATTTGTCTAATTGCTCTGGCTAGAGTTTCAAGGATGATAATGAATAGAAGTGGTGAAAGAGGGCATCCCTGCCTTGTTCCGGTTTTTAGGGGGAATGCTTTCAGTTTTTTACCATTTAGAATGATATTAGCCATGGGCTTAGCATAGATGGCCTTTACAATGTGAAGGAATGTTCCCACTATCCCTATTTTTTCTAGTGTTTTGAGCATGAAGGGGTGCCGTATTTTATCAAATGCTTTTTCTGCATCTATTGAAATAATCATGTGATTCTTGACTTTAAGTCTATTGATATGGTGAATTACATTTATTGATTTCCTGATGTTGAACGAATCTTACATCCCTGGGATGAAACCCACTTGATCATGGTGCACTATCTTTTTAATATGTTTTTGTATGCAATTTGCTAAAATTTTGTTTAGAATTTTTGCGTCAATATTCATTAAGGATATTGGTCTGAAATTTTCTTTCCTCGATGTGTCTCTGTCTGGTTTAGGTATCAGGGTAATATTGGCTTCATAGAATGAGTTTGGGAGGGTTCCCTCCTCTTCTATTTTATGGAATACTTTGAGAAGTATTGGATGAGCTCTTCTTTAAAGGTTTTGTAGAACTCGGCTGAGAACCCTTCTGGTCCTGGACTTTTCTTTTTTGGTAGGCTTTTGATGTCTTCTTCTATTTCATTACTTGAAATTGGTCTATTTAAATTGTGTATGTCCTCCTCGTTCAGTTTAGGCAATTCATATGTCTCTAGAAACCTGTTGATGTCTTTCGAAATTTTCTATTTTGTTGGAGTATAGATTTTCAAAATAGCTTCTAATTATGTTTTGTATTTCAAGTCAGTGTCTGTTGTGATATTTCCTTGTTCATTCTGAACTTTAGTGATTTGGGTTTTCTCTCATATTCTCTTGTTAGTGTGGCTAAAGGTTTATCAATTTTGATTATTTTTTGAAGAACCAACTATTTATTTTGTCAATTTTTTATTGTTTCTTTTGTTCCAATTTTGTTGATTTCAGCTGTGAGTTTAACTATTTCCTGTCTTCTACTACTTTTGGTGTTGGTCTGTTCTTCTTTTTCTAGGGCTTTGAGCTGTTTTAGGTCATTTATTTGTTGAGTCTTACTTCTTTTATTAAATGTGCTCCATGAAATAAATTTTCCTGTATGTACTGCTTTCATAGTGTCCCAGAGATTTTGATATGATGTTTCTTTTTTCTCATTTACCTCTAAGAATTTTTTAATTTCCTTCCTAATATCTTCTGTTATCCATTCATCATATAATAGCATATTCTTTAATCTCCAGGTCTTGGAGTAGTTTCTGTTTTTTACTCTTTCTTTTATTTCTAACTTCAATCCATTATGATCTGATAGAATACCAGGTAGTGTCTCTATCTTCTTGTATTTGCTAACATTCATTAACTTTGTGGCATAATATATGGTCTATTTTAGAGAAGGATCCATGTGCTGCTGAGAAGAAAGTATATTCACTCTTGGTTGGATGGTATATTCTCTAAATGTCTGTTAAGTCTAAATTATTGATTGTGTTATTGAGATCTAAGGTTTCTTTGTTCAATTTTTGTTTGGAAGATCTGTCCAGTGTTAAGAGAGGCATGTTAAAATCACCTAGTAGTATTGTGTTATGCTCTATTTGGTTTCTCAAATTGAGAAAGATTTGTTTGACATACATGGATGAGTCCCTGTTTGGGGCATAGTTGTTTATGATTGTTATATCTTGCTGATTTATGCTTCCCTTAAGCAGTATGAAATGTCCTTCTTTATCCCTTCTGACTAACTTTGGCTTGAAGTCCACATTGTCTGAAATGAGGACGGATTCTCCAGTTTTTTTGCTGAGTCCATGTGCATGGTATGTTTTTCCCCATCCTTTCACCTTTAGACTATGGGTATCTCTTTCTATGAGGTGAGTCTCTTGCAGGCAACATATTGTTGGATCTTTCTTCTTAATCCAATCTTCCAGTCTATGTCTTTTGATTGATGAATTCAGGCTATTAACATTCCGGGTTATTATTGAGATATAATTTGTATTCTGGTCATTTGGGTCATTTGTTTAAATTTTATATATTTATTTATTTATTTTGACACAACTTGGTTTCTCCTTTATTTGACAGTTCCTTTAGAATAATTCCTCCCTTTGCTGATTTTCTTCTTTGTTTTTTATCTCTTCCTCATGGAATATTTTGCTGAGAATGTTCTGTAATGCTGGCTTTCTTTTTGTAAGTTCTTTTAGCTTTTGTTTATCATGGAATGATTTTATTTCATCGTCAAATTTGAAGGTAAGTTTTGCTGGGTATAAGATTCTTGGTTGGCATTCATTTTCTTTCAGAGCTTGAAAAATGTTGTTCCAGACCCTTCTACCTTTTAGGGTGTGGATTGAAAAATCTGCTGATATCTGTATTGGTTTCCCCTGAATGTAATTTGGTTCTTTTCTCTGACAGCCTTTAAAATTCTGTCTTTATTTTGTATATTATGTATTTTCTATATAATGTGCCTTTTTGTGGGTCTGTTGTAATTTTGTGTATTTGGAGTCCTATAAGCCTATTGGACTTGATTTTCCATTTCATTCTTCAGATTTGGGAAATTTTCTGATATTATTTTATTGAATAGATTGTTCATTCCTTTGGTTTTTTTCTCTAAGCCTTCCTCAATCCCAATAATTCTCAAATTTGGCCTTTCATGATATCTCATAGTTCTTGGAGATTCTGTTCATGATTTCTTACCATCTTCTCTGTTTGTTCAACTTTGTTTTCAAGGTTAAATATTTTGTCCTCAATATCTGAGGTTCTGTATTCCAGGTGTTCTGTCCTATTGGTTATGCTTTCTATGGAGTTCTTAATTTGGTTTATTGTTTTCTTCATTTGAAGGATTTCTGTTTGTTTTTTTTTCAATATCTCTAACTCTTTATTGAAATGATCTTTTGCTTCCTGTATTTGCTCTTTTAACTGTCGATTGGTGCGTTCATTCAATGCCTGCATTTGCTTTCTCATCTCATCATTTGCTTCTCTGATCATTTTAATTACGTACATTCTGAACTCCCTTTCTGTCATTTCTTCTACCATGCTGTCATTGGATTTTATTGATATAACATCTAAATTTGATTGGAGCATTTTCTTCCCTTGTTTTCTCATATTGTTCAGGAATCAGTGGATCATTAAGATGTTGCAGATTTCCTCTATTGACTTATAATGTCCCTGAAGATTGCTAGTATATCCCCTCTTATCCTTCAGTAGCCTGAAGTCTTGGAAGAAGTTGATAATGTGGTGCTGCACAAGGAATGTCCCTCTCTAGGGGTGGTGACCCTCAGGTGGGTATATTCCCTGATAGTGGGCAAAGGTACCTCCACTTGTTGACAAATGGTCATCCAAAGGGGAACTATGATGTGCGCTGAGGCAAGGCCTGTTTTTGCCTGTGTCTCTGGTTTTACCATCCTTGTTGGAAAACCTCACCCGGCAGGGAAGACTCACCCAGTGAGGAGGTCTCGCTGGTCAGTTCCTTTCCTAGAGGTTCCCCTCAATCTACAGCTATTGCCTGAGCTGGGCTGCCTTGCTCTGCAACATTCCCAGGGGCCCGGACCTACCTCCTGGGTCTGTGAGCCTCACCCTTTGCAGATGAGTCTCCTTAGTCTGCCTCTCCTCAGAGAATCTGCCTGCAGTCCTGGAACCTTCGCTCCGCCCCTAAGCATGTCCCTGTGCGGCTCTTCCTCCAAGATGCCTCCTATGTCCTGGGACCCTGCTCTGCACCTAATCACCTGACTATGCGGCCCCTCCTCTGAGTCTCCACCTGGAGCCCTGTACAGTTGCTCCAAGTCCCAGAGACCCGCCACACACCTCTTCCTCCAGATTTCTGCCCAGTATTCCAACACAGTCACTAGGAGTCCAAGCAACTCACTACGCATCTCTTCCTCCCACCAACTGCCCGTAGCCCTAGGCAGTCACTCCGAGTCCAAGTGACCTGCCCTGTTCCTCCTTCTCCTTGGGATAGCCCCCCAGGTGTTCAGGAGTGGTTGCTCCAAGACCAAGCGACCCACCGCGCTCCTCCTCCAGGCAGGCCACCGGTGTTTAGGAGTGGTTGCTTTGAGTCCAAGCAACTCACCACTTGCCTCCTCCTCTGAGCAGCCACCCGGAGCTCTGATGCAGTCACTCCTAGACCAAGCGACCTGCCATGTTTCTCCTCTTCCTCTGGTTAGCCCCCTGGTGTTCCGAAGCGGTCGTTCTGAGTCTAAACAGCTCACCGCGCCAGTCCTCCTCTGGCAACCGCCTGTAGCTCTGATGCAGTCACTCCTAGACCAAGTGACCTGCCGTGCTCCTCCTCTTCCTCCAGGCAGCCCCCGGTGTTCTGAAGCGGTCGCTCTGAGTCCAAACAGCTCGCCATGCTGCTCCTCCTCAGGCAGTCACCCAGAGCCCCAGTGGTTGCTCCGAGTCCAAGCGCTGTGCTGAGCAGCCACCTCTACGATGTTCCCAGTTGTCCGTGTTTAGTGCTTCAGCGGGGGGAGGGGCGTCTCGCCGGGCATCTTTACTTCACAAAGTTCCCTGCATTCTGGGACTACACCCCATCCGGGATGCCTCCCCAATGGGAGAGACTCACCTGGCGGCTTTGAGTTGGTCCCAAGTCTCTCAGTCTCTCCTCTTTTGAATCCTGCATCCTGGAGCAACATGAAATGCAGCCATCCTCTAGTCTGCCATCTTGAAACTCCCCCATAGTTTTATTTTTTGATGAAATCCAATTTATGAATTCTTTCTTTTATGGTTCATGATTCACAAAATTTTCTCATAGGATTTTTATAGTTTTAACTTGTATTATTATTGTGATCCATTTAGAGTTAATTTTTTTATGTACTTGGTCTTTGCATTTGTGAACATAGGTCAGAAATATTCAAAAAGGGCTGGGGGTGTAGCTCAGTGGTAGAGCTCTTGCCTAGCATGTGTGAGGCCCTGGGTTCAATACCCAGTACTGGGGAGAAAAATTTTTTAAATGAATTGAGTCAGGCTGAGGTTGTGACTCAGTGGTAGTGAGTTCTCCTCGCATGTGTGAGACCCTGGATTTGATCTTCAGCACTACATAAAAGTAAAGGTATTGTGTCCACCTACAACTAAAAAATTTAAAAAAAAATGAATTGGTTCTATACTGAATTAGTACAGACTTTTTTCTTGTCATTGTCCTATAAGCAATATTGTGTAACAACTATTTCTGTAACATTTATGTTGTATTAAGTATTATAAGTAATCTACAGATGATTTAAAGTTTATAGGAGTAGGAGTTGGAGGATATGCAAAGGTTATGTGCATATTTACCACAACATTATATGTAAGGGACTTGAGCATCCTACAGTTTTGGTATCCCTGAGGTTCTGGAACCAATGCCCTATAGATATCCAGAGGTAACTGCAAATTATAAGGTAGTGGTTGAGGTTCATTCATTCTTTCCTGTAACGATGTCCAGGTTTTTATCATTTTTTAAAAGACTCACCTTTTTCTATGTAATTAATTTTATTTGTTAATAAATAACAAATTTGTACTTTGTTGAAATCAATTGCTTATGTTTGTTTACTTTGGATTCTACATAGTTTTACTGATCTTAGTCTGTTCTTAGACTGATACCACACTATCTTGATTGCTATAGCTTTACAGTCAAGTCTTCAAATAAGGTAAATCCCATTGAGAGAATTTTAAGAGTTTTGAAATTTGATTTTAAAATTTCATGTTTTACTGAACACTGGGAAGAAGATCCATAATTTTCCTTAGATTCCCAAAGGTATCTTCTTAAGTTCCCAAAAAACTTAAGATTCACTGCAGTATAAAGTTAATATATCTCTGTCCTGACTTATTTGTTGGTAAGTCTCATGAAAGTTGCAGGTTAAAAAATAGTTTCATCAAAAATTAATTTCCTTATAAGAAATAGATGAGATATTCTAATGGGTTGCATAAAGTGTCAACCATTTTCTTTTTCTTTTTTTTAACCATATTGTAAAAATACTAACTGTAACTAAGATACATGTTAAAAATGGATGTATCATTCAGTGCTGGAGTGCCTGCCTATATATTTGAGACCCTGGGTTCAATATCCAGTGCTACAGGAAGAAAAAGAAGATGTGTAGGGGGAAAGTGAGTAAGTGTATTTATTAAGATGCTTATTTACCAAAGAAATTCATTGAAAATGTCAATTCAGCTTTGGAAAATAGAAGATCACAGTAGCAGATATGTTATTCTCCATTGTAAGCATTCCATCTGTTTTAAACCTGTATCATAGTCTGTGATATTTCAGAATTAACACTCTTCTTAACTTTAGTCATCATTACACTTGTTATGGTTTTGCCAAGGATATGTATAAGGTGGTGGTTCCTATTTATAACTTTTTTCAGTGGACCATAGACCCTTCGCCTTGTTAGATTATACTGGCGATAGCTTTTTACTGCTTAGCCTTAGAGCCATACTAAAGGGTACTTCTAGTCATGATATTCACTTAAGAATTAAAATACAAAAAATCAGGAAATACATGTACATGAAGCCTGAACCTGGAATAACTGAATTGAACAGGTTTGTGTGATGATTGAAGAGGTAGAAATTATCTAGGCCTTTCTTCATATTGTAAGAAGTGTTCTAATTTTTTTTTTTTTGCCACCTTGCAGAATTTTGAAATAGTACTTCCAGGGAGTTAGTGTGTTAAAAGAAAAAAAAAGATACCCATCTCATTGTAAAAAATATTTGGTGTTTAAATTGAGAAATACTCATTTTGGTTTTATTTTATTGTATTACATATATAAAACTTTTAAATTAATATCAGACATTTTTTGCTCTCTATTTTGAAAATAACTTAATTAAAATAAATTTTGTTGCTTAAAATTAGTCACTTTGAGTATTTTAAGCAGTTTAGCATACTGACTGGGATTATTCCTCCATTGACCTAATATTTCCTGCCTTGAAGTAATTATTTTGCAAAATAAGTTTTTGGTTGGACTTATAGATGTATTTTTAATATTAAAGGGGATTGCGAGTATCAGCAGTAACTTTGTAAAGTTATTGGAACTTATACTTTTCTTTACATAATAATTGACTTACTCCTTTTCCTGTTTCATGGTTTATATTCTCTAAGAAATCTCTCTGTTGCTTAGAGGGGTGATTCAAACAAATTCTAATACAACAGTCTTAAGTAGATGTAATTATTTTTAAAGAGTTCTTGTTAGCCTAGTTTCTGGTAATGTATGAAGGGAATTTAATAACCATTATTAAGAATATTCTGTATTTTTATGAATACCAAGCAATTACTGCCTTTGTACCTTTTTTTAAATTGTAAAAATATGAAATACTATTGTTAAATACTTCTAAATAACTCAAAATTGGGTTTTGTTTTTGGTGCTAGGGATTGAACCCTGGGCTTTGTACACTCCAAGCATGTACTTTATCATTGAGCTGTACCTCAAGTCTTATTATTTTTTAATACATCTAATACTGTACTTCCAGAGAACTTCAGATAGGGGACAAAATAAAATTCAGCGTAGTCCTTACATTCCTATTTTAGAGTCATTGAAAGAGTTCATTTCCTCTTAGGTTGTACATGTCTGCCTCTAACATTGACTATCCATTCCAGTGTTATTACACATGCCTTCTCCTATTAACAGAAACTTACACAACCTCAAGTAAGTTTCAGTGTGTATGATTCAAGTCAGTACTTGCCTTTCACTGGCATCTCTTGATTCCCCACCTCCTTTAAGTTACACACTGATCTTGGTAACCCAAATGTGTTAAGTGGATCTTAAGAGTGGTATGAGAGGGACTGGGGAGATAGCTCAGTCGGTAGAGTACTTACCCTGTAAGCACAAGGCCCTTGGTTCAATCCCCAGCACCACAAAAAAAAAAGTGGTATGAGAATAAGGTGAGGTGATAAATAGTAAAAACCTTCACAAAATTAAAGTACTCTTAACTATTTTTCTGATTTTCAAAACAGGAGGTAAACATATTTCAGATTTTTCTTCAGAAATATTTTTTACTTTTTTAAAAGTCCAGTGACATACTTAGCACAGGTGCCTAGTAGTTAAGAGTTTTTAGCAGTCCTTATGACTGACCTGTTAGAGCTGTTTGAATGTTGACTACATTCCACTAATGTTATCTTTAAACTGCTTTTGAATTAAACACAAAAGGGCAACATATTGATATATTGGGTAAGCAATCCACGGGAAAGAGGTAAAACCTTTTAGTATGATAGTAGATAAATTGTATGTTAGGGCTTTTTGGGGGGATAATAAACATTATGATTTGTGTTTTGGCATTTTCATAACTGTGGTCACTATTTATTTCTGCAGTCTTCCAAAACTACATTGGTGACTTTTACATTGAATCATTTCATAGGACACATATTCATGAATTCAGTAAATACCTGAGTACCTGATATATCCCAGTTAGTACTCAGAGTATTTGGAAGTATGTTTGAAACCAAAAGTCTCTGCCCTTATCTACCACATTCTGGTGCAACTGTGTGTTATGGGACCACAGGGCAGACAAACCATAGACACAAAAAAGAATTTATGCAATATGTTTGAAGGTAATAAGTACTATGAAAAAATGAAAGTAAAGCAAGTTGGAGTTGGGGGACGTAGGTTGCCATTTATAACAGGGAAATCAAGGTAGACCTTAATTGAGAAGGTGGCATTTGACAAAAATTTTCAGAAGATCAGGAAAATGTTCACAGGTTCTTTTGACAGAAATGTGCCTTCCTAATTCAAGACACAAGGAGACCAAGGTTACTAGAGTAAGTCAAATACTGAAAGGTGAGTAGTAGGAGATGAATTTCCGGAGGGATGGGGGAACAGCCAAGGGCTATTGTAGAGACTGACTTTTGTGTTAAAGGGTAGCTAGTTGGTGTGTGCCCATAATCCTAGCAGTTCAGGAGGCCTAGGTAGTAGGATTAAAAGTTCTAGGCCAACCTGGGCAACTTAGGTAGACCCTGTCTCAAAAAAAAAGCTGAGTATGCAGCTCAAATTAGAGTGATAGTGGTTCAATCCCCAGTACCACACAAAAAAAATTTAAAAAGAAAGGGAAACTGCTCAGGGTTTAGCAGCCAGAATTGAGTGACGTGATCTCATTACATTTTAACAGGAGTACTGTGGTTGTGGTGTAGAGAATAGAATGTAATGTTGCAGGATAGAAACTGGGGGACTAGGGTTAGTCCAGAGTGATGCAGTAGAAGCATCAACTGGCCACATTTGGAATGTTTTCAGAGTAGGTCCAGTGGGATTTGTTGATAGATTGAACTAGAGATATGTAAGAAAAAAAAGTATCAAGGGTGAAGGAAAAGACAGGTGGAGAATTCAGTTTGGGAGCTGGGTGTGGTGGCACATGCCTGTAATCCCAGTATCTTAGGAATCTAAGATCAACTCAGGAGGCTAGGATCACAAGTTCAAGGCCAATTCCTGCAACTTAATAAGACCCTGCCCCCCCTCAAAGAAAAGACAGGATGCTCTGAGTTCAATCCCCAATACCGCCACCACCCAAAAAGTAAATAAATAAGCTGTTTGGAGCTCTCTAAGTTGTTGAGTAAGTAGTTGAATATGTGACTCTTGAGTTTTGGATTGGGGACATGCGACAGAGTTTACCATACCCATGTCTCATTTTCTTCTTGGTATACAGCTAGACAGCATTTCTCCCTTGCTTATGTTATGGGTTGCAACTTAATAACAGACTGATCACCACTGAGAAATCCAAATTTGAGAGTCTTTATTAAGCCGGCCAGCTGACTGTCTCACACAATGCCCAAAAAATGGCTATTGGGAGAACAGTCCTGGCCACAGGGTTGTAGGGGTTCTTATACCAAAAATTACATTAATCATAAGTGTCTGTTGCTACTCTAACATCATGAGAGCATCAACAGAGGGGGAAGTGGGTCAAAATGACCCTTACCTAGGTACAAACTAAAGAATGGTTACTAACATCCACACAATCATTGTTCACATGGTACATTGTTTAGGAGCAATAGGAATCAAAAGAGGGCAATTCTTTACTACATGGGAGTTGCCATTGTATATTATTAAACATGTCACACCAAGTAACTGATGATGGGCACAGAGGTGGAGTGTTCCCATGGGAGAAGCTTATTTCCTACATAACATGGAGTCTCAGAGCAAAATGGAGTCTATTTAGTCATTTCCCTTAGAGTCCAGCCTATAACATTCTCATGGAGTCAGATCTGTCAGCCCATCACACTTACAGTTAGTTGTCACATGATTGAATTCTAGCTAGTGAAATGTGAACACAAGTGATATGTACCATTTCTATGTCTGTCCATACAAATACCCTCCATCCTGTTTTCCCCTGACTGGCTGTAATGGAGATGATTACCAGAATACCAAAATATGTTGACAGTTATGTGTTATAAATAATAAGTTGTCCACAGCGTAGTTTCCAGAATGTCGGGAAAAGGATCACCCTGCTAACCTGTTCAGTCACCTAGTACTGTTAGATAACTAAGAAATACACTACATAGTGTTTGAGTTCTTATCATTTTGGGGTGTTATAGCAGTCAACCTATCCTAAATTAGGGAATTAAGATGGTATTTAAAGTTATGAGACTGATGTTTGCCCATCAAGGGGATGAGTATAGAAAGGAAAAAGAAGAGATCCAAAGTTGGAAAAAAGAGTCAAGAACCTGAGAAGGAGCAGCTGGTGCGGTAGGAAATCAGATGAAGAAAGTTTATTAATAGGGAGTGGTCAAGTGTAAAATTCTGCTGAGAGTTTGATTAAGATAAAAAGTTGAAAAAAAAGATAAAAAGTTGAGAATGTATCATGGAGTTAGCAAAGTGACATTATTCCTCTGGTCTACCCAAGAATAAAGCTAAGGGAGTTTTTGTTTGTTTATTTGTTTGTTTTTAGATTGGAGTGATTTTAAGAAAGAAGGGGAAATGAAGATAGTGCTGTATGGTTTGGATGTGGTTTGTCCACCAAAAGTTTATGTACTTGATCCCCAGTGTGATGGTATTGAGGTGATAGAACCTTTAAGAGGTTGGACCTTGGGCTGGGTATGTAGCTCAATAGTAGAATACTTATCTAGTCCTGGGTTCAGTCCCCAGCACCAGGAGTAAACAAAATAAAAAGAGATATGGGACTTCACTGTACAAAATGTGTTAATGCTATCTCAAGAACAGCAAGGCTACCCCTTATTGCCTTGACCCCCTTCTGCATGCTGACAGTTCCCTTTCTGCTTCTCTGCCATGTTGTGATACAACTAGCTTCCCTCACCCATACTCATGTTGTTTGAATTTCCCCTACCCACCAGAATTCTGAGTTGAGTAACCTTTTTTATTAATTATCCAGCATTGGGTATTTGTTATAGGAACACAAAATGGAATAAAACAGGGAAGTAGGGTCAAGAAATTTTTTTGATGATGAAAAAGTAAGGGCATAATGTACCATAAATGAACCATTAGATAGTAAAACATCAATGATTTCAAGATGAAGTAATTGCTGAAGCAGTGTCTCTGAAAAGGCAAGAGAGAAAAGGATTTAGTGCACAAAGAAGGATTCCAGTCCTATTGACTTTCAATAGAATACTCCATGATCACAGGAAATAAGGCAAAGTATGTGCTAACAAGTTGTGCTAGGTCAGTAGATAATGATGGTTGGAGTCTGATGTGGTCTCTTGCAGTTGCTTCAGCCTTTTTCCCTTAAGGAAGTAAGGTTATCAGCCTGGGGTAATAATTTGGAGATATGGTATTTGAAAGTGAGAAATGAGTGTGTTAGAGTTTTTTTTAGCAGCATGAGAGTGAATTGAGTAGTGATGAGTGGTAAAATCGATAAGCAACATTAAGTTATGTAATGTCTGTACAGCATTGTGGATCTCCTGACTTTTTGGTGTAGGTCCTCAGATCAGAGTTAAATGTTGTTACTTGTCAAGGCAGTTTAACACTTGATATGAGTCATTCTCATTTTAACTCAAACATAGTATCACTGGGAAATAGAACATAAATTATTACTTCTCCTTGAAGCATCTGCCATTATCCTGCCATGATTTTAAGCTAAATTCTGAGAGATCTGATAACTGATCTGATTTTTCTTTTTAAAATTTTTCTTCATTCTCTCTATTAGGTATGTGTTTTGTCTATATAGAAAAAACATAGAAATCATTGCCATCTGACTTTTTTTATTCTATATAGTGACATTTTTGCTATTGTTACTTTTATTGTTACTTTTTTTACTCTTAATTTTAATTTGTCTTAGTCCATACTTTTTCTACTGCCTGAAATATAGATTTCTTCCCCATCCTAGTCCTCCAAACCTTTCAGACTTAACTCACCTACCATTTATTGTAGAAGGCCTTCATAACCCCTAAGGCCTAATTTGTCCTCTCCTTTTATAGCATCCTAGAATTTACCTATATCATTTTACTCACCATTGTATTGTAGTTTTTTTTTTTTTTGTTGATGTTGTCTGTTTCCTCTTGACTGGTACTGTTCAGTCATACTTTCAGTGATGATGGAAATGTTCTTTGTCATCCAGGGGGATAGACACCAGCCATAATATGTATGTGATTATTTTGCACTCAGAATTTGCACATTAGAACTGAGAACTCAATTATTTTAAAATTTTAATTAGATGGTCACATGTAGCTAGTGATCACCTTGATCAGTACAGCTCCATACTTATTTATTTATTTATTTATTTATTTATTTATGTATTTATTTATTTTTGAGAAAAGAATCTTTGTTGCCCTGACTGGTCTAGAACTCCTGGAGTTGAGCAGGTCTGCCTCAGTCTTCTGAGTAGCTGAAACTATGGATATACAACACCCAGTTTCTCTTCCCCATTAAAGTTGAGAATCATGTGGGATTCATATTTAATTTATCATTGCTTAACATTGGAGTTACTGCTACTTAAGTGATTGAATGCCTTTTCAGTACTCTTAGTCAAAATACTTACCAGTCAAGTAGAGTATGGCAATTTCCTTCTAAAAGATAACTGTGGTGTGTGTGTGTGTGTGTGAGAGAGAGAGAAAGAGAGAGAGAGAGTGAGAGCGCATGCATGCATGCATGCATGTACATGCACGAGCTTGTGTATATGTGTGATGCTGGAGTCAGACCCCTTTTCTAAAACTTCTGTCTTTAACCAGTTTTTCAGTTTGTTTTCAGAATTACATTGACTTATGCAGCACTAAGTTCTTAAGTCCTATAAATTTAAGGGATTTTCTTCCACATTAGGACTGAAAAATCACATACCATAAGATTACTTCAAAGATTGTCTGAGGGCTGGGCAGTGCTGAAGAAGCAGTTCATGGACCAGGCATAGTTTGTGAGGCAGTTTCTGCTTCAAAAAAAAAAAAAAAAAAAAAAAAAACACTTCTACTTCATAAGTTAATATACTGTAATTGTGCTTGATTTCATTTGAAGAGTGGAAAAGGGTTTCTAAAAGATAATTGTGGTGTGTGTGTATGAGAGAGAGAGTGAGTGAGTGAGTGAGAGTACATGTATGCATGTGTGTACATGCACGAGCATGTGTATGTGTGATGCTGGAGCCAGACCCCAGTTGCATACATACTATGCATGTGCTCTACACTGAGAGCATTCATAACTCCAAAGATAACACTCTTAATTAAGATGACAAGTTATGTACATGGTAGCATATGATTAAGATGGAGAATTACTAAATGCTATAGGAGTTCAGAAATAAAAGTATTTTGGGCTAATGGGGTCTTGATATGAAGTAATGTAGGCAGGTAGAAGAAAGTCAAAATGGTGAAATAGACAGTGGAAATCATATTTAAAAAACATTAGAGTTTCAAATACATATAGTTCTTGGTAAATTAATATAACAATCTGATCATAGTTGCAAATTCTATGATGTAAAATTTGACTAAATTAGATGGGACTGGATGGTGGAGAAGAATGATAAGCTGAAAAAAATGTGCACTTTCTATTGTATGCATTGGGCAAAATCTTTTGAGGTGTTTTGTTTGTTACCAGGATTGGAGAAGGGGACACTGTCAGCATTTAATGAACAAGATCCAGGGAAGTCAGTCATCCCACAATACTCAGTATACTCTGTACATTTAAAAATTATTCCAAATAACTACATGTTTTTCTGGGTTCAATGATGTGGGTGAAAAAAATAATTATAATGATCTAAGCTTAGAAATTTAACTATTTTATGTATAAGGCATTTGTAGAGCACACAAATTTTCAGAAATTAAGATGTTATGTATGTTGGAAGAAGATTAAAGTTTTTATCTTTGAAAACTTTATCAAGAGTTCTTCAGCACTTTAGAGGATGTGGGGGGAAAGGTACCCCCATACATTGCTTGTGGAAGCTGCAAATTGGTGTAAGCACTCTGGAAAGCAGTATGAATATTTCTTAGAAAACTTGGAATGGAACCACCATTTGACCCAGTTATCCCACTCCTCAATTTATACCGAAAGGATTTTAAATGAGCATACTTCAGTGATGCAGCCACATCAGTGTTTATAGCAGCTCAATTCACAATAGGTAGATTGTGTAACCAACGTAGATGCCCTTCAACAGTTGAATAGATAAGGAAAATGTGGTACATATACACAATGGAATATTACTTGGACATAAATGATGAAATTATGACATTTGCCAGTAAATGGATGGAATTGTAGACATTATGCTAAGTGATATAAACCAATCCCCATTAACCAAAGGCCAGTTGTTCTCTCTGATGTACAGATGCTGACTCACAGTGGGGGGGGGGCATTCACCAGACTGGAAAGGGCAGAGTCAGGGGAGAGGGTATGGGAATGGGAATGAGTAGAATAAATTGGATATAACTTTCCTACATTCTTATATAAATCCATGACCAGTGTAACTCCACATCATGTACTTCATGTATATATGATATGTCAAAATACATTCTACAGCTATGGATAACTAAAAAAAAAAAAAAGAGAAGGCCTCCCAAAGGAAAAAATAATTCACCTGAGAACAAAACCAAAGGCTGAATGTTCTCTCTGCTCTGTGGATGCTAACACACAATTTGGGAGGGGGGATGAGTAGAGATGTACTTTGGATTAGATAGAGGGGAATGAAGGGAGGGAGGATGGGAATGGTAAAGGTAGTAGAAAAAACCAGACATTATTTTCCTGTGTTCATATATAAATATATCCTGGTGCAACTCTACATAATATACAACCACAAGAATTGTAAGTTATACTCCATGAATGTATGTCAAAATATACTCTACTGTCATGTATAACTAGAAAGAACAAATAAAACATTTTTAAAAATGAAAATTATGTAATTGGTGGCTTGTACACAAACATTTGTACAGTGTTTGTGACTCAAACACTCAAACATTCAAAATTTGCATAGAAACACTGTACAAATGTTTGTGACTCAAATATTCTTCCCTTCAGTCTGAAGTTGTAGCTCTCATAGTCATAGTGGTTCTATATATAATATAGAAGCAAGCAACTCCTTTTGCTGTTTATCACAATAATTATTTATACATTTTAAAATATAAAATATTTTAAATTTTTAAATTTAAATTGATTTATTTTATATTATTGGTCACATTAGTATTAATAAGTAGTAGGTTTTCCAAATTGCACTTATGCAGGTGATCTCTTAATTTCACTTAGGACAGTTACAGGAATTATCACAAAATAGTTGTTATAAAAAGTGGAAATCAATTTCTATAATGGTGGACTGGGATTATTATGACAAACCTTTCTGATGAATAACTAACCTAAAAACCTTTGATTTTTTTTTTTGACCTGAACAGCTGAAGAGATAATGAGGAGCTGTCATGCAAAATTCTAGGAAAGAGCAGGAACCAAAGAATGAAATGGGTTTTGCCCTAAGGTTGGTTTCTAGTCTATACATGTTTGGACCTGGGTTTGGTAGATTTTTATGAAGTAAAGAGGACATAAATCATGGCCCAATATTCATCTAAAGTCAGTGTCAGAAAAAACAATCTCATTGTTAGATGGATCCCCAAGGATTATCATTAGGTTATCAGCAAAACAGAACTAAATTGTTTGCCCATTTTTGTACCTCAGGGATCAAAGGGAAGGTTGAATGGAGCAGGGGACGAAATGAAAGTAAGAAAAACAAATCTTTCAAATTGTGAGGACAGTTTTAGTGTTCACATTGATTTGCTGCCCAGATTTGCTGTGAGTGGTCCATTGACCCTCAATCCATTAATCACGATTCTTAGTTTCAGACTAATGGTATTCCCAAGGCCTGGCAGAAGGAAAGGCAAATCACTTATGGAGAAAGACCTTTCATTCTCAGGGAATTATGGACAATGAATAGTATGTTGTCACAAGTAACCAAGCACAGTAAAAATAATAATAAGCAAAATTATGTATAATTGTATTAGACTACATGTTATATATCTGTAGAATTATTTGAGCAGTATAATTTGTGCAGTTTTCTTTATGGACTTAAAAGTAAGCTTTTTAAAAATAGAAAATAACCAAGCATGTGTTCACATGGCAATATGAATAAGATATAGAGCAGAAATAGATCCACAAAATCCTCAGATGCTGTAAATATCAGATGAATTTAAAACAATCACTGTTGAGTTTAAAAGAATTGAAGACAAGCAGAGAAGAGATTATAAAGAATGACTTCCTAGATGTTGGGGAAAAAAGTAAATTCCAGAAATGAAACTACTGTATAACAAATACACCTAAGTGAAAGACTTAACAGATTATACTTAGCTGAAGAAAGAATTGGTTCACCTAGAAAATAAGGCAGAAGAGGCTTACCAGAATACAATCCTGAGAATCAGAAAGCTGTAAAATATTGAAGAGGGTTTAAGAGACATGGAAGACAGTGAGACCTGACATTTAATGAGAGCTTGGTCAAATTTGTTTTCAAGATTAAATATTTTGTCTTCGATGTCTGAGGTTCTGTCTTCCAGGTGTTCTATCCTATTGGTTATACTTTCTATGGAGTTTTTAATTTGATTTATTGTTCCCCTCATTTCAAGGATTTCTATCATTTTTTTTTCAGTATCTCTAACTCTTTATTGAAATGATCTCTTGCTTCCCATATTTGCTCTTTTAACTGTTGAGTGGTCCAATCATTTAAAGCCTGCATTTGCTCTTTTATCTCATTTGCTTCTGTTCATTTTAATTATGTACATTCTGAACTCCCTTGCTGACATTTCTTCTGCCCTGCTGTCATTGGAATTTATTGATGTAGCATCTAGGGTTGTTTGGGACATTTTCTTCCCTTGTTTTCTCATATTGCTCAGATGTCTACCCCTCTAGTAGTGAAACTCTATTGACTTATAGTATCCCTGTAGATTCCAATAACTTGCCTCCTAGCCTTCAGTAGCCTGAAGTCTTGGAGGAACTTGATAATGCAGTCATAATGCACCTGAAAAGGTGGGGTATATTTCCTGCTGGTGGGAAGAGGCACCTCCACTTGTTGACTGATGGTCAGTCAAAAGGGAGAAAAAACTATGGGCTGGTGCATGGCTGGTCTGGGCCTGTGTCTGTGGTTCTACTACTCTGGTAGGAAAGCCTCATCTGGTGGGGAAAACTCACCTGGTGGGGATGTCTCACTGGGCAACTCTCTGAGAAGTTCCCTTCAGTTCAGAACCACCACCTGGGCTGGGTAGCCCTCCTCTGTGACATTCCCAGGGGTCTTGATCTTCCTCCTCAGCCAGGGAGCCTCACCCTGTTACTGAGACTCTTGATGGGCAGTCTAAGGAAGTTAAGGATTTTCCCAGGACATCCATAGATACCAAAGCAGAGCCAAGTCTACTCCATGAGTTTTTCTTTGATAGAGTGGGAATATGGGAGGGTCTTTGAGTTGTTTAATTCTCCAAATTTTGCTTGGGGGAATTTTTTTCCTTCATGGTAAAATAGTACAATATTTCAGTCTGTTTATGTGCTTCCTTTGAAATACAACTCAGATTGAGAAAGGGTAGATAATAATAAAACAAATAGAACCTGAAGTTTTTTTTAATTTATAATTGAATTTGTTTCATTAAAGGCTTAAACACAAGTATAACTAATAAAATCAATAAGTTTTTTGTATATCAATATCTATAATACTGAAAAGAATACTGGTGATGTTTCCTTCTGCCATCGGAATTTAGGCAGGAAATAGAGTCAGATGGTGCAAGGTGCAGAGTCTTATTTTTTACTCATTCCACTCTAGCCCCAAAGAAAATAAGGTGACTGAGAAATTGAGACACATTATTGACTGAAGATAAGTAGCATTATTCATGGAATCCAATAATGAATAAGAGAAATACATTTACATTCATTATAGGTGCAGAAGACTTGAGGAAGAAAAACTTTGCATCTTGTGCAATGTAGACACACTTGAACTTCTGTGGAGTCAAATCAACCTTGAACAAAAATAACCAATAGGCAAACACCCACAAAAATCATTGCTGCAGCCAAGATCCACCAATAGATGCTAAGAGTAGCAGGTGAAAGTTTGAAAAGAACAGGCAATCATCATAGTTTCAAAGCATTTTTGCCCAAATATTTATGAACTACAAATGAAAGACAATGATCTAGAAAATGTCATTGTAACCATAAAGTCACGATGAACATCACCAGAATTAAGAGTCATTAACATTATGGACATTTTGATGCAATGCATTGAGAAAGACATGTTTTCTTGTCTGTGGTGTTTATGTGAGACATTTATAAGTTCAGTTCAATCATGAGAAAATATGAGACCCAGTCACCTGAAGAACACTCTACAAAACAAACTGATAGAATTACTCCTAAAAATCTAACTCATAATAATCAAGGAAAGACTAAGGAAATGTTTCAAGATTGGAAGAGAGTAAGGAAAAATAACAAAATTGTGGCATGGCATCCTAGACTCTTAGAAACAAGAGACTATTAGTGGAATACATGAACTTGGAATATGATCTGTGGTTTGATGATGGATACACAAATGTAAATTTCCTGGTATTGATGCTTTAACTTAAGGGACAAAAACATTAATGCCATTGGAAACGGATGAGAGATAAACAGGAATGGTTAAGTTATTTTTGCAACATTTATGTAAGTCTAATATTTGAGAGTTAACATTTATTAAGATTATTTCACCATGATAATACAGACTTTGAGGGAATCTACCCCCCACCCAGTTTTATAATGTCACTGAGAGAAAATGAACTAATTTGGGGCTCCTATCTAGTTAAGAAAATATTAATGTTTGCATGAGGAAGAAAAGAAGGCATATTTGGGGATGGTAAGAGAGCCCTCTGAAGGCTTGAAGGATATGAATTCTGGGCATATTTATTTGCCATTCCTCATTTCAAGTAAAATTTGGAGTCCAGGAAAAATTATGAGTAGCTCCAAGGCCTGCAAATAGAGAAGGCAGGGTCTGGGTTTCAAAGACATGTGAATTCCTTTTCCAAACCTGAATCTTCTGCCTGGTACCTGTGTGACCATTCTGTCCATCCTGTACTGTTAATTATTCTGTGCCTTCTTTGCCTTCACATTCATTAGGATTAACAATGTATATTTTCCACATTTGCTAGATTTACTGAAATAAAGAATGAAAAAGATCTATTTTTCACATCTCTTTAAAACAATAATTTTCTAATTAAACTCAATCAGCATCATAACAAAGTTTAAAAGAAGGGGGAAAGAGACATGCTCTTTTATTAGCAAGTTTGTGTACTGTCTTTAAGTTCTATGATTATATCTTTTAAGATGGTTGTGCATTTAGTACTTTTTTATTGTTGTTTGTTGTTTGGTACTGGGGATTCCACTCTGCACCTCTGGTTGGATCCTTTTAATGGAAGTGTCTTCTCTCACTGGCTTGCTGACCTGAGGGAATAGATGGAGGTGTCCATTGACAGTCGCAGGGAGAAGACAACCTAGTGCAGCAAACTCCACATGGCCCCAATGCTCCTTTCAACTCTGAGGATCCCTGGCTCAGTCCAAGAGGAAGAGGAGCCTGGCTGGCTGGAACCCTCAGCCAGCCATCTCACCCTGCCTCAGATGCAGCCCAGCAGTTTCTGGTGAGTGGGTAGTTCTGTCCCCTGTGCCTACTGCCCAGGGCCAGAGGGTGCATGGGAAAGGGGTGCCAGGGGCTCAAGCCCTGGAGAGCTCCACAGGAGGCCTGCCCCACGGAGCTGCTTCAGGGCTGCAAGGTGCTCACATCTGGACCTGCATTCCTTCTTCTTAGGCATCAATGGAGCTGCTTTCCTGTCACACCTCCCCATAGATACAGTGCTACATGTACTGGTGAGTTGTGGGCACTCTCCCCTGTCCCTGCTGCCCTGGGACAGGAGGGTGCATGGAGAAGTGATACAGAAGGTGGAACAGGGGGCTCAGGCTTCACAGGAAGTGGAGGGCATCGGCACAGCACTGGGGCTCCACATGCCGCAGGTCGCCAGTTTGGTAGGACTCTGACCCTGGGGTGCTAGGGCATTTCTGGGGCTTCAGTAGGGTGTGGGTGGTTGTCTCTCATGTTTCTCTTGGGGGACACCTCTGGCCGCTGCCTGTGGTATTTGCTGTGACTTTGTTCTCCAGGGGAGGCAGGTATCCTGGTGAGGCAGAGGAGGGGAAGAGTTGGAAAGTCCCCTGAGACACACAGGTCCCCTAAGTGGGGTTGGACTGGAGGCACGGGCCGCTCTGCTCCTTTGCCTCCTGAGGGGAAGGAAGAGGAGAGGGTTTTCAGAAGGTGGGTGAGCAAGTGGTGGCCACAGCTTTTCCAACTCCTGGGAGACACTGAGGCTGTGTACAAATGGGCATTCAGAGGAGCAGGAGGATCAGGAGGAGCCTTCACATAGGGAGCCTGCCAGAGGTGCAAGGAATGTGAGATGCTCAAAGAACCAGGAGAGCTAGTGGCAAGCGTTGCGTTATCCCAGTCATTGTTTTGGGTGTCTTTGTGCCTGATTCCTCTGCTCCCCAACATGGGTGGATAGCTCCAGGTTCTCTCCCTCCCATCATCCCCACACTGCCATATCCACTCTCCTGTCACTTCCCTTTCTCCTACCCTACTTTCTACCCACTCCTTTTTTGGGATATGCTTGGGGAAACTACTAATGACAAGATGCCTGAACTTGTTCTGACTCTGAACTGCCTTGAACTCTTTTCCTCCCATCCTTTCCTTTCTGGGACCTAGAATGTTCAATGGCCACTAATAATTAGCTTTTCTTCTGAAAAAATGGCAAAAACATTAGGTCAAAATACATGGTGCCTCTTTTTTTGTGTGACTGTGTCCACTGAAGACATGGCACTGGTTATGTTTCCATCACCTCTTAGCCTGTGTCTTAATTTTCTAGACACAGAAGTAGCAGATTTTGTTTTGAGTCTTGGTCATTTCTAGGCTCAGCAAAGTTTAGTCAGCTGGACCTTCTGTCACTTATCAGAAAATGTTTGACTTAAAGATAGATAATTCTCTCTTCAAACTTTATATTATTTGGGGGGGTTGTTGAAGGATTTCTTTAGAAAATTGTTAGTGCAAGATGAACAGAGTAACAAGTCAGAGTTACTATGTTTTAGACTGACTTTGTTAACACATTGGACAGAATGGGATTTTATGACATTTGATCCACTGAGTTGATGTAAAAATCTTCCCTAAAGCTACAAATAAGTCTTGTTAATATCTTAATTGGCCTATGACTAAAATAAGTGTTTATAAAGTGTATAGTTTACTCTCCTCCTTGGTTCAGACCCAACGGAGTAACTTTCAGTGTTAGATAGTCAAAATAGTGTAGACTGTCACATGTTCTGTTTATCAGAATAATAAAAAGATACATAGTAAGGAAAGATGAAATCAGAATAATTGATTCAATATGTGTGATAACCCTGTCTACCTAAACTCTTTCTAACATGTCATTAGTTTCATAAAATATAGAGAATAAAAACTTTTTACTCTGTAGCACAGGGTAGCTGTGTTGACCAAGCAGGTTTTTAAGTATGTTTGTTCATATGTTCAATTTTTAGATACTGGTTCAAGATTTTGGTGGGAAGAGCTGGAATATAAAATCATTTGCTTTGTTCTGTCAATGCATGCCTTTTTCCCCTTATTTTTAGTATAACATGTTCCTTCATATCCTTCATTGATGAAGTAGTACTAACTGAAAAGCAGTAGGAATATTTTATTGTGAATGTAGAACTACAATGGCAACAAAGGAAGGGATTTAAACATGAACATAATAATGTCTCCTAATATTAGAAAACTCTGAACACTCTTTTTGCCCACTTTCTTTGTTACTGTTTATTAATGTTGAATATTTATGAGATGCTTTATTTTAAACAATTATTGCTATTTCCTAGTCTTTATAAAATTATAGGATCATGTCCTGGCTTTTTCTACATAGCTTTTATACATCCAGAGTGATAAATAATTAATTTTTTACTTCATTGGGGAAAAATCTATAACATGTTAAATCCAACTCATAAAATATTCTCTAGGATTTTTTTTAAATACTTTATAAATTGTCACTACTTTCCTACATGGAATGAAATAATAATTTTAGGTTCTTTTGAATTTTAAGTGAGCAATTTCAGCTTGAATTTTAAATAGGAAATAGTTATTGAGAATACATGTTATAAAAGAATGATGGCATTTTTCATTTTAAACTCAGGATAAGCAACAAGTTAATGGCATTTAAAATGTGCTTTATATCACAATTGTGAAGTACAAAACTGCCCATAACAGAAAACTTGGTACAGTTAACTAGTGTACAACCTGTAATGTTGCCATTTTCTTTGAACTAATGGAGAAAAGGAGTGATTGGACTAACTTTTAAGAATTCTTATTGTCATTAGTGGATTCTTTGTCATTATTTTGCCCACAGTATAGTTATTTGGTGTTTACTTTTGATGTTTGCAAAATGTTGACCTGGAAAGAATAATTGCCAAGGGCCAGAAAAAATGTATTCAGTTTAGCTTTCTATTCCTACCCTATTTTCTCTCCCTGTTGGCCAAATTGGAAAGTCAATAGACATCTACCAAAAAATCTAATAATGTCGTTATTGTGTTTTGCAGTAACTTATCATAGTGGATACTGTATTTCAGGAGTAGATTTGTAAATCCATGGCATATTGGGATGACATGACAATTATCTTGCTTTCCAAAGTCTCTTTTTAAAAAGATATTTTTAAATATACTCTAACGTAGTCTACTTAAGCTGTCATTACAAGATACCACAGTGGGTGGCTTGAAAAACAAGCAGGTATTTTCTAAGTTGAGAAGTTTGATATGAAGGTGCCATCTTAGAGTTCTAATGAGGGCCTAATTCCTGCTTTGTAGAGGACTATCTTCCTAATGTGCCATCTCCTGGACTTTCCTCTGGTGCCTGTGTGTGGGGAGGACATATCAGAGAGAGAGGGAGGGCTGTTTTCCTCTAATAATGGCACAGATCTTTTATGAGTGCTTTTCTGCAGGATCTTATCTAAACCTCATTACTTCCCAGAGGCTTACGTCCATAACTATCACCCTGGGATATTAGAACCTCAACATAGAAATTTGGGGGTCACTTAAACATTCAATGCATAATATAAACTCCTTGAAAGAAATTAACTTTAATGTCATCCTCTGCTAGGTACTATATCTTTTTGTTAAAAATTCACAAAAGCCCATCCTATAGCTATTATACCTGTTTTCAGATGAGGGAATAAAGACCTTAGGTTAAATAATTGCCTCCAAGATCCTGCCACTCTAGTGGTACTGAGATCCCATTTTAGCATTCAGACAACTATATTCACTGGGATGGAATGCTGAAAAATTAGTTCAATGTAAATGTTTGCTCTTTATTAGCAGTGGTAAGTTGGAAAATCCAATCAAAATTAGATTTAAACTGAATTAAGCAATTTTAATACTTAAAAAATGGAGTCATATAAAATGTATAATGTACATGTTTATTACTCAATGAATTAAAATCTGGTACTAAAAAGATATAAAATATTTGCATACTTATTTAAAGTCAGGAATTTATCCGTTTTTTATGCATAAAATGAATGAATGTGATTGTTGGAAAGCAATATATAGTTGGCATTGTGATGCAAGTATTAGTATTTTTGCTTTGTTTTCTTTTATATTTTACTTATTTTAAAAAATATTTTAGATGTTAATGGACCTATATTATATTTATTGATTTATATGTGGTGCTGAGAATTGAACCCAGTGCCTCACACATCCTATGCAAGTGCTCTACCACTGAGCCTCATCCCAGCACTATATATTAGTTATGTTTACTTCTTTGTTTTGATTGTACATTTCAGTATTTGAGTATGTGCCACCAAAGGAAAGACAATCTGGATGCATATGCTATATGCACTGCTGCACTAGTGGGTGAAAATTTTTCCTTAAAGCAGATAAATATTATTTCCTGAAGATGGTTTATTAGAGTGAAAAAGAGTGAAAAGAAACTTGCTTTTGTTGCATAAA
The DNA here is from genome assembly GCF_902686445.1 of Sciurus carolinensis. Lineage (NCBI taxonomy): Eukaryota > Metazoa > Chordata > Mammalia > Rodentia > Sciuridae > Sciurus > Sciurus carolinensis. The sequence continues at coordinate 1,081,810 of NW_025920153.1, forward strand.
TATTAATTTAATATAATAATGTTTTGTCTATATTTGAATAACTCATTCTTGTTTCTTTTCATGGGTAGTGTAAATACTTTCAAGAATTTTCTAAATTTTGTTTGTGAAATATGGGAAAAGGACCCAAAGATAATTATTCTTTCACTCTATTCTAGGTTATTTATTAACTTTGTCCTTTTCATCTCATGTAATTAATCCAACTATATTTTTAATTGCTGACTTTGTTTTAGTATGTGTCAATGATCAATAATATAAAAGTTGATAAAAATTAATAAATTTGTGATAAATTACAAATTAACATCATTGAAGCTGTTATTATTCCAAATGTAGATGTCCTCCTTAATTTAATATGTATTACTAAAGAAAAGGGGTCAGAGGAGGATGGAAATGTGTACTAGACACTGGAGTACATGCTGTAATTCAAAGATGAAGAGACTGATATGTTCATATTACAATGCTGTGACATTTTCATGGAGAGAAATTCTCATTTTGGGGCCAAATGTCATTTACAAGACTCTACCTCTTTTGGCTGACATTGAGCTTCAGAGGGACCATGTTTGTTTCTGCAGTCTCCCCATATTATATATTGTTTAATTCTGGGATTAGGAGAAACAATATTGAACTACTAAATTAGGGTCAGAGTAGTCATGGCCTAGAAGTAGTCAAAAGTAAATATTTATTTTTCATATCAGGGATTGAACTCAGGGGCACTTAACTCTTCTCCACATTCCCAGCCCTTTTCTATATTTTATTTAGAGAAAGGGTCTTGCTAAGTTGATGAGGCTGGTTTTGAACTCACATTCCTCCTGCCTCAGCCTCCAGAGTTAACTGGGATTATATGTGTGCACCACTGTACCTGACTGCAAAGACAATATTGATATAGTAGAAAATAAAAATCAAACAAAGGTTTTGCATATTGGAGCTATATAGTGTTAGTGATTGTTGGGAGAGAGTAATCTAGATGCAGCTTTTAGACCAGTTGGGGCAGTAATTTGGCATTATTGAGACTTGTTAATTACATGATCTATACTAACTTGTTAGTTAAAAGTAAGATATAGCCTTCAAGGATTTTTTTTTTTTAGATAGATTGAAATATAGCATTCTAGTATCTATTATAAGTAAAAAGAAATGGCTTGTTTTTAGTGGTCAGTTTTTAAAGGTCAAGCATTGGTCAGCATCAGTAGTAAAATTTGGTTTAATGGAGAAAATATCTCTAATAAAATTCCAGTGTTCTTGCTATACAGGACTTAAATGCACTTACTAAAATTGTCATATATTTTTATTTTTTTTAATATCATAAAGACTACTTCAGCAATAACATGACCATGGGATTGTGAGATAGTTACTTAAACTTTATAAAGGTCAAACTGTGTAAGAAGAGAGAACCTGTTTGATAGTGTTCTGGGAATTTGAAATAATGCATGTAAAGCAACTTGCAAAGTGTATTGCACCCAGTGAACACTCACAGTTGGTGATTATTTTTGTTATTCTTTATATGTTGAGGGAGAACTATTGGTAATGGTAGTAAATTTATTTAATCAATCTATTTCTTCAGTGTGATGAATGTTTTTACCAGCAATTCACAAGTACTATTGAATCAAAATAATCTCTGACTTTTTAAATGATTCATATCATCTGGATTTTATAACAGTCTTCTTCATTCCCACCCAATTTGAGAAATCATTCCTGTAGTGAACTGGTGTTACTAATGGGTATATGGTGCATCCTCCATGTGTGTTGGGGGAAGAGTTGGGTGTGGGAACAAAATGATCTAGAATATTCATTTTTCCTTCCTTCATTCCTTCCATGCTGTGACTTGAACCCAGGACCTATGCATTCTAGACAAGTAGTCTATCACCAAGTTGTTCCCCTGACTCTGTCATAGTTGTTTCTTAACTAATGGCCATGAGGAGAAGCCTTATTCTTTCAGTAAGTACATTGGTAAGCTTTTTCTTAGAGCTAATCAACTTTTTCTCTTAACCATTTGCCCACATTCTCTTTCCCTTGTTCAGGCCTGTGCTTGACATCTAAATAGTCTAGAGAAAATTAATTCTTTGTTAGTGACTCTTATGTGTAACTCTGAAGATTTTTTAAATTAAAGCAAAATAACTGATCATAAATGTACCTATCTAAAGAAGAAACTGATACTGCATTTTATTCTTTATCTAAAAATCTGCTTGGATGTTACTATTCATTACCTTATATTATCATTCATGAACTTTTGCTCTTTTAAGTCTGTGAGTGGCCTACCCTGAACTTTAAATTCATGATTAAATACAACAGCAATAACAAAATTTAAAAGGGTGTGTGTGTGTCTGCCTGTGTAATTTCAACCTCTGTCAAAACAACATTTATATCTTGGTTTGTGTTTCTAATGTTCTATGTAATTCTTAATGGGTTCTTGAGTTTTAGGAAAAACTGTTGTTAGGGTTCAGTACAAAGGAAGGATTCACTCATAAATGAAATTTAAAGTGAAGGCAAAGTGAGTTAAAATTTTCTTCATTCCATATTACCATCTTAATTTTCCTCCCTTTTTAATTCTACTTCATATTTTTGAGTTTTATCAGGTTTTTTAAGGGGGGGAGACTTTTAAAGTTTATGTATAAAAGTATCTGTTCCATTTATTTTATTTATTTTTATCCTTTTAGTGGAAGGTTTTGCCATAGCATTTTAGTTTATTTCTTATCTGGACTACTTTCTGTCTGCCCTATTACATTTTGAAAGTTAATCTTAAAGTATATAACAAGGGAGAATTTAGAGAATCTAAGTTCCCTGATGCAGTCAGTAGTATCAAATATTACCTTGTATTTTTTATAAATAGTTTTAAAGATACTTTTGTTTAAGATACTTTTAATTATTTAATTAAAAAAATTTTAAAGTATCAAGTAATTCTTTAGTCTATCATTTTAGTGTTTTTTGTCAGTCCATCAATAATTTATTTTATAAATTTTATATGTATTATTATTTTTCATTTTATTTTTTAATCTGTTCTGTGACAATTTTAGCATGTGATGCCTCCCTCCCTGTCTCTCCACTTGAACATTTTCTTAGGATGGTTACCCAGAAGTGTCATTTACGAATCAATGTTTATGTACTTTTTCTCGGATTGCCTGTTGTCCCAATATCACTAGTTATTCACCACATCCATATTTAGTGTTACAATATTTCAAATACTTGGTTTTGATACTTTGTTTATCAAAAGATGTCATAACTTATATTTAAATTTCTTTGGTTGGTTCCACTACCTCTGTATTTTCTCTCCAAATTGCTAAGGAGACTGTTTCCATTCTTTGGATACTTAGACACCTTTTTTCAAAAAAATATACAATGACATTTTCTTTTTTTATATCAAACATTTTTGTATTATTTTATTAAGAATCATAATTTTTGTCAATTTTTCTATTTACATACTCCTTTCAGGTCTCTTCTTTATTATTTGTGCTTTAATATATATTATTACCTCATATGGCAATTCACTCAGTTTTTTCCTCAGTAGTTTTAATATTCTTTAATGTGTTTATTCTGATTTTATAAATGGCAAGTAAAAAATGTAGACTTAACATAAAAATGTTATTGGAGGAAAATTCCAGTTGACACTTTCAGCTCTGGCTGTCTCTTATTTCTTCAACACTACCTGTGTACTATAAAACTTGAAACTTTCATATGTAAGCATGTCTATGAGAGTTGCATCAGCAGTTGGAATAGATTTGCTCTTAACCATTGTCCAGCTTATACCAGTTAGAGCAGATCAGTAAGAGATTAGGTAGCTTATCAGATTTTGTCAGTTTGTGTTACCATCAGTGATAGACTTGTGGTTATGAAGAAAGAAGTAAATCATATTTTGCCTAAGGTGTTAGACCCATTTCTTAGAGGAGGTAATGCTAAAGCTTTTGAATAGGCTAAGTTTAGCAACTGGGTGCATCTCAGTACATTAAATTCAACTGTTTGACTTGAAATATCTCTGTTGTATGAAAATATACAAAGGATTTTTTGGTACATAATAGTCCTTAAGCCAAATCTATGATCGCCCACCGCCCGCGGGGACAATCACAATGCGTATGCTCTTCTTGATCACAGGAACCAAAAGGACTTTATTCCACAAGTCTCAGACTTACATTGAGAACATCAGCCTATCAGAGAGCAGACTACCAGGAAAGTCAGCCTATCAAGGAACAGTCTCCAGGCAGATACCAGGATTGCCTCATGTACAACAGCCAAAAACAGAGTTACTTCCTGAAACTTGTATATGAGTGCAGCTATGTCTGGCAAGCTGCCAGGCGCCAGCTTAGAGATCAGGCCACTGTGCGGCTTGGGGCCCTCAGAGACCACCCCTGACATCTCCCCCTTATTTTTTAAATAAAGAAAATATGACTTGGGACCATGCCTGTCTTAGATTGTCCATGGCAAATTACATCCTTACCCATCATTGGAATTCTGACCTCCAGGCGTCAGAACCCTGTCTTAGGTTGGTATGCATTTCCATGGATCTTACCCGTCTTTGACTACTGGTCCAGCATGCTTAGCCATACTTGGGGGGATGTGCCTGTCTCAATGGCTGTCAAAGTCTGTACTATAGCCCGTTGATGACATTGGGCATCTTGGTGAGCTCTAATTTGGCTGCGTATAACATAGGCTATCCCTAAGCAGATAATAATCAGAACAGCTACTCTTCCAGCCCACTGTTTTGTCAATCCCAGGGCTTTAGATAACAAAGAGAACATCTCGGATACCGAAGCAACTTGAACCCTGGTGGCATTGACTCTGAGTATTTCAGCTCATAGCTGACTGGTTAAATTATCAAACATAGATGACCAATTGCCAGTAAGGTAGACAGAGAGATTTTTAGATAACATAGCCACAGAGCTAAGGTTATTATAAGCAATAGGGGTGACACACACTGCTCTTAAAGGATAAACACATCCCAGTCCCAAAAGTTCTTGCAAGATATCCACTTGTTCTTGTAGTAAGTCCACTCTTTGATTTACAAGGAGTGTGCCTGCTGTTAGATGTTGGTTTAGGGTCTCTTTAGTCTGTAAGGCTGCAGCTGTATTTTTGGCCAAGTGATTGTTGTTGCTGTCTGTATGGTTCTGTCAATGCTGCTGCTGCGGTTGCAGCTGCCACTGCAGAGACTGCTACCATGGCGACCACAGCCGCTGTGATGCCAAAATCTCTCCTGTTTCTTGATAGTAACACTGGCAATTCTTCATCTGTAACAGAGACTGGGACTGGTAGGAAGATAGGAACACACATTAAGACTGCCAGTGGGAACCTAGAAGCATTCCAACATTGAGAGAGAGAGCATAAATCTGAAGTACAATTGAGAGAAACAGTTGTTTCGTTAATTAGCAGAAACATAAAATGGAGAAACACACAAACTGGGGTAGGTGGAAAGGTACATAATTGAACTGTTCCTCCTAAGAGACTAAAAAGAGGTTGTAAGTTAGTTCAAGGGGGGAAAGGCTACGAGCATCATGGTCCTCAGAAGTATGGTCAGCATCTTCATTTTGTTGGTCTGAGTAACTTGGTAGCATTGGCACTGGTCTAGTCAGTCGCTTAGGAACCCAGATAGGTAATGTTTTGTCCTGTGGAAACACACAAACTGAGCCACGGCTCTAGTAAAGCACCGGGTCTGGGCCATTCCATTGTCCTGTAAGAACATCCTTCCATTTTACTGTTGCTCTATCATGTTGTTTATGATTGTCATGTCTCTCAGCAGCAGAGCGACCCTCATTTTCCAGAGTTAAAAAATTTAAAATAAAGAGGCAAAGAGAAAGTTTATCTTTAGGGGACCTGAAAGTCTCTCCTATTCCACCTTTTTGTTTATAAAGAGTATTTTTGAGGGTGAGATGTGCACATTCAACAATACCTTGTCCTTGTGGGTTATAAGGTATACCTGTGGTTAGAGTTATTTGAAATTTAGTGAGAAATTGGTTAAAAGAGGTTGAGGTATAAGCAGGGCCATTGTCCATTTTAAGTTGTTTAGGAAGTTCCCAGATTGTGAAAGCCTGGAGACAGTGGGAAATGACATCTTTGACTTTTTATCCATTGTGTAGCGATGCAAAGATGATACATGAACATGTGTCTACAGATACATGTACATATTTAAGGTTACCAAATTCAGGAATGTGAGTAACATCCATTTGCCATAGATGATTAGGTAACAGTCCTTTAGTATTAACTCCTATAGAAGGTGGATGATGGAGGACTGTACACTGGCCACAAGATTTAACAATAGCAAGTGCAGTTTCTTTAGTAATGGGAAACTTCAGTTTTAATGTTGTAGAATTAACATGGAATTGTTGATGATAATTTTTTGCTGCCTCAAATGCAGAAAAAATGTGGGGATCCTTATTTGCTATGTCTGCTACATTATTCCCTAGAGCTAAAGGTCCAGGTAAATTGGTATGAGCTCTGATATGTCCAATAAAGAAAGGATTATAACAATCCCAAATCATTTGTTATAAAGTCCATAAAGGATGAAAAATAGTAGAGTTTGAGGCAATGAGCCCTGCACATTCTAAGTTACTGAGAGCTTAAACTACATATAAACTATCTGAGTAAACATTGAATGGAATATTAGGGAAAATTTTAAAAACTACAAGAACTGTTAAGAGTTCTGTTTGTTGAGCAGAAGAATTAGGGAAAAGGAATGTTTGGACTTTATCTTGATAACAAATAGCTCCAGTCCCTGTTTTGGATCCATCAGTGAAAATCACAGGAGCCTTAGGAATAGGTTGTTGTCTTGTAACTCTTGGGAATATTACAGTATTATTACTACAAAATTGTATATAAGGATGTTTAGGATAGTAAATATCAAAGTTAGCTTGAGTGGAGCATCTAACAACAGTCCAAAAATCCATGAAATTACATAACCAAGTAAGTTGATGCTTATCATAGGGAATAATGATAGTAGCTGGATGAATTCCAAACACTGTGATAGATGATTTAAGTGCCTTTAAGATTACTTGAGCTACTGCTTCAGGGTAGGGTAAGAGAGTTTTATTGGGTGAACAGGCTAGATGGACCCAAAACAACGGACCCTCTTGCCAAAAGACTCCAGTGGGCAGTTTCTTGTTAGGAATAACAATGAATTGTAATGGCTGAGAGAGATCAATATGATCTACTTGGGCCTCATCTAATCTTTTTTGTATAATATTCAAAACCAGATGTGCTATAGGAGTGAGCTCTCTGGGAGATGTGGGATGGGGATCCCCTTGTAAGATATTAAATAGAGGAAGTAGTTCTCCTGTAGGAAGCCTCAAATATGGATGAATCCAATTTATATCCCCTAGTAGCTTTTGAAAATCATTTAATGTTTTTAGATGATCTACCCTGATGACAGTTTTTGGTGACTTTACTACAGCCCTGTTTAATTGGGCTCCTAAGAATTCTTGTGTAGTACCAACTTGAACCTTTTCAGGGGCTATAATGAGTCTCCATAATTTGAGTTGTTCTATTAATTCAGAATAAATATCCTTTAAAATATCTTCCTCAGAGTGGCATAATAATATATCATCCATATAATGATAGTTAATAAGTTTGGAGTATTTTTGTCAAATGGGCTTTAATGCCTGATCAACATAAATTTGACACATAGTGGGGCTATTGGTCATACCTTGTGGCAAAACAACCCATTCATATTGGTGATTAGGTTGTTGATGATTTAGAGATGGGAGAGTGAAAGCAAATCTCTCACAATCGTGAGGATGTAATGGAATAGAGAAAAAAGTCTTTTATGTCTATAATTATTGTAGGCCAATCTTTTGGGAAAGCAGTAAGGACTGGAAGCCCTAACTGAGTTGGCCCCATAGACTGCATAGTAGCATTAATAGCTCTTATGTCATGAAGGAGCCTCCATTTTCCTGATTTCTTTTTTATGACAAAATAGGGGTATTCCAAGGAGAAGTTGAAGGTCTAATATGATTTGCTTCTAATTGTTGTTGTAGCAGTTCTTGGGCCGCTTTAAGTTTTTCTAATGTCAGGGGCCACTGAGAGACCCACACTGGTACATTGGATTTCCAAGTTATTTTTACATACTTTTGTTCAGTGGCCCCAAGGAAAAACCCAAGCCTTGGCAACCTTGATTGCCTTTAACACTAATTGGCTGGGTATTTCCCTGGCCATAGTGGCCAAGCCCCTTGTCCCATTTATGACCTTGTTTTACCATTAGATTTTGAGCCTCTTGGCTATAATGGCCTTCTGTAGTGAGTACTAAATCCATTTGCATGAGAATATCTCTGCCCCATAATTTAACCGGTAATTGGTCTAAGACATAAGGTTGAAATGTTCCCTGTTGGCCCTCATTGTTTTTCCATGTCAATACAGAACTACTCCTTTGTGGGGTAGTAGCTACACCCAATCCCCTCAGGGTTTGTTCCGCTACTTGTAGAGGCCATTCTTTTGGCCAATCTTTTAGGGTAATAATGCTAGTTTCAGCTCCTGTATCTAGGAGTCCCGAAAATTCTCTATTTTTAATCTTCATTTTAAGCATTGGCCTATTTTTTAAGTCCATGGTAAGACAGGCAAAATCAACTCCAGAAGATCCCAAACCTGCAGTTCCCCTGGTTGCTGTGGTTGATGGAAAATTATTATGAAGGCTGGGAATAATCAAAAGCTGAGCTATGCGGTCCCCTGGTGATATGGAGATAATTCCTTGAGGAGAATGTGCAAGAACCTTAATTTCTCCTGTAAAATCAGAGTCAATAACTCCAGGGATAACTATAAGTCCCCTGAGTGCACTAGAGCTCCTACCTAATAAAATTCCAACAGTATCAGGAGGTAAGGGACATTTTAGGTCTGTAGGGATAGGTTGGACTCCCATTTCTGGAGTTAGTATTGCTCTGGCGGTGGCACAGAGTCCAATCCTACGCTCCCTGTGGTGACTCTCCTTGGCTTATCAACGATTGGTGAGTTCTGTGTACCTATTGAATCACCCCATATACTTTTGAGGGGCCCCGGGAGCTGGGTCCCAACTCCCGTATTTTGTCTGTCCATGAGGGGGCAGAAGAACTCCATCTATATCTATCATAGATCTACATTCAGATGCCCAATGATTACCTTTTCTACATCTAGGACAATATTGAGGCTTAGGTCTCCTAGGGGGTTGATTAGGGTCCCTTAATTGTGGACAGTTCTTTTTGAAATGTCTAGGTTGTTTACAATAAAAACAAGTTCCTGGAGGCCCTCCTATAGGACCTTGTAATCCTTGTGCAATGGCTGCTGCCATAACTTCTCCTTGAATCACAGTCTCATTGATATCTCTACACACTTTGATATATGTACTTAAATCCTTATTTTTCCAGGGATGAATGGCATCCATACACCATTTATTAGCCTGTTCATAAGCTAACTGTTTTACCAAGGGCATAGCTTGATCCACATCCCCAAAGATGCGGCCTGCTGTTTGCATCAGCCTCGCTACAAAATCAGCATATGGCTTGTTTGATCCCTGAATAACTTTTGACAGTTGACCTTGCAAGTCCCCACTCCCTTGTATATTTTTCCATGCTTTTACAGCGGCTACAGAAACCTGAATGTACACTGCAGGATTATAGCCAATTTGAGCCTGTTGTCCTGTGAATACTCCCATTCCCATAAGCATCTCTAAATTCCAATGAGGATTTTCTGCTGCAGCATTGTGGCATGCACTATTGTTGGAATGTTCCTGCCACGCCATTTTCCAGACCAGATATTGCCCCCCTGACAACGTGGCTTGTGCCACATTACCCCAATCATCAGGAGAAAGATTCATTCCCCCTATGGATTCTACAAGTGATAAAGTAAAGGCTGCTTGGGGGCCATAGGTTATGGCAGTCTCTTTTAATTGTTTTACTAATTTAAAATCTAAAGGTTTATGATATCTCTGATTATTTTGATCCTCAAACACTGGGAATGCTGTTGCATCTTGTTGTAGGAAGTCCCATCCTGTTGAATTAGAATTAGGATGGCTACAATAACATTTTTTCCCCCTAAATGCTCATAATTATATGGTGGGGGAGCAGATGGCGTAAGTCTGTGAGTTTTCCTCTTAACTGCTACATTTGATTTAGTAGATCCTGTAATAGCAAGATTTTTTGTTCTACATAGTAAATCCTCCTCTTCATCTGAACTATCCTCACACCCAGTTTCATTTTCATTTTCCTTGTCTGTCTCTGATCTTATTGACACCCTTTCTGATGCTTTAGACCTTTCCTCTTTTATTTCCTCCAAAACCTCTTCCCCTTGTTTTATTGCCTCTCTGCATTTGGTATTAGGAGTATCTAAACACCCTCTAACTAACATCCATATGGCCATGGTTCCCAGGGGTAATGGTTTTACTCTCTCTGTCACTCTCAAATCCTCCCCTAGAAGCTCCCATTGAGGGGTATTCAGTAATCCCTCATCCAAGAACAATGGCGCAATATCTTCCACTGTGCGTAAAAAGTTTCGGGCTGTTTTAGTTTCAAGAGGAATTTCATTGGCCCGGAACAAATCCTTTAAGGGACCTTGCATGCGCATTCATGGCATTTCAGTGACCATATTTCTCTATTAAACTAAAAGAATGCAAATCACTTTAACTAGCAAAACAAAAGCAAAAGCACTTACACTCAATCTCCGTCATTTAACCCACAAACTTTAACTCCGTTGCTTATCCTGCGAACTTTAACTCGTCGCTTATCCTGTGAACTTTAACCTGGCCAGAATGTTCTTTACTTTCCCTGCATTTACCTGATCAGTTCCTTCTTTGTAATTTGAGTTCCCAGGTTTCAGCACCACTTATGATCGCCCACCACCCGCGGGGACAATCACATCGCATATGCTCTTCTTGATCACAGGAAACAAAAGGACTTTATTCCACAAGTCTCAGACTTATAGTGAGAACATCAGCCTATCAGAGAGTAGACTACCAGGAAAGTCAACCTATCAAGGAACAGTCTCCAGGCAGATACCAGGATTGCCTCATGTACAACAGCCAACCAGAGTTACTAAAACTTGTATATGAGTGCAACTATGTCTGGCAAGCTGCCATGCGTCATCTCAGAGCCCTCCCCTGACAAGATCTACTTTGTCTCCGAGTATTAATTCTTCAGAAATAAATTTTTTCACTTTAGTATTTGAACTCTTCAGATTCTTCCACTTTGGTAGGCATTTTAAGTTCTTTTAAAAAATTAACAATGCTGGGCACAGTGGTGCACATCTGTAATCCCAGCAGCTTGGGAGACTCAGGCAGGAGGATCATGAGCTAAAGACTTGCCTTATCAAAAGTGAGGCAATAAGCAACTCAGTGAGACTGTGTCTGTAAATAAAATACAAAAAAACATAAATTTTAAAAATAAAAATATATTTTAAAATCAATAAAACTCAACTATATAGAGAAACAGAAAAGTTATTTCCTCTTTTGCTCTCTCCTTGTTTTCTCCCCACACCTTTTATACATTTCATTACTTTTTTATATGTAACATAGTATGTAATGTTTTCCAGGTAAACATTACTTTTAGTATCCTGTTTATCTATGTGTTTCTCTTTGCAAATATAAACAAATGCAGATTTTATTTTGGAGCTCTTGCCATAACTAGACAAGATTTTTGTCTTTAAAGATCTGTATGGTCATCAACCCACTGTGGTGAATTCTGCTTGTCCATGATGGATCTCCAGCACATCTTTGCTGTCTGTGTTCTTTCCAACACTAGTTCATAAGACAGAGACCATGTTAAGGTATAAGGAGAACAACCATCAATGATAATGTCTTGTGTGAAACCTTTGCATCTTGTAAATCTTTTCTTTTTTTTCTAAAAATAAATATTAATTAAGTCTAAAAAAATCCTTGATCCTATGTAGACACTATAGATGTTTCCTATACTTTGCATGGGTTGTCAAAAAGTGAAGTATTTTCTTAGAAAAGTGAAATATAAGAAAAATGATCATCTTTTGTCTGGAAAGCAGAATTAAGGGAGTTTTTAGGCACTGAGGTCAGTGCCATCACTGGTCGGTCACAGTCGCAGAGCGAGCTGACGGGTGAGTCAGGCCGCCTGCATGGTGGAGGTTGCAGGAGGGCACCCAACCCACCTGCCTTGTGGAGCTAGGCAGTGAGAAGCCAACCCACCCAGCCACCAGGTCAAAGACAGATCTCACCACTGAGTGACCCCACCTGACCCTTGCACCAAGATCAGCGCCATCACTGGTTGGTCACAGAGCGAGCTGGCAGGTGAGTCAGGCCACTTGCATTCCAGAAATAGCAGGTGGACACCCAACCCACCTGCCTTGCAGAGCTAGGTGGTGGGTAGCCAACCCACCCAAACACCAGACAAAGACAGATGCCATCACTGAGTGACCCCACCCAACTCCCACTCTGAGGTCTGTCTCCAAGCGGAGAAGCTGGCAGACAGGATAGCCATCCTGCATCACAGAGCCAGCCAGAGGGTTCTTTATAGGCTGGTGCAGGCAATTTGAATTATTCCTAAGGGTGTGACCATCATCATTGGAAGGGCAGCTCCCTTCCTGAGACACCTATAGGAGGCTAGAGGACCTTTGACAAGAACCAGGAGTCAAGAGGAGGTATTGAGAGACTCAGGACCAACTTAAAGCCACTGGATGAGTCTCTCTCACTGGTCAGGCTCCCTGGATGAGGCAGTAGTCCTGAAATGCAGGGAACTTTATGGAGTAGAGTAGACAAATGAGACTCCCTTGCTGGAGCCAAGAATCCAGTCAACCAGGAGCAATGTAGAGGAGGGCTGCAGAGCGAGAGGCTTCAACACAGAATGAGGGTCTGAGGCCCAGGTAGTAACTCCGGTCCCCAGGGAACATAGCAGAGGAGGGCTGTTCAGCAAGGGAGTCCCTAGCAGGGCCAGGCTCCTCAGCCCAGGTGATAGGTCAGGACCCCTGGGAACAACACAGAGTAGGGCTTCCCAGTCCAGGTGGTAATTCTGGACCCAAGGGAACTTCTCAGAGGAGAGCTTGCCTGCAAAACTTCCCCACTGGAGGAATCTTCCCTGCTGGGTGAGGCTTTCCCACCAGGATAGTAGAACCAGAGACACAGGCCCAGATCAGATATGCCCCAGTCTGCAGTCTAGTTCCCCTTTGACCATCGGTCGATGAGTGGAGGCACCTCTGCTCACTGACAGGGATTATACCTCACCTGAAGGCAACCACGCCTAGAGGGGCAGCTTTCTAGTGCAGCACTGCATTATTAAGTTCCTCCAAGACTTCAGGCTACTGAAGGCTAAGATGTGAGTTATTAGAAATCTACAGAGACAATATTAGTCAATAGAGGAAATCTGCAATATCCCAGAGTTTCACTACTAGAGGGGTATCTACCTGAGAAATATGAGAAAACAAGGGAAGAAAATGTTCCAAACAAACCTAGATGCTACATCAATAAAATCCAATGACAGCATGGCAGAAGATATGTCAAAAAGGGAGTTCAGAATGTACATAATTAAAATGATCAGGTGTCGCTGGCTCTTTGCGGTACCAAATATGCGGATATTTGTCACCACCTGCAGCAAAAATTTGCACAGGTCTTTATCGGGTGGTGGACTGAAAACTGAGCTACTTCCATTTCTAAGCTGCTTCCTTACTTGCTTGCTTGTTTATAGAGGATAGAGGAAATGAGGTTTACTTGCTTTGAGAGGAGAGAGAGAGAGAGGCTTTGCTTATCGGGGAGAAAGAGACTTTGCTTAAGAGAGAGAGACTACACTTTCAGAAATTCCATATCTTCTTAGTTCTGCTGCTTCTTCTTAAAGGTGCGTTCTGCATCCTGTGAACTAAGGGTGCGTCTATCTGAGGTGCTTTAGTGATGTGTCCCACATATTGCGATATGTGATCTGCAACCTAAAGATGTGTTCTCAGTTCTCTGCTCTGCGATCTGCCTTCTGCTGCTGCCCCTACTCGCTGCTTCTATCTGCTTGCCACTTCTTCTTAGTTTCTGCTAAAGGCTTCCCTGCTTTTTTTGCTAGCTACTGCTGCTCTTTCCCTTCTACCTGCTGTCTGCTTATATTCCCTCCAAGAGGCAGAGGGTGGAGCCATGCCAGTTGAGATCAGGCGAGGAGTCAGCTGTCCAATCATGAGCATGCATGAGCAGGAGCAATTGGGAACACCTCTGCATGCGTACCTCCAATGTGATCAAAACAGTCTCTGGCTGGCTGCCAGGTGCCATCTTGGCAAGTCCGCATGGCATAGCCTCCAACAATCAGGGAAGCAAATGAGAAGATGAAAAAGCAAATGCAAGCATTGAATGACGGGATGAAAGAAGAAATTCAGGCATTGAATAATCGCCTCAATCAAGAGTTAAAAGAGCAAATACAGGAAGCAAAAGATCATATCAATAAAGAGTTAGAGATATTAAAAAAAAACAAATTCTTGAAATGAAGGAAAAAAATGAATCAAATGAAAAACTCCACAGACAGCATAGTCAACAGGATAGAACACCTGGAAGACAGAAACTCAGAGATCGAAGACAAAATATTTAATCTTGAAGACATAGTTGACCAAACAGATAAGATGGTAAAAATCAAGAACAGAATCTACAAGAACTATGGGATATCTTGAAAAGGCCAAATTTAAGAATCATTAGGATTGAGGAAAGCTTAGAGAAACAAACCAAAGGAGTGAACAATCTGTTCAATAAACTAATATCAGAAAATTTCCCACATATGAAGAAAATCAAGTACAAGAGGCTTAAAGGGTTCCAAGTATACAAAATTACAACAAACCCACACCAAGCCACATTACAATGAAAATACCTAACATACAAAATAAAGACAGAATTTTAAAGGCTGCAAGAGAAAAGAATCAAATGACATTCAGAGGAAACCAAAACAGATATCAGCAGATTTTTCCACCCAGACCCTAAAATCTAGAAGGGCCTGGAACAATATTTTTCAAGCCCTGAAAGAAAATGGAACCAAGAATCTTATACCCAGTGAAACATATCTTCATATTTGATGACAAAATAAAATTCTCCCATGATAAACAAGAGCTAAAAGGTTTACAAAAAGAAAGTCAGCACTGCAGAACATTCTCATATCTCAATAATAACCCTGAATATTAATGGCCTGAACTCATCAATCAAAAGACAGACTGGCAGATTGGATTAAAAAGAATGATCCAAAAATTTGCTGCCTGCAAGAGACTCATCTGATAGAAAAAGATACCCACAAACACAGCAAAAAAGCCAGAGTATCCATCCTCAATTCAGATAATGTGGACTTCAAGCCAAAGTTAGAAGGGATAAAGAAGGACATTTTGTACTGCTTAAGGGAAGCATAAATCAACAAGACATAACAATCATACATATCTATGCCCCAAAGAGTGGCTCATCCATATATGTCAAACAAATCCTTCTCAATTCCAGAAATCAAATAGACCACAATAAAATAATGCTAGGTGATTTTAACACACCTCTCTCATCACTGGACAAATTCTCCAAACAAAAAAGTGAACAAAACAACCATAGATCTAAATAACACAATGAATAATTTAGACTTCAAGGATATTTATAGAATATGCCATCCAACAAAGAGTGAATACACTTTCTTCTCAGCAGCACATGGATCCTTCTCTAAAATAGACCATATTTTATGCCACAAAGGTAATGTTAGCAAATACAAGAAGATAGAGATACTACCTTGTATTCTATCAGATCATAATGGATTGAAATTAGAAATAAATGACAGAGTAAAAAACAGAAACTATTCCAACACCTGGAGAATAAATAATATACTGTTGTATGATGAATAGATAATGGAAGATATCAGGAATGAAATTAAAAAAATTCTTAGAGGTAAATGAGATTAAAGAAACATATCAAAATCTCTGGGACACTATGAAAGCAGTACTTAGAGGAAAATTTATTTCATAGAGTACATTCAATAAAAAAAGAAAAAAATCAACAAATAAATGAACTAACACTACAGCTCAAAGCCCTAGAAAAAGAAGAACAGAGCAACACCCAAAGTAGAAGACATGAAATGGTTAAAATCAGAGCTGAAATCAATGAAACTGAAACAAAAGAAACAATAGGAAAAATTGATAAAATAAATCATTAGTTCTTTGAAAAAATAAACAAAATTGATAAACCTTTAGCCACACTAACAAAGAGAAGGAAAGAGATAACACAAATTACTAAAATTTCAGAATGAACCAGGAAATATCACAACAGACACGACTGAAATACAAAACATAATCAGAAGCTATTTTGAAAATCTATACAAAATAGAAATTCTCAAATGCATTAACAGGTTTCTAGAGACATATGAATTACTGAAACTGAACGAGGAGGACATACACAATTTAAATAGATCAATTTCAAGTAATGAAACAGAAGTCATCAAAAGCCTACCAACAAAGAAAAGTCCAGGACCAGATGGGTTCTCAGCTGAGTTCTACAAAACCTTTAAAGAAGAACTCATTCCAATACTTCTCAAAGTATTTCATGAAATAGAAGAGGAGGGAACCCTCCCAATCTCGTTTCTCATTCTATGAAGTCAGTATCACCCTGATACCTAAAGGAGACAGAGACACATCAAGAAAAGAAAATTTCAGACCAATATCCTTAATGAAAATTGATGCAAAAATTCTCAATAAAATTTAGCAAATCACATACAAAATATATTAAAAAGATAGTGTGTCGATCTGGGCCGAGGGCGTGGAGCAGGTGCTGCGGCCGGGCAGCTGGTTCGCCAGCCAGTTTCGCAGGCGGTCGCCACCGTCTTTGTCGCCAGCCCTTGTCCGCCGGCTGCTCCTGCTCCTGGCTGGGTGCACTCTTACCGCCAGACTTTGCGCTGCGTTGGGCGCTGCTCCTGAGATCCTGGCCAGCTCGGTGCGGGCGTGGCTGGGAAGCGGGAAGCCAGGGAGAGCCAGGACCCTGGCCCAACATGGCCCACATCAGCATCAACCAGTCCAAGCTGCCAGGAGTCAAGGAAGTGTGCCGGAATTTTGCTGTCTTGGAGGACCACACCCTGGCTCACAGCCTGCAGGAACAAGAAATTGAGCATCATTTGGCATCGAACATTCAGTGGAACTGTTTGGTCCAGCATGATCTCCAGGTTGCTAAACAGCTCCAAGAGGAAGATCTGAAAGCCCAGGCTCAGCTCTAAAAGTGCTACAAAGACCTTGAACAAGACTGTGAAATTTCTCAGGAAATTCAGGAGAAGCTGACTATTGAGGCAGAGAGGCGGTGCATTCAGGAGAAGAAGGATGAGGATATAAGCTCGCCTTTTGCAAGAAAAGGAGTTGCAAGAAGAGAAAAAGCAAAAGAAACATATTCCAGAGTTCTCCGAAGCCAGTGCTTATGGAGATAGTTACTTTTATGAAGATGGAGGAATGAAGCCAAGGGTGGTGAAACATGCTGTATGCCCTCCTACATCACGAGTCACCCACAGGGATCAGGAATGGTATGATGCCGAAATTGCCAGAAAACTGCAAGAAGAAGAACTTTTGGCTACCCAGGTGAACCTGAGAGCAGCTCAGGTAGCCCAGGATGAGGAAATTGCTCGATTTCTAATGGCTGAAGAAAAGAAAGCTTATAAGAAAGCCGAAGAACAGGAGAAGTTATTTTTGGACAAAAGAAATCATGTTTCTGAGTGGAAGTCAAAAACAGCTAAATCAACACACCCAAAATCAAAGGAGAATGATGAAGCTCACCATTCTAAGAATGACAGGCCTGCAGGACCACCACCACCTACCAACACAGAGGCTGAGGATCTGGATTATACTCATTTTACAAACCAGCATAATTCTACACATCACTTCTCAAAAACAGAGTCCTCTCATAAAGGTTTCCATTATAAGCAGTAAAAAAAAAAAAAAAAAAAATTGGTATATGCCTTGAAAATGGACTCATGGTAGCAAATTTTACTGGATGATACAGAATGCATACACTTATTGTTTTCTGCTGTTTGCATTCCTGGGATTTTTTTTCTCAAGTGTTTTTCTGACTATAGATGATTAATTCATTTGAAATGTTTTGGTTATTCTTAATATTTGGGCAGTATAAGAAAATGTAGCTTCTGACTATTGGCCACCTCTCTGCTGCATATTCTTCCTGGGATATAGTATTTAAGAGATTTGTAAGATGCCATTTCCTTAGGTATGGAGTGTTGCTTATCTAGGGGCAAGGCTTTAGTTAGCAATTAGAATTATATGGAGATAAATGATTAGAGTAAAAAATAACAATTGGATGCAATTCAGAAAAAAAGTATAAGAATAGCTTTTTGGTGCAGTAGTGTGTGATGTTTTGAAGGACAGGGCCTTTCCTTTTTATTCCTTCTGGAAAAGAAAAATGTCATAATCACAAAGATTGAAAGAGAGACATCTTGAGAAGTTGAAATATGTTAGTCTGAGTACATAGAAATAGACTGTTTTTATACTCTTTTAAGCCCTCTTGGGAAAACTGACCTAGACTCCATTTTCTAACCCTTACTGTGTGGATGTTTCCTCAGTAGCAAGACTTTCTGAAGCCCCTGGGCAGTGAACCCTTTGTTGGCAAAAACTTAATTCTCTGAAATCTTAACTGGGGTTATGTAGTTAGGTGAAATTGAAAACCTTTATATCCCATCCTTCTTTTACATTTACTTGTAGAGTCAAGGGAAATAAAATTGGAAATTGATTGCATAAGTATTGATGCCATTAATATCTCTGGTTGTAGATTGAAGGTTTTCTCTTGTTTAAAAGACATAGCAGTATTTGTTGGCATCATCTCATTCATGTTTTGTGCACCTGTCTGTAGTTAAGTTAATTCAACATGAAGTTGAATTTGATAGTGTTTTTTATTTAAACCAAGAATTTGATTCTATATATTTGTAAATGGGCATTAATGGGCCTTGTATTTCTTTGTAGAAGGACTTTATAGACCCCTCTTTAAGAGTCACTGTCTTTGTCTAGCAGCTGACTCATGGAAATGTTTATTTGCCCATAATACTTAGTTAACATAAATGACAATCAAGCTATATATTTGTATATAGTACATTTTTTCAGCTTGACTTGCTCTTCTTTTCTATTGTATGTAATCTGACAGTTTTTCATTTCAGTAGTGTTTCTTTAGGAAAGAAATATATTGGTGGCTAGAGAAATTTGTTAATCACCCACTTACTGGGAACTACCCTTAAATTTGCTTTGTCTCTCTAGAAGGTCTTTAATGTTGGACAGTATTCAGAAAGCTATTTAGAGCAGATTCTCAGTACATTTGAATATCTCAGTTTGAGAAAAATCATTACTTTTATAAAGTTTTATATTATAGGAACTTGAGTGTAATGTACCTGAAAGTTAAGTTTGGGGCTGATGGTAACCTGGGAAGATGCAAAAGAAAAAGAAAGAAACCTTAAGGGATATAGTCATTTTAGAAAAAGGGAGGAAAGTAAAGGTAACAGAAATTTGAATATGGTGAATGAAGTGAATATAGAAAAATCTACATGTAGAAAAGGGGAGAGAAAATGAAAGTCTAGCCTTCAGTCAAATTTCATAGTGGTTTCAATATCCAAATCAACCTTGTTGACTTAAAGTAATGCTATATTTTTCTTTATCTGCTCTGTGGTTTTGCTTCATGTTTAAAAAAATATATTTTAATGGTAACTTTAAAGAAAAACAATTGTATTTTTATTTGATGTTAACTTAGGCAAATGGGCAACATCATTTGCCATATTTTAATTTTATAAATGTTGATTTTTCTATTTCATAAAATGATCAATTTTGCTTTAAAAATTCTACATTTCTTTTGTTTCTCATGTATGTCATTCATTCATATTTATTATTGTAAAATGTTAATTGAACATGCTTTACTCAAAAACATGTCAGGCCATTTAACACTTAACCAGAATGCTGTTGTTTTAGCTACCTTAGTTGGCAAAGGTGATATAGCCCTTGTGACAGCCAATTCATTAGCATTTAAAATTTGTTACTTTGTTTTTTAGGTTTTTTAAAGATTAGTCTTTGAAATATTTTATCGTTACTTTATTTTTTGTAAAGCAAACACTTTTTTAAGAGCTTCAGTAATTACTTACCATTAAATAAGGAGATAGAAATCTAATTCTCCAATTATATCCTCAATATTTCTCATTCAAATAATGTAATGATTATCTTTGAGATTATAGAAGCAACTAACAACTGTTTGTTAATGAACTGCCAGATACTCCTCACTATGTTCTCTGTTTTTTATGTTACTTTTCTATAAATGTGTAAGCTTTTTACATTTTGTTTTCTTTTCCTGCCACAGAACACATGAAAATTAATTTTTAGGCCCACAGTGTATTATGTTTTAGTGTGATATGAATGAATACTTCCGGTCTTGGGAAAATCTTTGTTTCTAATTTCTGTTCTCTGGAAGCCAGGTCCCATTAACACCATTATTGCTGAGTGAGCACAATATTTTATGGAGCCTTATCTTACATTCCCTTTCCCCACCTAACTTTTTATAAATCATTGCCTGGAAGAGAGGTTAGATAAGGGTCAGATTAAATGTTCTGACTTGGAAAAAAATTGATTCCAGTGTTCAAGCCACTGTTAGACATAATTATTTTGTTGGGAGGCTGGATAGTTGTTTCACTGCTGTAAAAGAACATTAAAATTTTTAGAAAGTCACTTTACAAACCACTGAAGTACTGTTTCTTAAGCAACTTTACAATACCTAGCAGCATTACTAATTGAACTGCAACCTCACCCCAAAAAAGTATATATTGCTTGATCATAGAAAAACATCTAAATTAGAAAAAAAAAAGATATGTGTAAATGCTTCCAGGATTAAAACCTTTTCAGAATGGTATTGGCCATTTTGATCTAGGTCAACATATTCCAAAATTCATGACCTTGGGCCTTGTTTTCCATTGAACCACTCTAGAAAATTCTGAACTCAACCTATTTTCCTCTTCTTTGAAGAGGAACTAGGTAATGAATAGATTAATTGCTGACAGTTCTCCATCCCTTTCTCTCAGAATGTGTCTGTATAAAAATAATTATCTTTGAACTGATAATTATTTTTCTTTAATATAGTCAGATCTTTTCTAAACTTGTGCCAAATTGGAAATACCTACTATTATATGGTGCATTCAGTTTACCACATAAGTGGTTAACATTTTAGAGCCTGATTTTTGTTTAATTTTTTGCCTTTAATATAATAGTCATTCTGGGTAATATCAAAAAGATTGATTATTCAGTGATGACTGTCTTAGAAGACACTGTGATTATTGGTTAAGATGTGGAGACTCCTTTATTAGCTTATAATCAGCTAGAAGGACTGAGAACAGAACAGAGCTTGAAGTCAAAGGCTTTTTCCCTTTTGGGGAGGATAGAATTTGATTAACATTGAAAGGGTACACTGTTCACATAGATTTCACTGTATATAGTGTGCCATACTCTGATAGCATAGGATTTTTGGAAATAATCATAAAATCTTCCATAAAAATGAAAAGATTTTTAAAGTACATACTGTATCCATTACTTACTGCTCATAGTCAGAGAAGTGACTCTAAAACAGTCCCATTTTCTCTCACATCTATTGGTGCCTGTAAGTCTTAAAGCCATATCTGTTTTTCTTACTGTTGATAGAGTACATTTTCCTTCTTAGCCCAAGGTAGGTAATATGGGCTGAGAGAAGTAAACTATAGACTGTCCTGTTAATGCTGCATGGCATATAATGTCATCCAAATTCTCGGTGGAAAAATTTTTTTTTATCCATGATGACATGTAAGACTATTAAAAGGATGAACCCAGAGACCATTGTTAATCTTGGTATATATAACAAGTGTCATCAGAAATGGCTAAAATTTGTTCTAGAAAAGTCAAAAAGTTACAAGTAGATTGGGAAAATGTTAATAGTACAGAGTCACTTTTCTGATGTATCCTGCATTTCATGCCAGCAGTGTCTATGAGGAGCGGTATTGCCTTAAATTAGTTTGACTCTGACTGAACTCAGTGTACTTCTGTATGTGATTGGTGGCCAACTATTCATTGAGATATAAAATTCACAGGTTATCTCCCAGCATCCTTATATTAGAACTCTGAACCTCCCTTCCCACTGTGCTGGTGGCTGACATGTGACACTGAATTTAGTCCACTGAAATAGCAGACATGTCCAAAAACATAAAAGGGGAGAGAGATTTCTTGACCAGATCCTTCAAACCTGATGATCACTTTCTGAATAATTGAGAGTTTACTGTCATTCTGTTTTTTGGTAACTGTGTAGAAGATATTTCCAAAAGTTCTATTGTGCAGTGAAGACATTCAGGTTGTTTGTAAGAATTTTACCATTACTTTTGTGTACTGAAATGCTTACCATTAACACCAATCCCCAAAAAAGAGAGAAGAGAGAGAGAGACAGAGAGAGAGAGAGAGAGAGAGAGAGAGAGAGAGAGAGAGAGAGAACAGTAGATATTTACTAGAAATGGGAGATTTTCTGATCTGAAGAAAATGAACCAGAAATTTTGCTATGATAGGAAAGACAATAAAGTAATTTTTACAGGTTCTGCTTCATGCCATAAACTAACACAATCATGAAAATAGTCATGTTAACTTATGGAACCATCTGGCCCTAAAAGCCATTCTCTTTTCCATATGAATACTGCCTACTAACATGTTCCTGATAGGATTAATATGCTTTTGTTTAGTCTCAGCAAATTAGAAAATAATTTTTCTCTTTTTGAGTAACTTTTCATAGCATAGGGAACCAGCACTGATTTTAGCATTCCGATCAAAGCAGGATTAATTGTGCAACTTAGTGCCCATTATTCCTTGCTGAGGTTTAAATATAAAGAATAAAAGAACTGAAAGACAGGGTTTGAGTAACATTTTCTTCACAAAAGAGCAGGCAAGGATTGAGAACAGTGAATAGAAGATAGTTGAGAGATTATGCTATGATACTTGTTGTACTTAGGCCCCATTTCTGTTGCACTGAATTTCAGACCATTATTGCTAAAATAGTTTGTAGCTTTTAAATTTGGTTAGAGCGTTTTTGATATCAGAGGTTTTGTACTTCTGATAGAATTAGTTTCTGAAATTCCCATAGGCTATAACTAGACTTTGCAGTAAACTGAAAACCAAATGCCCTTTCTCAGAAGTAGCTGTATTTCTCACCTGCCTCATCCAGGCAACCAATATTCATTTCATGAAACACTGTAAATAATGAAAAGGTATGGTGGGGAAATAACATATAAAAATGATATCCCAAAATGAGAATTCTCTGTAATACGGGGTTTTTCTTAAAAAAATCCATCCCAGCACAATATATATTTTGAAAAAGTGCTGAACTAAAAAGTACAAGAGTTTGCTCATATACATCAAGTTGCTCAGGAAATTTGAGGTGATGCTGTTATTTGTCTTACAATTTGGAAAAGTTATCTCTTGAGAGAGACTACAAAGTACCAGGTACTTCAAATTTTTTGATAAGAGCCCTTTTGATATTCAGAGTGTGGGTATGTTTATGAAACAAATGAGATGTTATCTCAAGTGCTCATCAGCCAAAACCAAGGCAAAAGCAGCTTTGAAATAGCTGTTTCACAAAGCTGAACAGAGCCTTGGTAAAATGCAGTTGCCTGTCCAGTGACAGAAGAGAAAGACCACCTCAAACCACACAGTGTACCTGTGAAGGGACACATTGTGGATGCCTTAAAGGTGACCTGTGGTGGATACTGGTGGTTATGTATGTGCCCATCTGAACTAGACTGATGGAAACAGTTTATTTCAATTCACCTTCATACAGCACAAATTGTTCCTGCTCATAACCTCACCAAGGAAGATGAGAAACATGGTGCTGGTTCCTTTCCTGTGTCTTGGAAGGTTGAGGTGGCCGACATCATCAAGGCACTCTCCAGGGTTCAGGCCTTCCTGGGATGCCACTTGTACATCTACATTACTTCATCTATGCAAGTTCATGTTCTCATGGTTTGTATTTTACACCTTATGTCCCATTTGTTTCTTCAAACATCAGGTTTAACATTGATGTTTTGAATAATTTTTAAACCAAAGTATTGTATAAATATATGTGTGCTTTGTTTTCCTGGAGGGTTTGACTGAGGTAAGCACCAATCTTGTCCTTCTCTTAATAAAATCATCCATTTGTTAAGTCATTGAAAAAAAATAGTGCACCACGATGAAGTGAGTTTTATCCCAGGGATGCAAGGTTGGCTCAACATTCAGAAATCAATAAATGTCATTCACCATTTCAACAGACTTAAAGTCAAGAATCACATGGTTATTTTAATAGATGCAGAAAAAAAGCATTTGATGAAATACAGCATCCCTTTATGCTCAAAACTCTAGAATAAATAGGGATAGTGGGAACATTCCTTAATAATGTAAATGTCAGGTATGTTAAGCCCATGGCCAATATCATTCTAAATGGTGAATAACTGAAAGCATTTCCCCTAAAAACTTGAAAAAGGCAGGAATGCCCTCTTTCACTACTTGTATTCAACATTGTCCTTGAAACTCTAGCCAGAGCAATTAGACAGACCAAGGAAATTAAAGGGATATGAATAGGAAAAGAAGAACTCAAACTATCCCTATTTGCTGTTGACATGATTATATATTTAGAGAAATCAGGAAATCTTACCAGAAAACTTTTAGAACTCATTAGTGAATTCAGTAAAGTAGCAGGATATAAGAGCAATGCTCATGAATCCAATGCATTTTTATACATAAGTAATGAATCTTCAGAAAGAGAAGTTAGGAAATCTACCCCATTCACAATAACTTCGAAAAAAAAATACTTGGGAATCAATCTCAGAAAAGAGGTGAAAGACCTCTACAATGAGAACTACAGAACACTAAAGAAAGAAATTAAAGAAAACCTTAGAATATTGAAAGAGATCTCTCATGTTCTTGGATAGACAGAACTAATATTGTCAAAATGGCCATACTACCAAATGTTCTATAGATTCAATGCAATTCCAATTAATATCCCAATGATGTACCTTACAGAAATAGATCAAGCAATCATGAAATTCATCTGGAAGAAAAAGAAACCCAGAGTACCCAAAGAAATTCTTAGCAGGAAGAGTGAAGCAGGGTGTACCACAATAATGGAACAAAGCAATATTAACAAAAATGGCATGGTATTGTTACCAAAGTAGACAGGTAGATCAAAGGTACAGAATAGAGCACATGGACACAAACCCAAGTAAATACAATTTTCTCATACTAGACAAAGGTGCCAAAAATATGCAATGGAGGAAAGGGGATCATGTCTGCCTTCTTCATTGTATGCTCAGCACCTAACATTGTGCTTGGTAGATGTTAAATAAATGAGTTTTGTCTTCTGTCCTCTGAATAATTTCCACTAGACAGCATGTAAATAAGCTAGTACTTATATCTATTGCTAATCTTGTATTCAACAGATATAATGCAAGCAAATTTTTCTAAAAATTCCATTTAAAACTTTATTAATTATAGTAATTATTATTCAGCTGTGATCATTAAATCCTTAAAGTTGGAAATTATTAAAATGGGTGTTACAGTATGCTTTACTCTTTGCATTAAGATCTGATAGTTCACTAATATAACTGCCTTTTGTTTGAATTCTCCACTTTCCTGCATGGGTGGAATTCAGTGGTGCTGTTTATATTAGAGACTGATTATTCAAATTCAACTTCATAATTACAGTACAATAATTGTTTTTCTTTTCATATAATTTTATTTTTAATGTTACATAATTTTATATATTTATTGGGTATACTAACATTTCAATACATTTATATATGTGTGCTGAACAGATGAGTGTAACTGGCATATCTATCACCTTAAATATTCATTATTTCTTTGTGTTGGGAACATTCACAATCCCCTCCACTAGATGAAATACACAGTTAATTGTTATCAACCTGTTACTCTTTTTTTAAAAAAACAGATTTTTAGCATATTCTAATGTCATTAAATTTTATTCTCTGAAGAGTGGTTCTTGTAGTCTTAAATTTTTCATGTATACTTTACAAGTCATTGCTTACATGATATTGTAATATTTCACATTTAAAATGATCAATTTATAGTCAGGACACTTATATAAACTATTTTTTTCACTTGTATAATCTTTAAAGTAAACTCCATTGTTTTTGTCAAGATCAACAATAGACCAATGTGTACTTCATGTTAAGGACATTCACATATTCACTAAACATACACACATGAGTAAGAAAATTTCCCTACTACTGAGAAGAAAAGGTTTGTAGATCACAGTCATGTCTTCTCATGTACTCTCATCATTATAGACAATGACTTTATATAACTTTTTCATGGATATTCAATGTTCTTTTCATATTGGCTTATGTTTGTTTTCAAAGTAGTGATATTTTCTCTCAGTAAAAGATGACCCAAAACTTAAAATTCAAGTTGAATTTCCAGTAGTTCCATGTTTGTAAATTTAACCATCTGATTCCCCAGATAGGTATAAGAAAATAGTGTCATTTTACCATACTTTTGTTAACCTTGTAAACATCACTTTTTATATACAGTGGAAAATTATTGGAATCAGACTGTCATGTACCAAAGAGTGGACTGTTGGCCTCATTGTCCATACTGATGTAAAAACATCTTTATTTGTTTCTGGATAGTGTTGTATCTTGTAGTTTTGCTTCATTATTCTGCACAGCTATTGGTAGTAGAAAACAAGAACTTATAAATAATTAGTTACATACAAGACAGTACCTGGGTAGATACTATATGATGATTCTAAAACTTCATTTCTCTAATTTAATGTTTTTCATAAAAAAATATATGAAGAGAAAAGGTAACAAAACAACAAAAAGAAGCACTTCTTCAATCATATAGTAATATACTATCTATGAGTAGACATTTAGTTTATCAAAAATTGAATTAAGCACTCTTAGTTGGACCTGCAGTTTTCTATGTCATTATAATTTGGTGTATGTCATTGTAGCAAAAGGATAAAAACAATTTCTTTGCAGAACTTTGTCTACTTTTTGTCATGTCATTCAACTTTGGAAAGTTTATTGTTTTGTCTAAAGTGGTAAGTGATGCCAAGTCTAATCACCAAGTATCAGTTTTATTTTATCTGACAATTCCAGAAAAAAAAATGTATATTTGATTCTCTAGTATTAGAGTACGATGCAATATTTTAAGAATTTAATATGATTTATATACCTATGAAAACTGAAGTTCTGCCTTATATCCTTTAACTAGCTTTTTATTTAAAGACATTAGCATCATCTATGCAAGAAGTAAATCATTTTTAGATTATTATTATATCTTCTACTATTGCAAATGGATTCTAGAAAACACTTTTAAGAAAATTCTTATTCTGTTTACTCTTTTTTAAAATTTTGTTCCCTCAGTTTCTATTTTATACCTGTTTTTAATGTTTTTTTCAAAATTTTGGTGTTAAGGTTGCTTACTTTTTAAAATTTTCTTTTAAAATATACATTGGATATATTGTGTTTCTGTGACATATTTTGATATATTCCACATTCTCCATTTATTGACTCAATGCAAAATAAGCAGTGAGTTTAAGATTTAAAAGGAAGGCTTTTGGAACTCAATTTTAAACTTTTAAGGAGGAAAGAATAAGACTTACATTACTGGTTTTGTGCTTGCATGTTTCCTGATCTATAGTAGAATGTAAATTGGTTTTCTTTTTAATTGTATTTTGATTGGAGAACCTGAAAACAAATAGTATCTTGTTAGTTTCAAGTCTCCATAGGAATTCAAAAATCAGTCAGAAAATTATTTTATGACTTAGTTAAAAGTAAAATCAAATAGTAATTTTTACAAATTCTTAGTAACTTAAAATCTAAGTCTGTGTTAGTTTAAAATTTGGGGTCTTGAAATAAAACAGAGCATTCACTGCACACCATTATCCAATCCATATGTAAGGTAGGTTGACTATTTCAATTATAAATACTGATGCTTTTGACCCTTTCAATATTCCAATATCATGTATATTTTAAAACTTGATCAATGTTCAACAATTTGACTATAACCAACTCTATCTATTCTTAAACACTGTAGGATTGCAGAATTTTAGAAGTAGAGGAAGAGATAAAATTTTAAGAATAAATACAGAATTTTTCATAGTTTTACTTGCAGTCAGAAATTGGGCTTGGGAAAATGGAAATCTACATAAAATTGGAAAATTTGGAAAGGTAAGAAATAAATTTTTTTTTAAATGTAAGACTCTCTTGTTCATCATCTAAGTGTATGGTTTTGTCAACCATATAATATTGTGAACATGATTGTCTAAATAATTATATCTTGTTCTGAAAAGGTAACAAAATTAGGAGGATTGAAACTTTCAATTCTTGAAAGTATTCTATCAATTTGAGAGGAAATGAGTATTTTTTAAAGACTTAAAATATTTTATTAAAATAAAATATTTTGCTTTCTTGGTAACACAACAGGCATCTGTTTCTGTCACCTCCTAGCAGTCTTCTGTCTATGCTGTCATGGGAAATTGCATGAGTTAAAATTTCTAAAAAACAACTTCAGAAATAAAAACATTTCATTGAAGGGTAAGTAATTCTTAAAATGTAGCTTTTTCTTAAAGTTGTCACTACCTGTAATGCTAATAATTTTGAAACATTTCATCTTCCACAGAAATAAAATGCAAGAAAATAATAAGTAAAAAATAATAAATAAACAGTAAGAAATACAAAAGATTGAACTAATAAATAATAAATAACAGGAAGAAAAATAACAGGCAGTTGATAGGGACGCTTTTTTTCTTTTTAAAAGAATTAATGCATAAAGATTTTGAAAAGTTTGGAAACCTAAAAACAATGTTTTTGATTTAACAGTATAATTATTCTTTCATTTAATATGTTCATTGTCATTCAGTATTCATATACCATTACAGGGAAAACACCTTTGATTTTAATACTATTGATCCAAATCTTAATTTGAAATAAAGCACAAAAAGTAAATTCTATTCTTGCTTTATACCTTTGAGACACTGTTTGGTCTTATACAAACATGGAAGCTATGTGTATGTCACTGAAATTCATTTTGCCATAAGAAAATCTAATACTGGAGTTTGTGGAGTTTTCTTTGCAAGATGGAATTCAGAATGCTTACAAATTAGAAATTCAGTTAGGGCTTTTATTGTTCTTCATTGTTCTTCCAAAATATGTTTTATAGGTTACATATGCAAAATTTATAAAGGAAAAAGTAAGTTGACAGAGAATTTGATGGCATTAAAAAAGATCTGTTTGAAACACGAAGAAGGCACACTCAGTACAGCTATAAGAGAAAGTATATTTATTTAGACTGCTTTAAAACCAGAACTCTATAATAGTAATTATAAAAAATAAAGCAGAGAGAAATAATAAGTGACTGGAAAATATAATTAGACCATTAAAATTATTTCTAAAACTAAAATTCAGTAGAAAAAAATTAATATTCTTAATGTATATTGAAATACTGTGAAGTCATTAAAAGTACTGACATAGATAAATATCTGATAGAGAAATTTTACATATTGGTACATGGGAAGCATTGTAAGTGTAAATTAGCTGCATACAGTAAATATAAGAAATAAATGAACTATAAAATACATGTCATGATATCATTTTATTTAAAAAGTGAATTATTCAAAATTGGTTTGATTCAGACATAGTGGTAAATGCCTTCATTCCCAGTGGCTCAGAATGCCAAGACAGGATGGCATGTTTGAAGTCAGCCTCAGTAACTTAGTGAGTATCTAGGCAACTTTGCTAGATCCTGCCTCAAAATAAAAATTAAAGAAAAAGCAGAGGGGCTAGGGATGTGACTCAGGTTCAATCCCTGGTACCAAAACAAATAAATAAATAGATAAATAATGTTTGAGGCAACTTATTAACAATATAGCAGAAGAAAGTCTACCTTGAACTGTATATAAATTAATTCCAGAGAATGAAACAGTTAACATTAAAGAAAAAAAAAAAAAGAAGAAGATGTTGAGTTGTAACATTAGAGATGACCTTAGGTACTATACTGTAAAACTCAAAATCATAAAAATGGTAAAAGTTGATACCTTCAGTTTTTCTACCACTCATCCCTTTGGCAAATTGCTATTTTTAATTTGAGAATATTATAACACTTGGTTTTTATGCTAAACTTACTTCAAGTTTTTATAAAATTTGACCTTCCACAGACTAAACAATTGACTTTCATTTCTGTTTTAGTTTCACTCTTAAAGGATTTAAGACATGTAAACATAGTAACCTTGCATGACCTTGTTCACACAGATAAACCTTTGACTCTGGTCCTTGTGTATCTGGTAAGCATTTAAAAAATACTCAATATTTCATTTTTCTTTAATAATAGAAATTCAGACATTTTAAATAGCCCCAGGTCCATTGTTGTTTATTTATTGGTATTTAAATAGATTAGGTGGTGCATTCTGTATCTTTTCTTGACAAACAATTTTCTTTAAAAAGTTAATTACTAATAAGTTAATCAGCCATGCATTCTGAAAACTGTGTTATGTGATAAAATGCTGTGCTTTTTTATGGTAAGGAACTAAAACAGTACATGGATTACTATGGGATCATCATGAGTATGCACAATGTAAAGGTATGTTTACTGTGTAATGTAAAAGTGTAAAGATTGAGCTAGATTGCACAGTGAAATATATGAATCTCATAATCAATCTTTGAAATTTTCTGATTTGCTTATTTATTCAACTTCTGATTATTATACTATAGCTTTCCTAGGATCATAACTTTTTGTAAAACTGTTTTATTTTAAAAGTCCTCAAAAATATTTTTGATATTTTATTTCACATTATAATTGATTGTCCAACATGTGTAGAATAAATCTGCAGGTATACTTTACTTTGTGAAAAAATACAAATGATCGGCACATTTTGCAAAAGGCCACCTTTAAGTGGTGAAATGTCCTGGTATATTTAAAATTATATTAAATTATATAATAACAGTGACTTTTCAGGGTTATAAATTATGAATAAAGGTTATAAGTAAGGCCAGAAACAAGTAGGTATTGTGATTTCTTTGTTTGGAGTAACTATCTGTAATGTCAGATGGAATAGTAATATAATTGTATTTTTGCAGTACATCTAAGAATTCAAATAATGCTAAAGAAGTTTGCTATAACAATCAGATACAGAAGAAACTCTAAAGTTATTAGACAAATAAAAGCACTTGACATACTTGTATTCTTATGGACTTCATTATTCTGAGTGGTATATTTTACATTTTCAAAGATTTTATTTGTACAAAGTTCAACAGTTTATGGAAACCTATTTTGAAAATAGACTGTCCCATCTTGTGTGTTTGAGACCTTTATAATTCTGTAGATGGTAAATTAGTAACTTTCAAACTTACATTTTTTTAATAGTAAATTTGGTAAATATAAAGGGAAGCCAGTTTCTGTTATTGAAAGAGAGGTCTGAACATATGGCTAGCACATAGCTAAGAATTTTAGAACATGGATTTAAAAGTATTTCCATATACATTTCATGAGAATTGTTTTCATTAAAGTTTATGTTTTCCTTTGCAAGGTGTTGTGAAGCTATTTGTAGATCTTTTCAGTTTTTAAAATTCTGGTTCTTTCTGCTTTTATATTTGCAGTAATTTGGAAAGTAAATAGTCTTTAATTATCATAATTCATCTGAGATTTGAGAAGTCTTTTAAGTCAGGTCTAAATAGTTGGAAAATATTTTACTGTTTGTTAAAATTGCATTTAATGTTTTCCAAATGTAAAATTTAACAGAAATATACTGAAAGGTAGCTGTGTTCACCACTGAAACCTCAAAGCAACCCAACAGAAGTATATTAAAGTAGTAACTTCAGGGTTTTCAAAACAAATAAATATGGGAAGTGTGAAGACTTCAGAGCTTACAATTTATTCAGGACAGGCATGATGGTGCAAACCCACAAACCAGCTACTTGGGAAACTGAGGTAGGCATATCAAAAACTTGCGGCCAGCCTGAGCAATTTAATGAGACCCTGTCTCAGAATTAAAATGCAAAAGAGTTGGGGGCATAGCTCTGATATAGAGTGATCTTCAGTTCAATCCCTACTACACCCCTCCAAAAACCACCAGAGGCAAAACTGCCATTCATCACCAGCTGCCTTGACTTATTTTTGGTATTAAGATGTCAGTTTTCATCTACAAGTAAAATGAAGGTAATTCTTGAGTCTTCAATACTTTAGGTTATTTTTGGTAACCCCAGAAAATCAAGATGTGTTCCACATCTTCCTTTTCATCACAATACACAAAATACCTCTACCATTAGCCTTATAGAAATTGCTTTTTTCAGAGCACTAGAGTGCATTACCCCTTTTTGAATCACAGATGATTTTGAAACTGAGTAGGAATTTCTAAAATTAAACTATCCAGGAGGTAGATGTTAAAAGATGATTGAGTTATTTTTATAACTGGTAATTTGCCAGGGTACGAAGCCCTAATCTCTCTGATACCTGAGACTTTACATAAAGCCACCAAGTCCAATGCCATATTTAAAGGTATTAACCCAGATCACATTTTTTAAGGGAATAAGTGCCTGTGTCTGGTTAACATACTGGAATTTTATAATCAAACTATAAGCTTTAGTAGTATAGAGGATATGTCTGTTTAAGCTGCTTTCTCTAATAAATGAGCTATTACTATGAAAGCAAAATATTGTTATATTTATAATACTTATTTTTATGACATTGTTGACACAAATGATAGATGCTTCAAATTGAACAATATGAACTAAAATTGAGAAAACAACTCAAAATGGTAAAGTCATAGTCCTTAAAATAATATAATGTCTGTAAGAAACCTAAGAAAACCATGCTGGACATGGAAATTGACATAAGATGGTTTATTAAGCAAACAGAGTGTCTCCCTGCAGGGTAAGAGAGAAAATGAAAGTAAAAGAGAAAATATGCATGCAAGAGAGAGTGTAAAAAGCCAGGAGGAGACAAAAAGAAAATGAGTAGGAGAGAAAGCATGAGAAAAGATGGCGGGGAAGCTATCCTTAAAAGATTGAATTCCACCGGGCTAACAGGGGACCAATAATGGAGAAGGATACTTGCAAGTTGACTGATGAACGAATAGCTAGCTAGGATGTTCACAGACTGACAAGTAATTGGAAGGTGGGGATATGACTGCAGCATAAGGGACAGGGGAGCAGCTTTATATTACATTCCCCTGTTTCTGTTTTTATAAGAAAGTCTTTTGTTCTTCAGTTCTTTCCCACCTTTTCTATCCTTCCTTCCTATGTGACTTGGCCTGGTTTTGCAGGTGAGATGTAAATAGTCCATTCTCCCAGGGGCAGTTTTCAACTTCCAGACTTCCAGAGGCATATGACTTTCATAGACTTCATTTCTTCAATTTGAATGATCGCATATTTCTGTATTAACTGCCTGTCTCCAGTTGTGGCTTCATTCCCCCCTCTAATTTTAGGAACTGCTTTACTGCTGTAATGAAAGAGGGGGTGATGACAACTCTGGCTTCTTTGAGCTGGAAGGGGACAGTGTGGGGCAAGCAGTTTGGAGTTTCCTTTTTAGAAATCAGGTCAACCAAGGGGTCCATGGTAGAAGTTTGGATGGGGAAGAGCAGTTTGTAAAGTTACCATATAACCTTGAAGAAATAACTTAATCTAATAATAATATATCAAAGAATATTATCAGCAGTAGTTAGAAAATACTACTAAAATGATTCTCCTCTTTTCCCACTTCATATCAGTGAGCTTTGATTTTCTTCATATAGCTATATATATATTATGATAGGTTGTGATATGGAGTAAAGCAATATATCACAATAGATACAAAGCAAATACAGAATACAGCTGTCTTCTATCAAAATAGACTGTAAACAATTTATTGAAATGTTGAAAAAACATTTGGAATTAAGTTTTTGCAAAAAATATTTCTTAAATATGCTATCCATGCTAACATGAGAGGTGTTTTTAATGCATAACTAAATGTTTTATTTTTTCTCATATTTTATGGCAAACATCAGCATTAATCTATATAAGTAAAAATACTTGGGGTCCTTAATAAATTTTAAGAACCTAAAATGAGTTCCAAGACTCATGTATTTAAAATTCACTTCTGAAAGGGGATCCCTTTATATGCTTGCCACCAAGACTGCATTTAGTATGTGCTTAGTAATTTAATTGGTAACTATTTACATTTTAGGCAATCTGATTTTAAGGGACTTCAGAGTAAAACAAAATTACATGTCCTTTTTGTTTTGAGTAAATTGTTTCTACTATAAGAAGAGAAAACTTTGTAGATTAGCTTTGAAATTTATTTACTCTAGAATATTTTGGTAGAACTTAGTTTTTAAAAACCCAAGCAGTTCTCCAAAATTGCATTTTTATTTTTTCACTAATTATTCTAATAGTTTCACTTTTGGAAAATTTCACTAAATTTTACAAGTATGAGTAGTTCAGGTTATTATAAAAATTTACTTTTCAAATGGTGAATTTGTCTTTGACAATTTGCATACTTCTACCCACTTAGTATTTTGCTATTTGTTTTAAGCATAAATTCCTATTTTTATTTCCTTCTTAAAAAAGAAATGAGTGGGCCAACTATGTTTAAACCAAAAAAGATGTTGTTTACATTTGCTTGCATACATTATACAGTCATTTTTTAAAAGTTTGTCATTATTTCCCATTTAATTGTCCCCACCTCTCCTTTTCTCTTTGTCAAACTGCATTTACTATTCTTTGACATAATTGCAAAATGAATGACTGGGAGAGAGAAATATTCATGAGTATTTGAAATGCAAAAGAAATGTCAAGGACCATCCAAAATCCACTTTTATCTGGGAATTCTCCAAGTGCTTTAAATTTTGCCTCTACCTTCTTTAAAGGAAGCAGAGCAAATTTTATCTGCTTGCAGGTCAATAAGACATTCTGATTACTGCCAGGTGCATAAGAATATACAGAAGTTCTAGAAAATAGAAAGTGTGAGAGTGTAATCAAAAGAAATTGGATATTAGCTTGCAAAAAAGGGAGAAAGAGACTCTGAGGGAACAGGTAAACAAAAGGAAAAGAGAGCAAGAAAAGTAAAGAAATAAAAACTTAAATTTTTTAAAAAGGAGAAAAAAGAAAATCTACAGTATAACAGTCATATAATAATGAAACCTCCCAGTGTTCAGTAGCCTGATGCATGAGAGGTACCTGACAGTGAACTTCAAGCCTTCAGCAGGCATCTCAGGATGGGTTTTGGCCCACCTGAAGATCGAAGCTATGGCTTCCAGCATTATCCAAGATGGCCCCTCTGGCTTCAAAATGTGTTGGCAAATGGGGAGCTGCTGCTCAGGAGTGGACATGTTCAGCTGGAGGTCCTGGAAGTGGGATGCAGTTGGTCCGGCAACGGTCCTGGAGGTCTGGTGTGTTTGGTGTGGTTGTGGGATCCTGAATGCTGGGTGCAATCAGTCCGTCTGGGGTCCCAGTGATAGGGCACAGTCTGTTGGTCTTGGAGTCCTGGCAGCAGGGAGCAGTCTGTTGATGTGAGGGCCCCAGAGGCAGGGAGTGATTGGTCGGGACTGAGGTATCCTGGAGATGGGTCTCAGTCTGTCCGGCCAGGTGTCCTACAGGACATGGCTGTTTTCTCAAAATGGCAACAGCCATGTGTAATCAAACTTGCAGGTATTGTAACAGTGAACTTCCAGGCAACAGCAGGCACCTGGGGATCCACTGGCAGTTGACAATCAGTTTGCTGACTGTTGTTGGACGATTGAGAGGTGAAACTCATGCATTGGGTGATGGATAGGTGTAAGGCAGGTGATGGACAGGTGAGAGGCCAGCAAATGGTGGATGATGGACACCTGACAGTGAGCAATCTGCACTCAGAAAAGGCCTTGATATGCTGGCAGACTGCAGGTCATCACAGCAAACAAATGGGGTAAACACCAGGGATCAAAAAGCAGCAAAAGCTGCCTCACCAAGAAACAGATATCCTCTGCTTGAAACCAGAGTTATGGAGCCACAAGGAATGCAGCCTCCCTCTAGTCTACCATCTTGGATCCCTCCTCTTTTTCTTTATTGAATTTGATCTCATACAATAGAGATATTACTTTTATTTTTTTTATTTATTTATTTTTTTACGTTTACATAGGGTAATGATGTTTATTTTTTCCCTTCCCCCCACCCCTCCCACTCTTTTCCCTTTATACAGTCCTTCTTTCCTTCATTCTTACCGCTCTCCTGAGCCTAACTCTAAACCTAACCCTAAACCTAATGCTAACCCCTCCCACCCCCATTATATGTCCTCATCCGCTTATCAGCAAGATCATTCATCCTTTAGTTTTTTGAGATTGGCTTATCTCACTTAGCATGATATTCTCCAATTTCGACCATTTGCCTACAAATGCCATAATTTTATCATTCTTCATTGCGGAGTAATATTCCATTGTATAAATATGCCACAGTTTCTTTATCCATTCATCAACTGAAGGGCGTCTAGGTTGGTTCCACAATCTGGCTATGGTGAATTGAGCAGCAATGAACATTGATGTGGCTGTATCTCTGTAGTATGCTGATTTTAAGTCCTTTGGATATAGGCCAAGGAGTGGGATAGCTGGGTCAAATGGTGTTTCCATTCCAAGCTTTCTGAGGAATCTCCACACTGCTTTCCAGAGTGACTGCACTAATTTGCAACCCCACCAGCAATGTATGAGTGTTCCTTTTTCACCACATCCTCGCCAACACCTACGGTTGCTTGTATTCTTGACAATCGCCATTCTAATTGGGGTGAGATGAAATCTTAGGGTAGTTTTGATTTGCATTTCCCTTATTACTAGGGATGTTGAACATTTTTTCATATATCTGTTGATTGCTTGTAGATCTTCTTCTGTGAAGTGTCTGTTCATTTCCTTAGCCCATTTGTTGATTGGATTATTTGTATTCTTCGTGTACAGTTTTTTGAGTTCTTTATAGATTCTGGAAATTAGCGCTCCATCTGAGGTATGGTTGGCAAAAATATTCTCCCACTCTGTAGGCTCTCTCTTCACATTTCTCATAGTTTCCTTTGCTGAGAGAAAGCTTTTTAGTTTGAATCTATCCCAGTTGTTGATTCTTGCTTTTATTTCTTGTGCTATGGGAGTCCTGTTAAGGAAGTCTGATCCTAAGCCAACAAGTTGAAGATTTGGACCTACTTTTTCTTCTATAAGATGCAGGGTCTCTGGTCTGATTCCAAGGTCCTTGATCCATTTTGAGTTGAGTTTTGTGTAGGGTGAGAGATAGGGGTTTAATTTCATTCTATTGCATATGGTTTTCCAGTTTTCCCAGCACCATTTGTTGAAGAGGCTATCTTTTCTCCATTGCATATTTTTGGAACCTTTGTCTAGTATGAGAAAATTGTATTTATTTGGGTTTGTGTCCATGTCCTCTATTCTGTACCATTGATCTACCTGTCTATTTTGGTACCAATACCATGTCGTTTTTGTTACTATTGCTTTGTAGTAGAGTTGAAGATCTGGTATTGCAATACCCCCTGCTTCGCTCTTGCTACTGATGATTGCTTTAGCTATTCTAGGTTTTTTATTTTTCCAGATGAATTTCATAATTGCTTGCTCTATTTCTGCAAGGTACATCATTGGGATTTTAATTGGAATTGCATTGAATCTGTATAGCACTTTAGGTAGTATAGCCATTTTGACAATATTAATTCTGCCTATCCAGGAACATGGGAGATCTTTCCATCTTCTAAGGTGCTCTTTAATTTCTTTCTTTAGTGTTCTGTAGTTCTCATTGTAGAGGTCTTTCACCTCTTTTGTGAGATTGATTCCCAAGTATTTTATTTTTTTTCGATGCTATTGTGAATGGGGTAGTTTTCCTAATTTATGTTTCTGAAGATTCATCACTTATGTATAAAAATGCATTGGATTTATGAGCATTGATCTTGTAACCTGCTACTTTACTGAATTCATTTATGAGTTCTAAAAGTTTTCTGGTGGAATTTCCAGGTTCCTCTAAATATATAATCATGTATCAGTGAACAGGGATAGTTTGAGTTCTTCTTTTCCTATTCGTATCCCTTTAATTTCTTTGGTTTGTCTGATTGCTCTGGCTAGAGTCTCAAGGACGATGTTGAATAGAAGTGGTGAAAGAGGGCATCCCTGCCTTGTTCCAGTTTTTAGGGGGAACGCTTTCAGTTTTTCACCATTTAGAATGATATTAGCCATGGGCTTAGCGTAGATTGCCTTTATAATGTTTAGGAATGTTCCCACTACCCCAATTTTTTCTAGTGTTTTGAGCATGAAGGGATGCTGTATTTTATCAAATGCTTTTTCTGCATCTATTGAAATAATCATGTGATTCTTAACTTTAAGTCTGTTGATATGGTGAATGACATTTATTGATTTCCGAATGTTGAACCAACGTTGCATACCTGGGATAAAACCCACTTGATCGTGGTGCACTATCTTTTTAATATATATTTGTATGCGATTTGCTAAAATTTTGTTGTGAATTTTTGCGTCGATGTTCATTAAGGATATTGGTCTGAAATTTTCTTTCCTCGATGTGTCTCTGTCTGGTTTAGGTATCAGGGTGATATTGGCTTCATAGAACGAGTTTGGGAGGGTTCCCTCCTCTTCTATTTCATGGAATAGTTTGAGGAATATTGGAATGAGCTCTTCTTTGAAGGTTTTGTAGAACTCGGCTGAGAACCCATCTGGTCCTGGACTTTTCTTTGTTGGTAGGCTTTTGATGACCTCTTCTATTTCATTGCTTGAAATTGGTTTATTTAGGTTGTGTATGTCCTCCTCGTTCAGTTTAGGTAATTCATAAGTCTCTAGAAATTTGTTGATATCTTCGAGGTTTTCTGTTTTGTTGGAGTATAGATTTTCGAAATAGCTTCTAATTATGTTTTGTATTTCACTCGTGTCTGTTGTGATGTTTCCTTGTTCATTCGAATTTTAGTAATTTGAGTTTTCTCCCTCTTTCTCTTTGTTAGTGTGGCTAAGGGTTTATAATTTTAGTTTATTTTTTCAAAGAACCAACTATTTATTTTATTAATTTTTCCAATTGTTTCTTTTGTTTCGATTTCGTTGATTTCGGCTCTGATTTTAACTATTTCCTGTCTTCTACTACTTTTGGTATTGGTCTGCTCTTCTTTTTCTAGGGCTTTGAGCTGTAGTGTTAAGTCGTTTATTTTTTGATTTCTACTTCTTTTTTTGAATGCACCCCATGAAATAAATCTTCCTCTAAGTACTGCTTTCATAGTGTCCCAGAGATTTTGATATGATGTGTCTTTGTTCTCGTTTACTTCTAAGAATTTTTTTATTTCCCTCCTGATATCTTCTGTTATCCATTCATCATATAATAGTGTATTATTTAGTCTCCAGGTATTGGAGAAGTTTCTGTTTTTTATTCTGTCATTTATTTCTAATTTCAATCCATTATGATCTGATAGAGTACAAGGTAGTATCTCTATCTTCTTGTATTTGCTGACAGTAGCTTTGTGGCATAAAATATGGTCTATTTTAGAGAAGGATCCATGTGCTGCTGAGAAGAAAGTGTATTCGTTCTTTGTTGGATGTTATATTCTATATATGTCTGTTAAGTCTAAATTGCTGATTGTGTTGTTGAGATCTATAGTTTCTTTATTCAATTTTTGTTTGGACGATCTATCAAGTGGTGAGAGAGGTGTGTTAAAATCGCCTAGTATGATTGTGTTGTGGTCTATTTGATTTCTGGAATTGAGAAGGATTTGTTTGATGTACGTGGATGAGCCAATGTTTGGGGCATAGATATTTATGATTGTTAAGTCTTGCTGATTTATGCTTCCCTTAAGCAGCATGTAATGTCCTTCTTTATCCCTTCTGACTAGTTTTGGTTTGAAGTCCACATTATCTGAATTGAGGATGGATACTCCAGCTTTTTTGCTGTGTCCGTGTGCATGGTATGTTTTTCCCCATCCTTTCACCTTTAGTCTATGGGTGTCTCTTTCTATGAGATGAGTCTCTTGCAGGCAGCATATTGTTGGATTTTTCTTTTTAATCCAATCTGCCAGTCTGTGTCTTTTGATTGATGAATTCAGGCCATTAACATTCAGGGTTATTATTGTGATATGATTTGTATTCCCAGTCAATTGACTCATATTTGTTTTTGACATGATTTGGTTTCTCCTTTATTTGGTTATTCCTTTAGGCTAGCACCTCCTGTTACTGATTTGCATCGTTGTTTTTCATCTCTTCCTCATGGAATATTTTGCTGAGAATGTTCTGTAATGCTGGCTTTCTTTTTGTAAATTCCTTTAGCTTTTGTTTATCATGGAAGGATCTTATTTCATCATCAAATTTGAAGGTAAGTTTTGCTGGGTATAAGATTCTTGGTTGGCATCCGTTTTCTTTCAGGGCTTGGTAAATGTTGTTCCAGGCCCTTCTGGCTTTTAGGGTCTGGATTGAAAAATCTGCTGATATTCTTATCGGTTTCCCTCAATGTAATTTGATTCTTTTCTCTCGCGGCCTTTAAAATTCTCTCTTTATTTTGTATGTTAGGTATTTTCATAATAATGTGCCTTTGTGTGGGTCTGTTGTAATTTTGTATGTTTGGAGTTCTATAAGTCTCTTGTACTTGGTTTTCCATTTCATTCTTCAGATTTGGGAAATTTTCTGTTATTATTTCATTGAATAGATTGTTCTTTCCTTTGCTTTGTTTCTCTAAGCCTTCCTCAATCCCAATAATTCTTAAATTTGGCCTTTTCATGATATCCCATAATTCTTGTACATTCTGTTCATGATTTCTTACCATCTTCTCTGTTTGTTCAACTCTGTACTTTCAAGATTAAATAATTTGTCTTCAATGTCTGAGGTTCTGTCTTCCAGGTCCTCCATTCTATTGGTTATGCTTTCTGTGGAGTTTTTAACTTGGTTTATTGTTTCCTTCATTTCAAGTATTTCAGTTTGTTTTTTTTTTCAGTATCTCTAACTCTTTATTGAAATGATCTTTTGCTTCCCGTATTTGGTCTTTTAACTGTTGATTGGTGCGATCATTTAATGCCTGCATTTGCTCTTTCATCTCCTCCTTCAATGCCTGCATTTGCTCTTTCATCTCCTCATTAGCTTCCCTAATCGTTTTAATTACGTACATTCTGAACTCCCTTTCTGACATTTCTTCTGCTGTGCTGTCATTAGGTTTTATTGATGTAGTATCTAGGTTTGTTTGGGACATTTTCTTCCCTTGTTTTCTCATATTGGTCAGTTGTCAGTGGGACCCTGAGATATTGCAGTTTTCCGCTATTGGCTTATAGTGTCCTGGTAGATTTCCAGTGTATCACCTCCCAGCCTTCAGTAGCCTGATGTCTTGGAGGAATCTGATAAAGCAGCGTATCTGAAGAAAACTGCCCCTAGCCCCCTACTGGTTCCACGATTTGGAACTGGCTCTGTCCTGAAATGCTCTCACTGTGGGCCTGCACCGTGCAGCTGGCCGTGTGGGAGGAGCTCACTGCCGGAGTGTGGAAGGCTACCTTGTGAAGACTCTAGCTGCCCTGCCCGGCTCCAATAAGCCACCTCTATCTGGGCCTGCCCCCCGGGCCGAGCTTTACCCAGTTGGCAGACTCACCCATGGCTCTATTTCAGTCCGAGTCTCTCAATGCCTCCCCTTCTTAACTCCTGGGTTCTGGAGCGACAGGGGGTGCAGTCTCCCTCTAGGCCGCCATCTTGGATCGCCCCGAGAAGAGAGCCTGCAGCCGGAGTGGGCAGAGCCGCCTGAAGAGGTCTCTGGCTGCCCTGCCCTGATCCCAGAGGCTGTTTGCGGATCGAGGCTCTCCGTTGGTTCGGGGGCTTGTGGCTGATTCTATGTAGAAAGTCTCTCACTGGGCGGTCGACTCTGAGAGGCTAGCCTTGAACGGCACCTCCCACCGCAGGGGTCCAGACTACTTGGGGAAGTCTCTGGCTGCCCTGTCTGGACCCTGAATCTGCTTGCGTGCCAGAGTACGCTGAGCTGCACTGGCTCCAGGACTCGGAGCTTGTTCTGGTCAGAAAGGCTCTCACTAGCGGGCCAGTTCCATTCCGAGAACCTGGAGAAGCTGGCTGTGTGGGCGGGGCCCACCGCCAGAGTGCGCGGGGCTGCCTGTGGATGACTCTAGCTGCCCTGCCCAGCTCCGATAAGCCACCTCTATCTGGGCCTGCTCCCCGGGCCGAGCTTTACCCAGTGGGCAGACTCACCCTGTGGTTCTATTTTCAGTCCGAGTCTCTCAATGCCTCCCCTTCTTAACTCCTGGGTTCTGTGGCTCTATTTCAGTCCGAGTCTCTCAATGCCTCCCCTTCTTAACTCCTGGGTTCTGGAGCGACAGGAGGTGCAGTCTCCCTCTAGGCCGCCATCTTGGATCGCCCCTGAGAAGAGAGCCTGCAGCCGGAGTGGGCAGAGCCGCCTGAAGAGGTCTCTGGCTGCCCTGCCCTGATCCCAGAGGCTGTTTGCGGATCGAGGCTCTCCGTTGGTTCGGGGGCTTGTGGCTGGTTCTATCGAGATATTACTTTTATTTAATTCCAGTAAACTTTTAATTTTTCTGATAGTTTATTAATAGACTTTTAAGAGCAATGTAAAATTGAGAGGGGGTAGATTCAAGAATTTCAGATTGTTGGGGGTAAATAGATATAGGAATT
This sequence comes from Sciurus carolinensis, assembly GCF_902686445.1. Classification (NCBI taxonomy): domain Eukaryota; kingdom Metazoa; phylum Chordata; class Mammalia; order Rodentia; family Sciuridae; genus Sciurus; species Sciurus carolinensis. The sequence continues at coordinate 1,124,279 of NW_025920153.1, forward strand.
ACAGGTTATATTACAAAATTAAAGTTTATGAAGGAGTTCGAGTTTTTCTTTATTAGTATTATTTCTCAGAAATGAAATTTACTGCTTACTATCTGTTCACATTATCACATTCAAAGACCAATTGTATTCATATCTCCTGGATTTGTGAATAGTGCTTGAAAGTTCATATTTTTCCTAATAGAAAATCTAAATGCATTAGTAAAACTTAAAAATGAATATACTAATTAAGCATTTAAAGTGCTAAACATATTAACTTCATTCTATTCTATGTTAAGAATTCTGTGCTGGATGTGGTGGTGTGTGCTTGTAATTCCAGTGACAGGGGAGATTGAGGCAAGAAGATTTTAGGTCAGCCTTAGGAATTGAGACTCTGTCATAAAATAAAGAATAAAAAGGCCTGAGGATGTAATTCAGTGTAGAGGGTCCCTGTGTTTAATTCTTACTACTGAAAATAATAATAGTGATAATAAAAGGAAGAAAAAAGAGACTTTAAAAATAAAAAAATTATAAATAGTTATACTATAAGAACCTGAAACTGTATGTTCTTCTGGATGACAGCAGCTTTTTCCCAATCCTTAGTAATTTATTAAGGTATTGGTTCAAAGGAATAACTAGTTTCATTTTTAAAAAGTAAAATGAAATTAGGACTGACCGTATTATTCATTTAGCAGTAATATCCTTTAGGACATCTGCTCTTGTGAAATTGAACTTGCATAACATTATATTGCAGGTTACACTGTTGTAAAGATTCTCACAGGAGAAACAAACTTGAAATTTTTCACAGCTATTCTGGAAAACCAGAAGATGACAATCACCTTGGTAAACATTTTTGGTAAGCAGCAGCCAATGTGTGGTTTGTGTGCAATTTCATGGAGATCTGAGGTTGGTGTGAATTCCTGGAAGGCAACAAGAATCCCTGGAGCAAACACAGTTTCAGTTCCTACTGAGGTTAAGTCCTCTGACTCTGTACATATCTTCTTCTACACAAAATATATCCTTTTAAAAAGAAAAACTGAACAAAAATCTGAAATTCTTTTTTGATTTTTTTCTTTCATAAGGATATTTTAGATAACAGAATGCATGCTCATTTAAAGTTACCTGTGTATTTAGAATACAATTTTCCTCCTTTTAGCTAATAACAATCATGCAATTTTTGCCATTTATATTTGGAAATTAGCTTTAAAATTTAGATAATTTTGGTTACACACAACATGAAATGAATATTTTACAAAATTTTCCATCTGAGAAACATCTTAAAAGTTGACTTAACAACAGTTTACCATACTGGAATAGGTGGTGATTTTCAGTGGATATTGAGAAATTATCTACTTCATATTAATAAAAATGAAATATTGGCCCAGATAATTAATACTTATAACAGGAAATGTGAATCTGTTATGAATAGCTTATTTCAGGAATTATATTTGTCATTACCAAAGTCAAATGTAAAGGGAACAATTGCCTACTGGGTAGAGGGTATCTTTTTGGGGTGATCGAAATGTTTTAGAATTAGATTAAGTTGGTAGTTGCATATTATAATGGATTAAATGCTATTGAATTTTTCACTTAAAGTGGTTAATTCTGTGTTTTCTGAATTTTATCTTAATAAATGTAAATGATTAATTTTCCCAGAGTGAAATGTAAATATTTTGATATATTATCCTTTTATATTTTTTTGAAATTGTTTTTCTTCTGCTAAAAATATTAACCTGTGCGCATAGACAGAAAAATTCTACAGTATACGTAGATAAATAATCCAGTAGGTCTCTCTAAGGTTCCAAGCATACATATCTGTATCTTCCTGGGAATGGACCACAGGTTCTGCCCAAGGTTAAAACATTAGACATATTCATCAATAAAGTATCATCCTTTCTAAGAGAACTACAAATGCAAATGTTAAATTTTAATCTGATGTGAGCAAAACAAACATAGTCAACTGGAACGGATTTTTAAATGTTTATGAAATTTCATAACTAAAAGTAACAAAATGTGTAAAATTTTCTCACAAAGATTTTGTTTTCCTTAGAATTAATGTAACAGATAGTTCTTTAAATAGACCTATCTACATTTGCTCAAGTGCAGATTCCTACACAGAGGAATTTCTGTTTCAGAGAATAAATTTACAATGTTATTTGTTCTTCATTGAATTCAGTATAATACATAAAGGCAGTTAAACTGGTTCACATATTCTCAGAAACATGTAACTGATTTTGCAATGATCCCTTCAAGATTGCTTTTTCAGAAGAGTATTGAATTTATTATGAAGTTTAACTGTAAGTCAACTTTGTGCTTTTGGTGCAGTTCCCTGGATGTCAAACACATTTTTCCCCAAAAGGTTATTGTTCCACTGAGAAGTATAATACTAGTAAAACAAGAAGAGAAGCACTTGATTATTACAGTTTTATTATTGTAAAGTTTTAAATATTACATATTCTCTTGAAAATTAAAAATAGGCTATCCAAGATGGGAGACTACAGGATGACTGCATCCCCAGTCGCTCCAGAACCCAGGAGTTAAGAAGGGGAGGCATTGAGAGACTTGGACTAAAATAGAGCCACTGGTGAGTCTGCCCACTGGGTAAAGCTCGGCCCGGCTGGCAAGCCCAGATAGAGGTGGCTTATCGGAGCAGGACAGGGCAGCTAGAGTCTTCCACAGGCAGCCCTGCGCACTCCAGCAGTGGACCCTCCCACACAGCCAGCTTCTCCAGGTTCTCGGAGCAGGCCCCCTAGTGAGAGCCTTTCTGATCATAACAAGCTCCAAGTCCCAGAGCCAGTGCGGCATACTTCGGCCCGCAAGCAGCTTCAGGACCAGGACAGGGCAGCCAGAGACTTGTGCAAGCAGCCCGGTCCCCTGCAGTGGGAGGTGCTTTTCAAGGCTAGCTTCTCAGAACAGACCGCCCAGTGAGAGCCTTTCTACATAGAGCCAGTCACAAGTCCCCGAGCCAATGGAGAGCTTCGATCCACAAGCAGCCTCTGGGATCAGGACAGGGCAGCCAGAGACTTCTCCAGGTGCTCTGCCCACTCTGGCCGCAGGCTCTTTCCACGGGGTGATCCAAGATGGTGGCCTAGAGGGTGACAGCATCCCTAGTCGCTCCAGAACCCAGGACTCAAAAGGGGAGGCATTGAAAGACTTGGACAAAAATAGAGTCACGGGGTGAGTCTCCCCCACTGGGCAAAAGTTGGCCTGGGCAGCAGGCACAGATAGGGGTGGCTTATCAGAGCAGGGCAGGGCAGCGCAGCTAGAGTCTTCCCCAGATAGCCTTCCACACTCTGGCGGTAGGCTCCTCCCACATGGCCAGCTGCACATTGCAGGGCCCCAGTGAGAGCCTTTATGCACAGAGCAGGCTCCAAGCCCTGGAACCAGTAGGGGGGTAGGGGCAGCTTTCTTCAGAAGCACTGCATTATCAAGTTCCTCCAAGACATCAGGCTACTGAAGGCTGGGAGGTGATACACTGGAAATCTACCGGGACACTATAAGACAATAGAGGATATCTGCAATATCTTAATGATCCACTGATTCCTGAACAATATGAGAAAACAAGGGAAGAAAATATCCCAAACAAATCTAGATACTACATCAATAAAACTCAATGACAGCACAGCAGAAGAAATGTCAGAAAGGGAGTTCAGAATGTACATAATTAAAACAATCAGGGAAGCAAATGAGGAGATGAAAGAGCAAATGCAGGCATTGAAGGAGGAGATGAAAGAGCAAATGCAGGCATTAAATGATCGCACCAATCAACAGTTAAAAGACCAAATACGGGAAGCAAGAGATCATTTCAATAAAGAGTTAGAGATACTGAAAAAAAAAAAGCAAACTGAAATACTTGAAATGAAAAAAATAATAAACCAAGTTAAAAATGCCATAGAAAGCATAACCAATAGGATAGAACACCTGGAAGACAGAACCTCAGACATTGAAGACAAATTATTTAATCTTGAAAATAAAGTTGGCCAAACAGAGAAGATGGTAAGAAATCATGAACAGAATCTACAAGAATTATGGGATATCATGAAAAGGCCAAATTTAAGAATTATTCGGATTGAGGAAGGCTTAGAGAAACAAAGCAAAGGAATGAACAATCTATTCAATGAAATAATCTCAGAAAATTTCCCAAATCTGAAGAATGAAATGGAAAAGCAAGTATAAGAGGCTTATAGAACTCCAAATATACAAAATTACAACAGACCCACACCAAGGCACATTATTATGAAAATACCTAATATATAAAATAAAGACAGAATTTTAAAGGCCGCAAGAGAAAAGAATCAAATTACATTCAGAGGGAAACCAATACGGATATCAGCAGATTTTTCAATCCAGACCCTAAAAGCTAGAAGGGTCTGGAACAACATTTACCAAGCCCTGAAAGAAAATGGCTGCCAACCAAGAATCTTGTACCCAGCAAAACTTACCTTCAAATTTGACGATGAAATAAGATCCTTCCATGATAAACAGAAGCTAAAGGAATTTACAAAAAGAAAGCCAGCATTACAGAACATTCTCAGCAAAATATTCCATGAGGAACAGATGAAAAACAACAATGCAAATCAGCAACAGGAGGCACTAGCCTAAAGGAATAGCCAAATAAAGGAGAAACCAATTCATGTCAAAAAACAAATATGAGTCAAATGACTGGGAATACAAATCATATCACAATAATAACCCTGAATGTTAATGGCCTGAACTCATCAATCAAAAGACATAGACTGGCAGTTTGGATTAAAAAGAATAATCCAACAATATACTGCCTGCAAGAGACTCAATCCATAGAAAGAGATACCCATAGACTAAAGGTGAAAGGATGGGGAAAAACATACCATGCACATGGACACAGCAAAAAAGCTGGAGTATCCATCCTCAATTCAGATAATGTGGACTTCAAACAAAAACTAGTCAGAAGGGATAAAGAAGGACATTACATGCTGCTTAAGGGAAGCATAAATCAGCAAGACATAACAATCATAAATATCTATGCCCCAAACATTGGCTCATCCCCTTACATCACAGAAATCCTTCTCAATTCCAGAAATCAAATAGACCACAACACCATAATACTAGGCTATTTTAACACACCTCTCTCACCACTGGATTGATTGTCCAAACAAAAATTGAATAAAGAAACCATAGTTCTCAATAACACAATCAACAACTTAGACTTAATGGACATATATAGAATATAACATCCAACAAAGAATGAATACACTTTCTTCTCAGCAGCACATGGATCCTTCTCTAAAATAGACCATATTTTATGCCACAAAGCTACTGTTAGCAAATACAAGAAGATAGAGATACTACCTTGTACTCTGTCAGATCATAATGGATTGAAAATAGAAATAAATGGCAGAATAAAAAACAGAAACTTCTCCAATACCTGGAGATTAAATAATACACTATTATATGATGAATGGATAACAGAAGACATCAGGAGGGAAATAAAAAATTTCTTAGAGGTAAACAAGAACAAAGACACATCATATCAAAATCTCTGGGACACTATGAAAGCAGTACTTAGAGGAAAATTTATTTCATGGGGCGCATTCAAAAAAAGAAGTAGAAATCAAAAAATAAATGACTTGACACTACAGCTCAAAGCCCTAGAAAAAGAAGAGCAGACCAATACCAAAAGTAGTAGAAGACAGGAAATAGTTAAAATCAGAGCTGAAATCAATAAAATTGAAGCAAAAGAAACAATTGGAAAAATTAACAAAATAAATAGTTGGTTCTTTGAAAAAATAAACAAAATTGATAAACCCTTAGCCACACTAACAAAGAGAAAGAGGGAGAAAACTCAAATTACTAAAATTCGGAATGAACAAGGAAACATCACAACAGACACGAGTGAAATACAAAACATAATTAGAAGCTATTTCGAAAATCTATACTCCAACAAAACAGAAAACCTCGAAGATATCAACAAATTTCTAGAGACATATGAGTTACCTAAACTGAACGAGGAGGACATACACAACTTAAATAAACCAATTTCAAGCAATGAAATAGAAGAGGTCATCAAAAGCCTACCAACAAAGAAAAGTCCGGGACCAGATGGGTTCTCAGCCGAGTTCTACAAAACCTTCAAAGAAGAGCTCACTCCAATACTCCTCAAAGTACTCTATGAAATAGAAGAGGAGGGAACTCTCCCAAATTCGTTCTATGAAGCCAATATCACCCTGATACCTAAACCAGACAGAGACACATCGAGGAAAGGAAATTTCAGACCAATATCCTTAATGAACATCGATGCAAAAATTCTCAACAAAATTTTAGCAAATCGCATATAAATATGTATTAAAAAGGTAGTGCACCACGATCAAGTGGGTTTTGTCCCAGGGATGCAAGTTTGGTTCAGCATTCGGAAATCAATAAATGTCATTCACCATATCAACAGACTTAAAGTTAAGAATCACATGATTATTTCAATAGATGAAGAAAAAGCATTCGATAAATACAGCATCCCTTCATGCTCAAAACACTAGAAAAACTTGGGGTAGTGGGAACATTCCTTAAACATTATAAAGGCCATCTACGCTAAACCAATGGCCAATATCATTCTAAATCGTGAAAAACTGAAAGCATTCCCCTTAAAAACTGGAACAAGGCAGGGATGCCCTCTTTCATCACTTCTATTCAACATCGTCCTTGAGACTTTAGCCAGAGCAATTAGACAAACCAAAGAAATTAAAAGGATATGAATTGGAAAAGAAGAACTCAAAATATCCCTGTTCGCTGATGACATGATTATATATTTAGAGGAACCTGGAAATTCCACAAGAAAACTTTTAGAACTCATAAGTGAATTGAGTAAAGTAGCAGGTTACAAGATCAATGCTCATAAATCCAAGGTATTTTTATACATAAGTGATGAATCTTCAGAAACATAAATTAGGAAAACTACCCCATTCACAGTAGCATCAAAAAAAAATATAATACTTGGGAATCAATCTCACAAAAGAGGTGAAAGACCTCTACAATGAGAACTACAGAACACTAAAGAAAGAAATTAAAGAAAACTTTAGAAGATGGAAAGATTTCCCATATTCCTGGATAGGCAGAATTAATATTGTCAAAATGGCCATACTACCTAAAGTGCTATACAGATTCAATGCAATTTCAATTAAAATCCCAATGATGTACTTTGCAGAAATAGAGCAAGCAATTATGAAATTCATCTGGAAGAATAAAAAACCTAGAATAGCTAAAGCAATCCTCAATAGCAAGAGCGAAGCAGGGGGTATTGCAATACCAGATGTTCAACTCTACTACAAAGCAATTGTAACAAAAACGGCATGGTATTGGTACCAAAATAGACAGGTAGATCAATGGTACAGAATAGAGGACATGGACACAAACCCAAATAAATACAATTTTCTCATACTAGACAAAGGGTCCAAAAATATGCAATGGAGAAAAGATAGCCTCTTCAACAAATGGTGCTGGGAAAACTGGAAAACCATATGCAACAGAATGAAATTAAACCCCTATCTCTCACCCTACACAAAACTCAACTCAAAATGGATCAAGGACCTCAGAATCAGACCAGAGACCCTGCATCTTATAGAAGAAAAAGTAGGTCCAAATCTTCAACTTGTTGGCTTAGGATCAGACTTCCTTAACAGGACTCCCATAGCACAAGAAATAAAAGCAAGAATCAACAACTGGGATAGATTCAAACTAAAAAGCTTTCTCTCAGCAAAGAAAACTATGAGCAATGTGAAGAGAGAGCCTACAGAGTGGGAGAATATCTTTGCCAACCATACTTCAGATGGAGCGCTAATTTCCAGAATCATTACAGAACTCAAAACTGTTTACACTAAGAATGCAAGTAATCCAATCAACAAATGGGCTAAGGAAATGAACAGACACTTCACAGAAGAAGATGTACAAGCAATCAACAGATATATGAAAAAATGTTCAACATCCCTAGTAATAAGGGAAATGCAATCAAAACTACCCTAAGATTTCATCTCACCCCAATTCGGATGGCGATTATCAATAGTAGAAACAACAATAGGTGTTGGTGAGGATGTGGTGAAAAAGGAACACTCATACATTGCTGGTGGGTTTGCAAATTACTGCAGCCACTCTGGAAAGCAGTATGGAGATTCCTCAGAAAGCTTGGAATGGAACCACCATTTGACCCCACTATCCCACTCCTTGGCCTATACCCAAAGGACTTAAAATCAGCATACTACAGAGATACAGCCACATCAATGTTCATTGCTGCTCAATTCACCATAGCCAGATTGTGAAACCAACCTACATGCCCTTCAGTTGATGAGTGGATAAAGAAACTGTATCATATATATACAATGGAATTTTACTCCGCAATGAAGAATGATAAAATTATGGCATTTGCTGGCAAATGGATGAAATTGGAGAATATCATGCTAAGTGAGATAAGCCAATCTCAAAAAACTAAAGGACAAATGATCTCGCTGATAAGCGGATGAGGACATATAATGGGGGGTGGGAGGTGTTAGCATTAGGTTTAGTGTTAGGTTTTGGGTTAGGGATAAGTAATGTGGTAAGAGTGAAGGAAAGAAGGACTGTATAGAGGAAAAAGAGGGGTGGGAGGTGTGGGGGGGGAAGGGAAAATAATGAATCAAACATCATTGCCCTATATAAACGAATGGTTACACAAATGGTATGCCTTGACTCCATGTACAAATAGAGAAACAACATGTATCCCATTTGTATACAATAATAATAATAATAAAAAGTTCATTAAGAAAAAAATAAATAAATAAAATAAAATAAAAATGTGAAAAAAAAGAAAATTAAAAATAAATAGCATAGATTTTACCCCTTATACAGTTTGTAAACATTTTCCAAATTTGATACTGATGAAGGGCCTGTTAAGGCTGACATTTGTATTGACTTATTATGCAGTTTAGGAAACTGAGCTAGAAGTTTGTCTAATATCATAAACCAACTAATTGAGGCAACTTGAACTTAAACCCACTGTTTGAATACAAAATTCTTTTGTCTTTTTATAACCACACTATTGTGGACACCATGCAATTTTATATTTAAAAGCAACAAGTTAAGACTATATACTATACTGTTGTTTTGTATATTTTATATAAATGAATATGCTTATATTTGGTAGGCTTATCTTATTATCTATCAATGGGAAAGAGAGAACAAGTAAAGGCATGAATAGACAGGGAGATAGGAGTATTATTCTGAAAAGCTGATATTCACATATATTTCACCAGGTTTAGAGTGCCTCTTTACAAAAAGATCAAGACAGGTGCATAAAGAACAGTGTAGTCATTGCATAGCCTTTTAGAATATTGACCCTAGTTTTAAAGCTTTGTACATTTTTTTCTGAGACAAATATAAATAGAATCTTGACACAGTCTGCTTTTGTTTACTTCTGTTGATGACCAAGATTGGTTTAGCTGATCTGTCTGGTAGGAGCATGATTTCTTTCTGTTTACTACTTGTGTAGGTTGCTCCTGAGGCTCTGTACCACATGGGGGAAGATGGTACTTTTAGGTAGAAAAGTGTAGGGTAGATTTATTTTAATATCTTTTTCTGACATGCTGAAGTTTGCCTACTTATAGAATTGATAGCACACTGTAGCATAATAAGGTTTATTTCTCTAATATTATCCTTAATATTAATTTAAAATTTTATTCTTTAAATTCAAAACAGGATTTTAATTTAAATAGTTAAAAAAGCATTTTTTGTACTGTTGACTTTCTTTATGGTTTCATGAGCAATAAATTTGTTCTTTTACAGTCCTGTCTGATGCCCATGGGAATTTTCTTTTAAATTGGAATTTTATGGTATGTCAAAAAAAGAAACATACATACAAGGAGCTATTTCTGAACACAGTGGATCAAACAACTCATTTGAAAGAATTAACAGTACTGATCAACTGGAAGAAAAACTAGTTTTACAGGTAACTCTTTGGTGGTTAGTAAGACTTTAATCATATTAGTGAACTATACTGGTTAAGTACTTAGCATTCATTATTAAATAAAGAAATTATGTCTGAAGCTTGTATCTTTTATAAATTGAGTGTATGTTCCTTTGTATTTTTATTGAGGTGCTATTTGTGGGTAATTTATACCCTGATGTACGATATTCTTTCCATGTCCCTGTGGAGGATAGAAGTGACCTAATCACATAGGATGCATATGGACCACAATACTGTACCAACATGTGTCAAGGTAACCCAGTTTTAAAAAGAAATGTTTATTTAACTGCATGCTGTTATCTTTCAGTCCCTTTGTGTTGGGCTGCTATGGAAATCTCCATTCCATGTAACACACAGGCATACAAAAGTGTATTTTTCTTTTCTTCTTCTTACTTTTCCCTCACTCTTTGTGTTTCTTACTTAACAGCCCCCATTTAACACTACCCTTTTCAACTGTTCCTGGTACATTCTCACATTCTTTTTTTTATTATTATTATAAACAAATGGGATACATGTTGTTTCTCTGTTTGTACATGGAGTAAAGGCATACCATTTGTGTAATCATAAATTTACATAGGGAAATGTTGGTTGATTCATTCTGTAACTTTTTCCCTTCCCCCACCCCTCTCATCCCTCTTTTCCTCTATACAGTCCTTCTTCCTCCATTCTTGCCCCCCTCCCTAAACCTAACTCTAACCCTAAAACTAACCCCTCCCACACCCCATTATGTGTCATCATCCACTTATCAGCAAGATCATTCTTCCTTTGGTTTTTTGAGATTGGCTTATCTCACTTAGCATGATATTCTCCAGTTTCATCCATTTGCCAGCAAATGCCATAATTTTATCATTCTTTATGGCTGAGTAATATTCCATTGTATATAGTACCACAGTTTCTTTATCCATTCATCAACTGAAAGGCATCTAGGTTGGTTCCACAATCTGGCTATGGTGAATTGAGCAGCAATGAACATTGATGTGGCTGTTTCTCTGTAGTATGCTGATTTTAAGTCCTTTGGGTATAGGCCAAGGAGTGGGATAGCTGGGTCAAATGGGGGTTCCATTCCAAGTTTTCTAAGGAATCTCCATACTGCTTTCCAGAGTGGCTGCACTAATTTGCAACCCCACCAGCAATGTATGAGTATTCCTTTTTCCCCACATCCTCGCCAACACCTGTGTTGTTTGTATTATTGATAATTGCCATTCTAATTGGGGGGAGATGGAATCTTAGGGTGGTTTTGATTTGCATTTCTCTTATTACTAGAGATGTTGAACATTTTTCCATATGTTTGTTGATTGCTTGTAGTCCTGTTGAGAAAGTCTGGTCCTAAGCTGACATGTTGAAGATCTGGACCTACACTTTCTTCTATAAGATACATAGTCTCTGGTCTGATTCTGAGGTCATTAATCCATTTTGAGTTTAGTTTCGAGCACGGTGAAAGATAAGGGTATAGCTTCCTTCTGTTGCATATGAATTTCCAATTTTCCCAGCACCATTTGTTGAAGAGGCTATCTTTTCTTCATTGCATATTTTTGGCCCCTTTGTCTAGTATGAGAACATCGTATTTATTTGGGTTTGTGTCCGTGTTCTCTATTCTGTACCATTGATCTACCTGTCTATTTTGGTACCAATACCATGCCGTTTTTCTTACTATTGCTTTGTAGTATAGTTGAAGTTCTGGTATTGTAATACCCCCAGCTTCATTTTTCCTGTGAAGGATTGCTTTAGCAATTCTGGGTTTCTTATTCTTCCAGATGAATTTCATGATTGCTTGTTCTATTTCTGTAAGGTACGTCATTGGGATTTTAATTGGAGTTTCATTGAATCTGTATAGCATTTTTTAGTAGTAAGGCCATTTTGACAATATTAATTCTGCCTATCCAGGAACATGGGAAATCTTTCCATATTCTAAGGTTTTCTTTAATTTCTTTCTTTAGTGTTCTGAACTTCTCACTGTAGAGCTCTTTCACCTCTTTTGTGAGATTGATTCCCAAGTGTATTTTTGAATGCTATTGTGAATGGGGTAGTTTTCCTAACTTCTCTTTCTGAAGATTCATCACTTATGTATAAAAATGCATTAGATTTATGAGCATTGATCTTATATCCCGCTACTTTACTAAATTCACTTATGAGTTCTAAAAGTTTTCTGGTGGAATTTCCTGATTCTTCTAAGAATATAATCATATCATCAGCAAATAGGGATAGTTTGAGTTCTTCTTTTCCTATTCATATCCCTTTAATTTCTTTGGTCTGTCTAATTGCTCTGGCTAGAGTTTCAAGGACGATATTGAAAAGAAGTGGTGAAAGAGGGCATCCCTGCCTTGTTCCAGATTTTACGGGGAATGCTTTCAGTTTTTCACCATTTAGAATGATATTAGTCATGGGCTTAGCATAGATGGCCTTTACAATGTTAAGGAATGTTCCCACTATCCCTATTTTTTCTAGTGTTTTGAGCATGAAGTGGTGCTGTATTTTATCAAATGCTTTTTCTGCATCTATTGAAATAATCATGTGATTCTTGACTTTAAGTCTGCTGATATGGTGAATTACTTTTATTGATTTCCTGATGTTGAATCAACCTTGCATCCCTGGGATGAAACCTACTTGATCATGGTGCACTAACTTTTTAATATGTTTTTGTATGAGATTCACTAAAATTTTGTTAAGAATTTTTGCGTCGATGTTCATTAAGGATATTGGTCTAAAATTTTCTTTCCTCAATGTGTCTGTGTCTAGTTTAGGTATCAGGGTGATATTGACTTCATAGAATGAGTTTGGGAGAGTTCCCTTCTCTTCTATTTTATGGAATACTTTGAAAAATATTGGAATGAGCTCTTCTTTAAAGGTTTTGTAGAACTCGGCTGAGAACGCATCAGGGCCTAAACTTTTCTTTGTTGGTAGGTTTTGATGACTTCTTTTATTTCATTACTTGAAATTGGTCTATTTAAATTGTTTATATCCTTCTCGTTTAGTTTAGGCAATTCATATGTCTCTAGAAATTTGTTGATATCTTCGAAATTTTCTATTTTTTTGGAGTATAAATTTTCAAAATAGCTTTAATTTTGTTTTGTATTTCAGTCGTGTCTGTTGTGATATTTCCTTGTTCATTCTGAATTGTGGTGATTTGGGTTTTCTCTCATCTTCTCTTTGTTAGTGTGGCTAAAGGTTTATCAATTTTGTTTATTTTTTCGAAGGACCAACTATTTATTTTGTCAATTTTTTGTATTGTTTCTTTTGTTTCAGTTTCTTTGATTTCAGCTCTGAGTTTAACTATTTCCTGTCTTCTACTACTTTTGGTGTTGGTCTGTTCTTCTTTTTCTAGGGCTTTGAGCTGTAGTGTTAGGTCACTATTTGTTGAGTTTTACTTCTTTTATTGAATGTGCTCCATGAAATAAATTTTCCTCTAAGTACTGCTTTCATAGTGTCCTAGAGATTTTGATATGATGTTTCTTTGTTCTCATTTACCTCTAAGAATTTTTTAATTTCCTTCCTAATATCTTCTGTTATCCATTCATCATATAATAGCATATTGTTTAATCTCCAGGTGTTGGAGTAATTTCTGTTTTTTACTCTTTCATTTATTTCTAATTTCAATCCATTATGATGTGATAGAATACAAGGTAGTGTCTCTATCTTCTTGTATTTGCTAACATTAGCTTTGTGGCATAATATATGGTCTATTTTAGAGAAGGATCCATGTGCTGCTGAGAAGAAAGTGTATTCACTCTTCATTGGATGGTATATTGTATAAATGTCCATTAAGTCTAAATTATTGATTGTGTTATTGAGTTCCATGGTTTCTTTATTCAATTTTTGTTTGGAAGATCTGTCCAGGGTGAGAGAGGTGTGTTAAAATCAGCTAGTATTATTGTATTATGGTCTATTTGGTTTCTGAGATTGAGAAGGATTTGTTTGACCTACATGGATGAGCCACTGTTTGAGGCATAGAGATTTATGATTGTTATGTCTTGCTGATTTATGCTTTCCTTAAGCAGTATGAAATGTCCTTCTTTATCCCTTCTGACTAACTTTGGCTTGAAGTCCACATTATCTGAAGTGAGGATGGATACCCCAGCTTTTTTGCTGAGTCCATGTGCATGGTATTTTTTTTCCCATCCTTTCACCTTTAGTCTATGGGTATCTCTTTCTATGAGATGAGTCTCTTGTAGGCAGCATATTGTTGGATCTTTTTTTTTAATCCAATCTGCCAGTCTTTGTCTTTTGATTGATGAATTCAGTTCTTTAATATTCATGGTTAATTTTGAGATATGATTTGTATTTCTGGTCATTTGACTCATTTTATTCATTTATTTGTTTATTTTTGACACGACTTGGTTCCTCTTTATTTGAGAGTTTCTTTAGGATAGCTCCTCCCTTTGTTGATTTGCTTCTTTGTTTTTCATCTGTTCCTCATGGAATATTTTGCTGAGAATGTTCTGTAATGCTGCCTTTCTTTTTGTATATTCTTTTAGCTTTTGTTTATCATGGAATTATTTTATTTCATCATCAAATCTGAAGGTAAGTTTTGCTGGGTGTAAGATTCTTGGTTGGCATCAATTTTCTTTTAGGACTTGAAAAATGTTGTTCCAGGCCCTTCTAGCTTTTAAGGTCTGGATTGAAAAATCTGCTGATATCCATATTGGTTTCCCCCTAAATGTAATTTGGCTCTTTTCTTTCACAGCCTTTAAAATTCTGTCTTTATTATGTATGTTAGATATTTTCATTATAATGTGCCTTGCTGTGTGGTCTGTTGTAATTTTGTGTATTTGGAGTCCTATAAGCCTCTCGAACTTGATTTTCTATTTCATTCTTCAGATATGGGAAATTTTCTGAAATTATTTCATTGAACAGATTGTTCATTCCCTTGCTTTGTTTCTCTAAGCCTTCCTCAATCCCAATAATTCTCAAATTTGGCCTTTTCATGATATGCCATAGTTCTTGTACATTCTGTTCATGATTTCTTACCATCTTCTCTGTTTGGTCAACTTTGTTTTCAAGGAAAAATATTTTGTCTTCAATATCTGAGGTTCTGTATTCCAGGTGTTCTATCCTATTTGTTTATGCTTTCTATGGAGTTCTTAATTTGGTTTATTGTTTCTTTCATTTCAAGGATTTCTGTTTTTTTTTTTTCAATATCTCTAACTCTTTATTGAAATGGTCTTTTGCTTCCTGTATTTGCTCTTTTAACTGTTGATTGTTGCAATCATTCAATACCTGCATTTGCTCTTTCATTTCATCATTTGCTTCACTTATCATGTTAATTATGTACATTCTGATCTCCCTTTCTGAAATTTCTTCTGCCATGCTGTCATTGGATTTTATTCATGTAACATCTACATTTGTTTGAGGCATTTTCTTCCCTTGTTTTCTCATGTAATTCAGGTATCAGTGGACTGCTGAGATGTTGCAGATATCCACTATTGACTTATAATGTCCCTGAAGATAGCTAGTTTATCCCCTCTTATCCTTCAGTAGCCTGAAGTCTTGCAGGAAGTTGATAATGTGGTGCTCCTCAAGGAATCTGCCTCTCTAGGGGTGTTGGCCTTCAGATGGATTATATTCCTTGCTAGTGGTCAGAGGTGCCTCCACTTGTTGACCAATTGTCATCCAAAGGGGAACTAGGCTGCGGGCTTGGTCAAGGTCTGTTTGGGCCTGTATCTCGGTTTTACCGTCCTTGTGGGAAAACCTCACCCGGCGGGGAAGACTCACCCGGTGGGGAGGTCTCGATGGTCAGTTCCCATCCTAGAGCTTCCCCTCAGTCCACAAGTACTGCCTGGGAAGGGCAGCCTTCCCAGGCAATGTTCCCAGGGGCCCGGACCTACCTCCTGGGCCTGGGATCCTTACCCTTCGCAGACGAGTCTCCTTAGGTTGCCCCTCCTCAGAGAAGCTGCCCGTAGTTCTGAAACCTTTGCTCCACCCCTCAGCTTGTCTCTGTGTAGCTCTTCCACCAAAAGGCCTCTAGGACCCCCGACCATGCTTTGCACCTAATCGCCTGGCTATGCAACCCCTCCTCTGAGCAGCCACCTGGAGCCTCGTACAGTTGCTCCGAGCCCCAGTGACCCGCCGCTCGCCTCTTCCTCCAGGCAGCCACCCGGTGTTCTGTGTGGTCGCTTGGAGACCAAGCAACTCACTGCCCACCTCCACCTCCTCAGGACACCCCCCCCCATTGTTCAGGAGGTTGCTCTGAGTCCAAACAGCTCGCCACCCAGCCCAGCTCTTCCTCTGGCAGGCGCCGGAGCCCCAGCTGGTTGCTCCAAAACCAAGCATTGTGCTGCACGGCCTCCTCTGCAATGTTCCCAGCTGTCCGTGTTCACTGCTCCAGTGGGGAGAAGGGTATCTTGCCGCCTGGGCAGGGCAGTCTTCCCAGGCAATGTTCCTAGGGGCCCAGACCTACCTCCTGGGCCTGGGAGCCCCACCCTTCACAGACGAGTCTCCTTAGGCTGCCTCTCCTCAGAGAATCTGCCTGCAGTCCTGGAACCTTCCCTCCGCCCCTCAGCTTGTCTCTGCAGCTCTTCTGCTGAAAAACCGCTTAGGTTCTGGGACCCTGCTCTGCTCCTAATCACCTGCCTATGCAGACCCTCCTCTGGGCAGTCGCCAAAGCCTGGCGGGTTACTCTGAAACCAAGCTCTGTGCTGAGCAGCTTCCTCTGCAAAGTTCCCTTTTGTCCATGTTTACCGCTCCAACGGGGCGAGGGGTGTCTCACCGGGCAACTCTACTTCACAAAGTTCCCTGCGTTCAGGGACTACCACCCCATCCGTGATGCCTCCCCAATGGGAGAGACTCACCCGGTGGCTTTGAGTTGGTCCCAAATCACTCACTAGTCCGCCATCTTGAAACCTCCCCATTCTCACATTCTTATTCTCATTCTCTCTCTCTCTCTTTTATTATTTTTGCAGTTGCAGAAATTTTCTCTAACTTACATCCCTCTTCCTAGTGAAATATCTACCTTCTCATCCACTGTCCTCCACACACTTTTTCTTAGCAATCTGTGTACTCTTTTTGTGTTGAGATTTTAACATTCTTTCCTTCTTTCATTTCCCTTCCCCAGCTATGTACTGGTGGCATGAATGACTGAAAGGAGCAGAGAGGAAATGAAAGAGAAATTTATAGTAGGGACAGAAAATGGAAAGACTAGAGTAATTGTGTAGTGTGTAATTATGGATGCTTACTTATGCAATACATGTTCAATAAAGGACATTTATTGAGGGGCTGCTTTGTTTTAGGTTATTAATGAGACCCCAGTTCTGCATTCAGGTTTTAAAGTCTAGTGGATGCAACAGAAGCATGAGTAGAAATTATAATGTAAAATAGTAGTATAAAAGTAATAAAATGGTAAATGCAATACCATATCTCTGTGTGTATCAGAGATGATCAGAGAAAGGTGTGAGGTGACTGAAGCTGAGCTATAGAGAAGATGTATGGAGTGGAGAAGTTGTTTAAATGGAGAATAGAGAGAAAGCTTAGGAATAAGGGAGAACAGTGGTCAGAGGAAAGTAAACCTGGAGAAGATGGACATAATCATATACAAGGAAGCAGGTGACCAGGGGCAGTGCCCACAGATGATAAGAATGTGAGGGACAATCTAATTAACTGGTGTGACCAGGCTCCACAGAAACTGTTCTGCTTCATTCAGGAGGAGGCCCACCTGTGGTCCTGTTGCTTTGGGACAGTGATGCACAGAGTGATTTCATGAGAACAGGCATTCCTGAAACTGCTTGGGCAGTGTCTCAGAGAAGGGCTGTTGTAGTTAATGACTACCAGGTAAGCTAGAATAAATGTTAAAGTAGAAACCAGGGGCTTTGATAATGCAGAAGGAAGAATTAACTTGGTATAAAGAACCTGGGTGTACTTTATCAAAGAGAATTGGAATTTGGGGACCATGGGGTCCTAGGGGGACAAAGCCAAGTCACAGGTGAATGAAGGCACATTCTTAAGTGCAATGTATACACCAAAATAAATAATAATGATTCTGGGAGGTTGTAAAATATATAGTGAGAAGTGGTGGGGTGTTCAGACCAGGAGAGTCCCCTTAAAGAATCACATGCAAGAGAAAAGAAATATTAATTCTTTTCCCACACAGTATGCTGTGAGTATACTCTTGTTTTGTACCTTTTATATTTCCCTCAAGATGCATTTCCTCAGTTTTGTTTTCTTGGTTATTTGTTTTTGCATACTGAAAATTATCAGTCCTCCATCCCTGAAAATTGTTTTGTTCCATTCTCATTCTTGCCAAATACTTTTGTATAAATTCTAAAATATGTGATTTCTCTTTAGAATTTGAAAGTCTTGTTTTATGACTGTTTCCTCAGCTTATTTTTCAATTATCTGTGCTAATATGTGGCATTTTCTGTTCTGGAAGTTTTATGGATCCCTTCATGCTAATACCTTGATGCTGATGTCTCATTTTATTTTATTTTATTTTATTTTATTTTTTCTCTATTTTCCTAAGAAATTATGTTGTCATTTCAACTTGGAAACACTGATTCTTTGTCTTGAGTAATTTAGTTGCATTCAATAATGTTTTTGATAATTTCCTCTCACTCATTTTTCTCTTATGTTTCTGAAAGTTATTATTTGAGTATTCAACCTCTTAAACTGAGCACTTATTTTCTTATTTATTCTCTCCATTTCACTGTTTTAATGTTTCTTTTCATAACATCTTGCTTTAATTTCATGGGTACAATATCTTCTATTAGGCCTCTAAATATAAGTGTATTCTTGAGTTTTCTTCTGCTCTGACATACTAGTCTCATCCTAGTTCTATTTTTTTGTTCTCTTTTATTAGTGGCTTTCCTAGAATTTCCAATGATCACTTGTTGATCGTTCATATTTAGGAAGCACTAAGACGTTGATTGCAAGTTCTGTGTGGGTCAGATGAATCAACCAAGGGATTCATTCTATGGTACCTGGATTGTTGAGAGGCCCTTTTGTTAGTCAGTGGGGTGAAGAACCAAATGTCCTTGTCAGTTGATTGTTTTTCTTGGTTAAACAATCACCCAAGATAGGAATTCCCTAATTTTCTGACAGTTGTGATGGAGTGGGTAACAGCAGAAGTCATCTTAGGGCCACAGTGGGTGGCAAGTTGGTCTGGAATCTGTTCTTAGATTATGGAGATTCACTTCATCACCCTATTTCAATCTGCTGTGCTATCACTTCCTTGTATTATGTCCTATTCCTTCAAGTTCTCCTCTCCTAGAACTATGTTTTCCACCTGTGACTGGTCCATGTGCTGTAATTATGCTATAGTCATGGATTTGGAAAATTAATAGGAAAAAAAAGAATGCAAAACATATTATTGATAATTTTTACATTGGTGTCATATTGAAGTGATTCTATTCCAGATAATTGGATTAAATACAAATGCTATTAAAATTTATCTCTCCTGTTAATAATCTTTAATATTACTGCTAGAAATGCCAAGTAACACAGGTGGTTCACCTTCTGTTAGCCTATGCTGTTCTTGGCTAGAAGGGTTGTTGTCTAACTGTTCTTCATAAATACCTTTCAAACAAGTCTCCATTTTTAAAATCTCCCCCTCACAACAGTCACCTCTTCAAAGAAATCTGGTGTCTTTTGATTCCTGGACTTTTCTCAGATTTTGCAGTATGAATTTTGTTTTTTCAATTTACTCTCCACATTCACAGGCTTAGGGTTCATCTTCCTTGACTGTCAAAAATCTATTCCAGGGTTGGGGCTGGGGTTCAGTGGTAAAATGCTTGCCTAGCACATGTGGAGCACTGGGTTCTATCCTTAGCACCACATAAAAACAAACAAAAGCATTCTGTTCATCTGCAACTACAAAAATATTTTAAAATGAATATTTCAATCTGCTTTTCATATTAAATAATTCTTTCTTTTGCCTACTGTGTTTTCTTTTATTCCTGTTCTTTTAGACAAGGCTTTCAAATTTTTTTTTAATTTTAAAGTTTGATTAGGAAATATCAGAGGTAATTAGTCAACTGGTAGTGTACAGTTCAATTTTATAAACAGAAAGTTGATCATGTCACAGACTGCTTTTCAATGTAAATTTAGACTATTCTGACTACTTATAACCATTTCTCTGAGTTTACTTTTGCTAATTGTGCTGCATACACCAACCACCAAATCTCAGTGCATTAGGAAAAAAGCACGATTGCCCATATCATGCTTTGCTGCTAATTTTTTATGGCTGTTCTCTAATTTGTTATCTGTATCATGTAATTTTTTAAAAAACATGATGGACTTTATTATTTAGAGCATCTTTAGGTTTACTGGAAAACATTGAACAAAAAGTACAGAAATACTGAATATTCTGCCTTCTTCCTTCCCTCTGCTTCCCCATGCCCTTCACTTACCCACTCCCTCAATTATCATCTTGCATTAGTTTGGCACATGTGTGTAATTGATGAGCCAATATGTATGCACTATTATCAACTAAAGTCTATAATTTATATTAGGATTCACTCTTTGTGCTGTATGTATAAATATGGTGATGGTATCACCCAGAGAAGTTTCCCTGCCCTGAAAATCCCCTGTGCTCAACTTCTCATCTTGCCTCCCTCCCCTGCAATCTGTGACACCACTGATCTTTTTATTGTCAGACAATGCCTTTTCCTTTATAACTCCAGGCTGAAAGAGCAGCCCTTCCTGAGAAATGCTGTTCTGGAAGCAGAGGAAAAATGGAAAGAGGGCTGGTGGAACTGGAATAGTTTCCATCCACTTTAGTCAGTTAGCATAAGGCTGATGTCAGTTGACAGGGAAGTGTTCCCCACAGGAAGTTACCACAGCATTGTAGCAACTACAGATATGCACCTCCCTTCAGATATAGTGGGAAAATATGGGGGATCAATAATACCACTACCAGGTAGCGTCAACACTGACCCTAGTCACTCAGTTTTCCCCAGTCTTTGTCTTAGCCCTGATGTATTTCTTTCTACTTTGTACCTGTCCCACCTTACTTTTTTCTCTTCACTAAGCAAACTCCTCAATCATTCAGGATTCAGTTTACTTAGTATGAAACATCATTCCTAAATGGATTAATATACTAGCATATCTTATATGTAGTGTTGAACATTTGCAGGTCTATACCTTTTAATTGATGAGCTTAGCCCATTAACATTCAGGTTTATTATTGAGATATGATTTGCATTTCTGATAATTTTGGCTTAATTTTAGTTTTAATGTGCCTTGGATTTTCTTTTTTTTTTTTGGCTTTACATTTAGGGTGCTTCCTCCCTTTTCTGACTTAAATTGTTATTTTCATTTCCTACTCATGGAATATTTGCTGAGAATGTTCTGTAGCACAGGTTTTCTATTTGTAAATTATTTTAACATTTGTTTATCATGGAAGGATTTTATTTCATTCTCAAATCTGAAAGTTAGTTTTGCTGGGTGTAAGGTTCTTTGTTGGCAGCCATGTTCTTTAAGAGCTTGAAAACAGTTTTTCCAGTCCCTTCTAGCATTTAGTGTCTGAGGTGAGAAATCTGATGATATCTTTATTAGTTTGCCCCTATATGTAATCTGATGCTTTTCTCTTGCAACCTGTAAAATTCTGTCTTTATTTGAAGACTTAGCATTTTCATTACAAAATGCCTAGGTATGGATCTGTTGCAATTTTCTACATTTGGTATTCCACAAACCCATTGTACTTGATTTTCCATTTCATTCTTTAGTTTTGGGTAATTTTTGGATATTATTTCATTGAAAAGGTTATTCATTCCTTTGGTTTATATCTCTGTGCCTTCCTCAATCCCAATAATTTTTAAATTTGGTGTTTTCATGGTATCTCATATTTCTTGAATATTCCAGTCATGATTTCTCTTTGGTCATCTTTATTTTCAAGATTAAATATTTTGTATTTTTTTTGTGAAGTTTTTTTTTTTTTCCAAGTGGTCAAGTCTGTTGGTGATGCTTTCCATTGAGTTTATTTGGTTTTTTGTTTTCCTCAATTCAAAGATTGCTCTTTGTTTTGTTATTCAGAATTTCTGTAAAGGCTAATTGGAGTCCAGTTATAAGGCATAAAGGGAGAGCTAATAAAGAGGCAAGCACTCAGGATGGCAAAGAGAAGTGGCTCTCATGTGAAAGCCAGTCCAGTTTCTTATCCATTCTGGGGTCATATCAAGTTACCTAAGTTACATATTAAAGCTAGCTTTGCCCATGTGCAGATCACATAAATTTTCTGCTTCTTAGAATTCAATAGTACCAAAGGTTATTATAATAAGATAATGTCCCCAGGCCTCAATGACAGATGATTTGCAGAGCATTTCTAAACCATTCAGCACAGTGCCTTTTGTCCTGAGGAGATTGTTCAACTCAAAGGACTTTCACTCCTCTCTATATTGACTGACCTGAAATCCCTACAACTCTGCTTTTTTTTGTTTTTTTATAGTCTTTTGAATAGACATGTCTTGTCTTCTCTTTAAGGAAGGTGGAGGGAGAAAGCAAAGCAACCATTGGCAAACAAAAGCACAGCATAATAAAGCATGTATCAATAAACATTCTCCAATAAAAAGCTGTTTGATCCATGTAAAATTTGGCAGCCATGAGATTAACCAATCAAATAATTACCAATCTCCATCATCCTTTTACATCTTCTTTACAGTGTCTTTAAGATGATCCAATTCCTTTCAAATGCAGTTATTATTATCAGTTAAATTAAAACAACACATATTGTTAAAATCTTGGCATCCTATATGATGTAAAAACAACAAATAATAGCAACTCATTATCAAGAATAGTTTGATGATCCAAATTTCAGGAGAATAAACAATTTCTGCTAATTATGGAGGCACCACCAACAGGGATACAATAACAGAGAAATAACACAATAATAGCCAGCATAGTTATAGAATTGTGGGTAAGTTTGGCAAGCAGAACTGTAACCACATTTTTCAGAGTACATTCTAAACCCATCTAGGCTAACATTTGTTAAGAAGATGTTGTTAAATAGTTTATTTTCCTCCAAATCACTAGATAATTGGAAGACAGTCTCTTGGGTCTTTTGTTCTTACCAGAGGTTCCTCCTTTGAATCAGGATGCTCTTCATCCAGGGACAAATGCAGTTTGAAAATCAGAATGTGAAGTCCTTGATACCAACTCATGAAGATTCTCAAGTCTGTTGACACATGTGGCAGGAGTCCAGACAGGACCTGTAGAAGTAAGAACAGCAGCATATCCCCTCCCCACATAACCAAAGGTGCAGAGTCCCACCATATCAGATCTGGAACTCAGTATTTTGCATAAATCTTTGGTAGTGGTTCCTGAGGTGCAAATGCCTGTCCAAGGAAGAGGACCAGAGATGTGTATTATCTTCAAAATGTACATTAAGAGTACTTATTGTGAAGAAGGAAATATTGGGAGTATTATTAACATGAGCAAGACTAAGTCGTCCTTTTTTCCCCCAAATGTGTCATCTTTATTCAATTTGCAATTTACACACAGAAATGTATACAAATGCACACAATTTTTCTGTTTTACATACATAGAATAACACTATTATAGTATTTTGTAACTTGATTTTCCCTTTGAACAATATATCTTTTTTGTACTAATTATTCTTACACTATATAATTTTAATGAATTTAAAGTAAACCCTATGTAGTGATATTATGATATTTTTTGACCAGTCACTTATTGTTCTATTTGGGTTTTCAATTTTTATTATGTAAATATGCTGCACTAAATATTCTGGTAGCTGACTCATCCAATTTCTTTCAAATGCAGTTATTATTATCAGTTAAATTGAAACAACACATATTGTTAAAATCTTGGCATCCTATATGATGTAAAAACAGCTACTGTAAAATAATTTTTACTTTTTTTTTTCCTTTTACTAACAGCTACTGTAAAATAACTCAATTAGATTAACAAGTACAAAATCAACATACAAAATTTGGTAGTTTACATGTATTCAAACAATATTTAGAAAGATTTAATGGCAGAGAAGTTTTTATATATAACAATAATAAAGTGTATTAATATGTTTGTCAATAAAAATGTGAAACTTATTAAAATTAAAATTAAAACACCAGTGAGGCCAAAAAAATAGGCTTTCTACAAATAGAAGAACCATATTATTTTATAAATTAAACTGTGAATTTAACAAAACCTCAATGAAAGCTTCCCAGTTTTATGCTATATCACCTGATGCTAAATTTAGTGAAGACATTAAGAGTGTTATAATAAATACAGAAGATGAGTTTGATTATTATCTACAATATGCCAAATAGGTTTGCAATGAGATCTACAATTTCTAATGGTAGACAAAGAGGATGGGGAGGGGTGTAGGATGTAACTATTAATGGGTTAAATTAGAGTGTATAGAAGTACTAGATCATAGGAAGAGTGAAAGTGGAATCAAAAGAAGTTGGTTGTTAGCATAACAAAAGGAAGAAAGAGACTCTAAGGAAACAGGTAAAAAAAAGGAAATAGAGTGAGAAAGATAAAAAACTGAAATAAAAAATTTCAAAAGGAGAAAAACACCTACACTATAACAATCACATACTATTCACACCTCTCAGTCTTCAGTATCCTGATGAAAGAGAGGTACTTGAAAATGAGCTTCCAGTCTCCAGTAGGTGTATCAGGGTGGTATTGCCCCACCTAAAGATGGTGGTTTTCACTTCCAGGATAATCCAAGATAGCTGTACTAGCTTCCAAATATGTTGGCAAATGGAGAGCTGCAGTGCAGGGCACAGGTGCCGAGTTTGGGTGGGGAACATTCAGTCAGGTCAGTGGTCCTGGAGGTGTGATGTGTTCAGTCTGGATGGGAGTCCTGTGGGTACTGTTTGTTGTCCCAAAATGGTGGCAGCCACATGTAACCAAACCTGTGGGTACTGTGACAGTGGACTTCCATGCAATAGTGGTGAGCAGGCAATCCACTGGTGGTCTTCAGACAACCCATAGGCTAACAATGGATGACTGGCAGGTGAACATCACAAGGTGGGTGATGGGTAGGCAAAATGCAGGCAAGAGGCAGACAAAAAGGCAGATGGTGGATGAGAGGAAGCAGTTAGTGATCAATCTACATTCAAAAGTAGGCGATATGCTGGCAGATGGCAGGTGATAAGAGTGGACAAATGGGGTAAATTGCAGGGGATCAATGAGCAGCAGAGACTGCCTCACAGAGAAACAGATTTTCTTCTCCTTTAATCCTGAGTTATGGAGCAACAAGGAAAGCAACCTCCCTCTAGTCCACCATCTTGGATCTCTCACAAGTCAATATTGATGAATCTACACCATCAAGTCAATTTCAACAAATCTAACCAGTCAAGTTGATATTGACAAATCTCTCCCAAAGAGTCAATATTGACAAATTTATATTAAAGAATCAATATGGACAAATCAATATTAAGCAATCTTCCCCAACATTGCAGTATTGATGAATCTACACTGATGGGTGAATATTGTTGAATCTACCAAATGTGTGGATATTGACAAATGTACCCCACCCAGTCAATATTGATGAATCTGCCCCTACAGGTCAACATCATTTAATCTATACCTTTGAGTCAATATCAATAAATCTACACTGATGGGTCAATATTGACGAATCTTCACTGATGAGTCAATGTTGATGAATCTTCATCAATGGGTCAATATTGACATATAAAAATTGATATACCTACAATGACAAATTCATATTAATGAATTTACCCAATCAAGTTGATATTGCCAAATCTACCTGGCAGGTTATTATAGATGAATCCACACTGATGAGTCAATATCAACAAATGTACACAAGAGTCGAATTTGATGAATTTACCATGACTGGTCCATATTAATGAGTTATCACTTATGGATCAATGCCAATGAATCTATCTCATTAAGTTGATATTGATGAATCTACCCCAATGTGTCAATATAAATGAAACTATTTGGATGCATCCATATCAATGAATCTACCTGCACCAGTTGATATCAATGAATCTATATCGATGATTTGGTTTCAACAAATCAATACTGATAAATCTACACTGATGAGTTGATATTTATGAATCTACATAGATGAATCATCATTAATGATTCTACCCAGTTTAGTCAGTAGCAGAGAATTCATGATGACTGCCTCATATTGACAAATCTTCATGAAATTGAGATAATTGAAGAATCTACTATGACCACTTAATTTTGGCAAATGTATTGTTGAGTTGATATTGAGAAACTTACATTGATAAATTGATATCAAAATATTGAAATCAATGAACTTTTACAAGTTGATATCAACTAATATACCCTATCAAATTATATTGACAAATCTACCTCAACATATCAATATCAAAAAATCTACACTGACAAGTAGATCAAGGAATATAACCCAGGAAGTCATAATTGATGAATCTACACTGGTGAGTTGACATCAACATAACCAGCTGAGAAGATATTGAGAAATCTACCCCGTCAATATTGACATAACCACATTGAAGAATTGATATTAACAAATCAACATCAGGCAAACTACTCTGATGGGTAGATAATGATGAATCTATACCTTCAATATTATATCAATGAATTTACATATTTGAGTCAATATGAACAAATCTAGACCAATGGGTCAATTCTAAAAAATCTACACTGATGAGTCAATATTGATGGATATGTCAAGATGAATCAATTTCAATGAATCTATTCTGATGAGTTGATGTGAAAAAATCTACACCAATGATTCAATATCAAAAAATCTATAACAAAGAGTCAATATCAGCAAATCTACCCCACAAGTTGATATTGAAAAATCTACCTGGCAGAGTCAGTATTGATGAATGTATCCCAAGTGTTTGATACTGATGAAACTACATCTACTAATTGATACTGACAATTCAATATCTGATGAATCAACCCTGACAGTTCAATATCATTGAATCTACACCAATAAGTTGATATAAATGAGTCAACACTACCGGGGTCCAGTCCTAGCAGGAGTCCATGGGTTCCACACAGGTAAATGGGGCACGGGGAGACAGCGTTGGTGATGGATGGAGAATGAAAAACACAGACTCTAGTTCTGGTGCAATCAATCCCATTTTATTCTGGGGAAGGCTGGGTTTATATACATTTTTCTTCAGGCTATAATGGCAGTCTTGTGGTTAATATTAAAGAAGTTTCCAAAGCATAGGCAGAAAACAACAACCTTACAGATTATCCTTACCTAATCACAATTGTTTTAAGAATATCTAACTACATTAATGAGCTAATACAATGTTTACTTCCTTAATATCTAAACTCTATGCGACCTAAGACTATTCTTATTATTCTCATGGTTAAAGCGATAGACAAGTAATCTCATGTGACCATCTCTAGTAGGTTCATCGGGTTAATATCTAAATTGCTGAGTTAAGGGTTATAGGAGGGCAGCAGTCCCAATGGTTATTGTGTACCAATGTTTATTATAGGGGTGACATATTCTTTGTAGGAAGGAGGGAATGTTGTGAAACCTTATTCTCTTACCTCACCACCACACATAAACAAAACCATTGTTAAAATTTAACCAACCTGTTGGAGACAAAGGCAGATCTATAACTATTTTCTCCAGAGGCTTTCAGGGACTCATTACATGGTTGCAAAATTATTTTTGACTTTGTTGGTGGTAAAGACCCATTGTTTTTCAGATTGTAGGTAATATTTTCTGGAATTTTTGTTGTATTCTCCTCATCCCCTTAAGCAGTCCATTTAGACTGAAATGACTAATATATTATCAGAAAAACACAGCAGAAAAAACACCATGCTCCGGAGCAAAACATCCGGCAATTCCTTTTAGGATGAGCCTTTGCAAACATCCTCCAGAGGATATTTGTCAAGCACTGGATAGAATTCTTGACGCCCCGACACAACACCTATGGGTTAATATCAATCTACCCCATCCAGTTGATATCAAAAAATCTTACCCACTGAATCATTATAGACAAATCTACCCTGAAGAGTCAATATTGTTTAATGTATCCTGACAAATCAATATCAAAGGATCAAAGAATTTTTGGTATCAATGAATCAACACCTACAGTTGATATTGATGAATATACCTCATCAAGTCAATATGAATGAATCTAACCCAATGGGTCAGTATGAACAAATCTACAGAGACAAGTGAATATTGATGGATATGCAGTGAAGAGTCAATATTGATGACTCTATCCCAATGTGTTGATATCAGCAAATCTATTCTGACCAATATTGACAAATCTATACTGAAGAGTCAATATAGATGAATCTATCATAATGAGTCAATATCAATGAATATACTCAGAAGAGTTTGTACTGGAGGATCTATCCCAATGGGTCAATATCAATGAATCTACATTGTTGAATTGATGTTGACATATCAATATTGATAAATCTATCCCGATGGATTGGTATCATTGAATCTGTGTCAATGAGTGACTATCAAGGAATCTTCTCCATCATGTTTACATTGACAAATTGAAGTAACAGGTTGATATCAACAAATCTACACTAAGCATCAATATCTTTGAATCTGCACTGATAGTTCAATATTAACAAATTTACCCTGTTGAGTCTATATCAACCAATCTACTCTAAAGATTTAATACCTATGAACCTGTGTCAAGAGGTCAATATTGAGGAATCTACCATGATGAATTAATATTGATGAATCTACCCCAATGTGGCATTATTGCTGAATTTACACCAAGTCAATTTTGACAAATCTAAACAATCAAATTGATATCAATGAATCAAGCCATCTGAGTTGATATTGAGGAATCTATTAAGTTGGGTCAATATGAACAAATCTACCCAGATGAATCAATATTGATGAATCTACACCAAAGGGTCTATATCAATAAATCTACTCAAACAGGTAGATATTAGTGAATCTACCCCTACAGGTCCATATCGATTAATCTACACTGATGGGTTGATATTGATAAATCTACATAGACAAATCAATATTGATACAATATCAATAAATATACCCCAACAAGTTGATATCTATAAATCTACACTGCTGAGTAGGTTTTAACCAATGTAAACAGGTGAGTTGGTATTAATAAATTTATCTCAGTCAATATTGACAAATCTTCCCCAACCAGTTAATATCGATGAATCTACTCCTCTGGGCTGACATTGATGAATCTATATTGATGGGTTGATATCAATGAATCTACATTTACAGGTTAATATTGACAAGTATATCCTGAAAAGTTGATATCTATAAATCTCCACTCAAGAATAGATATTGACAAATTGACCCAGTTGATCTGATATAATCAATTGTACCATGATGGGTTGATGTTGATGAATCTACAATGTGTTACTATTGATGAATCTATCATGATGAATCGACATTGACTAATCTACCTCATCAAGTGAATATTGACAAATCTACATTGACAAACTGATATAAACACATCAATATCAAAGAATATATGCTGAAGAATCAATATTGACCAAACTACACTGACAGGACAATTTTGAAAAATCTATACCTAGGGGTCAATATTCACAAATCCAACAAGCAGCAGAGTTGATATCAAAGAATCTACCCTGATAAGTCAATATTGACCAATCTGCATTGACATGTTGATAATGATGAGTCTACCATGATGGGTGGACATTGACAAATCTACACTGGCAGGTGGATATCAATGAATCTCCACTGACAAATCAGTATCAATGGATCTACACTGAAGAGTCAATATAGATGAGCCTACCCCAAAAGGTGGTTATCAATGAATATTTCTCAATAGATCTATATGTGTGAATCTACCCCAATGGGTAAGTATTGATTTTTGTATCCTTATGCATCAATATTTATGAATCTACCCCTTCAGGTATGGGTTGATATCTAAGAATCCACCCTGATGTGCTGCTATTGGCAAATGTACCCCAACTGGTCACTGTTGATGAATGTGCAATGACCAATCAATATTAATGAATCTACAAGTTGATATTGACACATCGACTCCAATGAGTTGATAATGATGAATCAACAACAAAGAGTTGATATCAATAAATATACACTGACCAGTTGATATTAATGAATCTTCACCAAGGGAAAATATCAACAAAACTACACCAATGAGTCAATATCAATAGATCTACCCCAAATGGTCAATACTAATGAATCTATACTGAAAAATCAATATGGATAAATCTATACCAATGAGCTGATATCAACAAATCCAAATTGATGAATCAATATTGACAAATTGATATCAATGAATATACAGTAATGTGATGAAATTGACAAATTTTTACTGATGGATCTGCATAGATATTTTGACATGATGAATCTACCCATTGAGTCAATATCAATGAATGATGTGACAATGATGTCCCAAAACTGATGAATCTTCACAATTTGATATTCATGAAATTACACTGGATCAATATGAATAAATCTTCCATGTTTATTCAAATTTGATGAATCTACAGTGATGAGTAAAAACTGATAATCTACACTGAAGCATCTATACCTATAGTCAAAATCAAAAAAATGTACACCAACAAACCAATTCAACAAATTTACCTCATCAAGGTGATATCAGTGATATTACCCTAATGAGTCAATATGGACAAACCTACTCTAACAAGTTAATATTCATGAATCTATCCCAAAGCCAATATCAACAAATATATATGAATGACTCAATATTGATGAATCTACCGCATCAGGACAATATCAAATAATCTACCGTGACCATTTGTTATTGAGGAATCTGCTCCAACCAGTTATTCCTAGCAAGTGGCTCCTATATCTTGCAGAATGTTTGGGGTGATAGGAAGGTCTTTTGTTCTAATAAGGACTCTTGTTGGATCTGTAGTGTATCTTCAGGATTGAGGGTGATCATGAGGAAGATCAAGCCCTCACAAAAGTCTTGGAACTTTCCATTCCCCAATTAAGTTGTGGAAAGAAGCTGGAGATTGAATTAATACCCAACATGCCTAAATTATTATGTCTTCACAAATGTCAGTATAAGAAGTGGTCATGGAGTTTTTGAATTGCAGAACACAAGCAAGCATAAGGAGAGTGTTGCACCCCAACTCCACGTGGGCAGAGACTGTTGCACTGGGGAACCCCTGGGCCTCATCCTGTGCACCTTTTCATCTGACTATAATTTTG
This sequence comes from Sciurus carolinensis, assembly GCF_902686445.1. Classification (NCBI taxonomy): domain Eukaryota; kingdom Metazoa; phylum Chordata; class Mammalia; order Rodentia; family Sciuridae; genus Sciurus; species Sciurus carolinensis. The sequence continues at coordinate 1,155,274 of NW_025920153.1, forward strand.
TCTTTTCTAGAATGTCATCAAAGGTGTACCATACAGCATGTTGTCTCTTCAGTTGGTTTTATTGCACTTAGCAGCAAAATAGGCAGGATGCATATGTGTTTCTGTGTAACTTTGTGGTTTATTTCTTTCTATTGTGGATTGGTTGTGCATTCAGCTACAGAAAGTTATTTGGATATCTTATCTAATTAGCATGATATTTCTGATGTGCATAATTGCATGGTAGTTTTGGTTAGGCATGCTTTTTCAGAGCATATTTCCAAATGTAGATTAATTATGGGCACACAGTTGAGTCATAGATTAAACTTGTTTTGCCTTAGAAGGCACTGGCACACCATCTTCAAAAGTGGCTTCATGATGTGTCTTTACAGCAATGCCTGAAAATTCTGGTGTTCCATATCCTACTTTTTCAGTGTAATGACTTCTTAGAGTTTACCAGTGCTAATTGCAGTGTCAAGCTACCTCACGATTGTTTTAATTTATGATTTTCCAACATTATAACACAGTGAGAATCCTCAACTATAACTATTTTCTGATTTTATACTTTCTTGTTCAGGTGTCTGTTCAGATATGTACTTTTGGGCATTGGCGATTAAACTCAGGGATGATTAATCACTGAGTCACATCTCTAGCTTTTTTTTCTTCTTGTTTTGGTATTTTTACTTGAGACAGTGTCTCCTTAAGGTGGGTCTCAAATTTGCAATCCTTCTGCATCAGATTTTTGTGGTATTGGGATCATAGGTGTGCAACACTTCCGTTGTTATATAATGTTAATTTATGAGTCCATGCTATTGGTATATTTCTTCTGTCCATTAGCTTTATGTAGCATGGGTTAAAACTAATGACCAAGGGACAGATATGTCACTTTGTCTTAGAGAGATGATCTATTAAGTGTGAGGCCATGTGTTTGATCCCCAGTACATAAATGTACACACACACACACACACACACACACACAACACACCCAACACTAAGTCTAAGATCACATAGATTTTCATGTTTTTCCTTCTCTAATATAGTTTCCTTAAATTTTAGTTTTGGAGTATAATGGATTATTTTTGGTATGTTTTATTTTGTGTCTAAATTCATTTCATTCCATATAGTTTGCAAACACTTGCTGCACATATTCCTTTTGAAAAACATCATGAAATTGGATTTCAATTGAACGAACATAAATGCTACTTGTGCAGCATTCCATTACTACAAAATCATGTTGTGTAATTAGCAAAGATAAAATAGTAGGCTTACAACTGTGGGTGAGGATGTTATGTCAAGATGCCTTTACTCCTCTCTCTATTGGCAAGCAAAGAAAACTTATATGATAAGTCTTTAAAATATTCACAGTGTTGTATATGATGTATCCCTATACATGTATACTGCTATAGATAGTTCGCTTTGCTTTTTTGAGAGCCACATTGTTCTGTTATCTACAGAGGCATACACCTCTCTCTTGAAGATACTGTGCACCTCAAAGGGGATCTGGTTTCCATGCTTCATGAAGTACTTCACAGAAGAAATGAAGGTGGACTTGTACCCCAAGTGAGAATGTGGTCAGCATCTGTGGTCCAAGCACATGGACACAATAGGGCTCTGTTACCAGTGCCACAGCACAGACTGGACCCTCATGAATTCAGTTCTGAGTTATCATTATAGTACTGGACTGGGTGGGGCCACAGCTGCCTCTGTGGAGGGCCCATGAGGAAGAAGAAGATACATCTGCAGGTGTTAGAGAATTTTCTTCTGTCCAGGACTGCTCCTAGTGAGCCTCACCTTGGAACAATAAGAGAGGTAAGAAACAGAACACTGCCTGGAACCCAGAGTGCACGTGCCCAAAAGACTCCACAAGAAACAAAAGGACCCAAAACTGCCCATTAACTGAAATAGTACAGGAGGTAGCCAATCAAACCATGAAAAAATTGGTCTATGTCCTGCTTCTCTGGGAGGATTCCATCACCAATAAAGCAATTTATTGCATGGAACCATTCCTCAGTCATACACAGGGTTCCATGCCACTTGGAGTTTGACCCTTCAAATCTGAACTGCAGTCTTGCACGTGAGACCAACCAAGTAGCACCAAAGTCCCAACATTTTTGTCAGGATTACCATACCCTGAGTGCACAGGTACAGATGCAAGAACCTGAGGAGAGACAGATGTAGCCTGTACTTACTTGTTGCACCTTGGTAACCTAAGGCCAGAAGGTAATGTCTGTGGGCATTGTTTCTATGTTTTCTCAATCTTGAGCTTTCACTGACTGTCCCGGGTATCATACTGTGTCTTTAAACATTGCTTTTGCTTAATTTGGATTGCAGCAGGGAAACTGTGGTCATGAATATAACATTAAAAAATGTATTATTTTGTGTAGATGTGTCTGTGAGGAAATAATTGTTTTAAAAAATATTTGTTCTTGTGTTATTCTGTTGAGAATTTGGTAAATTACACGTTGGTCTTGGATGCTATAGTCACACAGGGAATAGTAAAACCCTTGGAGTTTGTTACCTCAGTGCTTAGAACAGGGGATGCTGTCCTTTATAGAGTCTAAAATTCTGCACGGGCTGATTTGGTACAGATCCATATGGAGGATATTGGTAGAAATGTATATTGGAGGTAGGAGACTACCATTCAGGCAGCTTTTATTGATATACTTTTTCATGGGGCTTTTTTGTTAAGACAGTGTATCTGTCACCTTCTCAATTGAAGCCACTGGAGATAGGACCCATCACCCCCTTTCTGTGAGTTCTTATTTTCTCCTGTTTTGGATAGTTAAGTAAAGATCCCAGCAAGGGAATTTTGAGGCACTTTTTCACGAGTGCCCAACAAAGAGAAACTATCACCAGCTGCACTTGTTAACATAACTGTTGTGTATAGTAACATGGAAACTGATTTAACTTTGGCCTAATATCATTAGATGAATGACTTTAGGATGAGGAGATAAAAGGAGAAAAAATTTCATGTGTTTGTTTTCTATCAGTTTAAAAACTGGGAATGATTTCCTGTTTTAAAATTCATTGGAGCTTGAAGGTGCCTGAAGTCCAGCACCATTCAGAGTTACAGTTCTTTATTTTGGTGATTCCCCCAATTTTTTTTTATTACCCAGTAAATTTCAAGGAACACTGAAGCAGTTAGCAATGCCCTATCTTGGGAGCCATCCCACAGGTGTAAATGTGTATATGGGTGTGGATTTTCATTTTTTTTCAGGCCAAATATCTATCATCTGCCTCCCACCTTTGGTGAGAAGAAAATGAATAGCAAATTAGTTATTTGTGCACAAGGAAGATTGTTCTTAATATCCTGGAATGGGTAGGTAATTCCTGAACTTCCTTAGGGGAAGGGAAAGATATCACCTCCGTGTGTTTTATTCAACAGTGAAAACAGGTGACTCAGTGAAGAAGAATTTTGTTTGTAATTGTCCCTTGCAGGGAGTGGTCTCCTATTCCTTGTCCAGTCCTCAAAACTGAATTGTGTGTCCTTCTCACTGTTTCAGTTGCCTTAGCTCTGGAATCAATATTGCCTTCTGAAATGGGCCTTGTTTCCAAATTTTGTTGAAATCATAGAAGGGGACAACCTATCTTCAATTGCACATACAGCAAAAGGAAGTGGCTTGCAGGGTCAAGGTGTGGTGGCACATTACTGTAATCCTAGAAGCTTGGGAGGCTGAGGTAGGAAAATTCCAATTTCAAAGCCATTCTTCAAAATGGTGAGGTACTAAGCAATTCAGTGAGAATCTGTCTCTCAATAAAATACAAATTGGGCTTGGAATGGGACTCAGTGGTTCATTGCCCCTGAGTTCAATCACCAGTACCCACCCTGTCTTGAAGAAGACTCAGATGCAGGTCAGCTTGGCAATGAGCTTTATTGAACATAGCAAGCCTTTTTATATGGTTTCAGAACAAAGAAGGCAATCTTCCAGCAGCAATGATTAAGGCCTCTTTGCTTAGGGAATGGCTACTCTTAATAATTTCTTAATCTACTTTGGGCTGAAATATTCTGAGCTCTACCCTTTTTCAAGGACAGATAAAATTCTTGTTTGCAAGTAATGTCCTTTTCTCAGAACATTCCAGACCACTTAGAAGAGCATCCTGTTTGCAGGAAAGCTCCACCAAGGACAACAGAGCATCTTGCTTGCAAGCATGCCAGCAGCCATTACTTCTGATTCTCTACATCTCCCCCTTTTTGTTTTTGTAAATGCGTCACTGTAGAAGCAATTTGAGAGGCCTCATTTTTCAGCTGTTGTTGCTTTTTCCAGCGCTGGGAGAGTAGATATAAAATAAAACACAAAATAATAATTATTACAGTATTATCAAAAGAAGTTGACAAAGCAGTGGATATATGGCCCAAAGGATTTATATTAGCAATACAGGAGGAAAGTCTTTGAACAATGTCAGATCCGGTTATGTCAGGTAAGGTTTTACTAAATATGTCCATGATGGTTTTAAGTTCATGATTTCTAGGGTTAAATTTTGATGTCTAATCGAATGATTTCAAACCTTTTCCCAACAGTCACTGTTGCTATATGGATCAGGAGTTACACAGACATGAGAAGAATCCCACATTTTAACACACTTCTTGTTGTTAAAATGGTCACCTGATCACCAAGCCAGGAAACTGTGTGTTGAAAATTAAGTACATCTGTAGATATTTGTGAGTCCAAGTCTTTTTGTTGTTGCCATAATAAATAAACATCTTGATGCCAGATTCACATGAAATCTGCAGTTTAAATCCCTTGATGGAGAGCAATTCCAGCTACTGCAACAGTAGCAGTAACAGAAGTGACAGCAAGGATTGAAGCTGTAACTATCCCTGTTAACAGTTGAGTTTGGTTTAATAAAACTTGTACAGCATTCAATAAAAGGGTAACAGATAAAGAATTAGACCAAAGATGAGTTAAATTAACAGGTATCCATAATTCAGTGCAAGTTTTAAAAATAACTAAAATTATTCCCTTCTATATTTTCCCATTTGGTTTCATTCATACATTAAGTAAAATTACAATTATCACAGGAAATTGTTGTTGAACAGGTTCCAAAGCCCTAGCTACATATTCTTGACATAAAGTAGGACTATTTGCTATACCTTGAGGTAATACTGTCCATTGATAACATTTAACAGACTGTTGATGATTATGTTCTGGGACTGCAAAAGCAAACTTTTTTTTATTTTGAGGTTGTGAAGGAATAGTAAAAAAAAAATCTTTTAAATCAATAATAGTTATTAACCAATTTGTGGTATCATAGCTGAGGAAAGAAGCCCAAGTTGTAATCCTCACATAGGGTTAATGCATTTATTAATTTCCCTTAAATCTGTTAATAGTCACCATTTTCCAGATTTCATTTTAATAATAAATACAGGAGAATTCCAGGGGGAAGTAGAGTATTCAATATGTCCCGCTTGTAATTGTTCATTAACCAATTGTTTTAATGCCTTGAGCTTTTCTTTATTTAAAGACCACTGTTCAACCCATTTAGGAATATTAGTTTACCAAGTTATGGGCAGTGCTTGAGGGGATTGAACAGTGGCTATAAGTTTTTCGATGGACTATATATATAAGCCTTAAGCTGAGATAAAATATGTCTTCCCCAAATGTTAATGGGAACATTTATGATATAAAAAGTTGTATAAAATCTGACAAGTTTTAAAGTGTGGCAAGAAAGAGGACCAGAACTGATCCATACATCAGTCATTGCTCCTAAACTGTTTAGTTATTTGACATTTTTGTTTATGCTATTCTTTAGGCCATTGTTTTTAAGGAGAAAACTGAAACATCGGCTCCATTATCTACTAGTCCTTCAAAATATCTTTCTTGTGTATTTAGAGTCATAGACGGTCTTTGATCTGTAATCATGGTTTCCCAGAAAATATATTTCCCATACTACCAAATCCTTCTGTTCTAATTTGATTTTTAGAAGAAAATTGAAAAAAGGGCAATAATAAAATTTGAGCAATCCATTCTCTTTTGACCAGGGAAAGTGTTTGAGTAGAATATGCCATAATTAAAATTTCTCCTGTAAAATCAGGATCAAAAACTCCAGGAATAACATAAATACCCTGCAGAGCAGAGCTGCTATGTCCAAAAATAAATCCAAAACTTCTGGCAGGGAAGATCCATAAATACCAGTTTTAATTTTATAAATTCCCCCCCAGGGATATCATAATATTTTCATTAATAGGTAAATCAGCAGCTGCACTTTGTTGAGTGGCAGCATATAGATTGTCAATTGTTAATGTAATACTATTTTGAGGTTGTTTGTTTGAAGATACGAGTCAGGATTAAGAATTGCTGATACAGGTGGGAATTGGTCCCTGATATTGTTTGTGGGCCCCAGGGATGAGGGCCCTCTGGGTAATTTCCTGACTTAGGTAAGGGGTTTCCATCTTTATGTGTTTTAGAGTGACATTTATTTTTCCAATGTTTACCTCACTTACATCTTCAACAAACCTCTAAGGGTAATTTCTTTGTCCTAATTGGAATGTTAACATTATCATTTCATTTACAACAATCTTTTTGAAGGTACCCACTTCCCCACAAATAAAACATGTTCCAGTTTTATTAGGTTTTAAAGCTCCTGCCATTGCGGCAGCAAATACTGAATCTTGATGTTCAATTCCTCCCACTCCAGCACATGCTCTAACATATTCACCCAAAGAAGCATTTTGTCCCTTTAATGGTCCCAGAATACATTTACATTCAGGATTTGCATTCTCAAAAGCTAATATCTGTAACAAAACTTTTGCTATCTTATCTTGACCTACAGCTCTTGTCACTGCTATATGTAATCTAGCTAAAAAATTAGTATAGGGCTCAGTAGTTCCTTGAAGAGTCTTAATAAAAGAGGATTGAACTTGACCAGTTGGAGTTATGTGTCTCCAGGCCTGCAAAAGAACTTGTTGGACCTGTTGAATATCTTGATCAGAGTATTGCACTTGCTCACATAAAGCTCTATAATTACCTTTCCCCATTTTATCTCCCATAGGACCAGGGGGATTTTGTGTATCATTTCCCAGAGCTTATTTTCTAGCTTCATCTTCCCACCAGCTTCTCAGTTGTAACCATTGAGATCCTTCTAAAACTGTTTTAGCTAATTCTTCCCAACCCAAAGGAATAAGTAACCTGGATGTCCCTAGATTTCCTAACATATCTAATACAACAGGAGATTGAGGACCATATTGAGATAAAGCAGATTTTAAATCCTTTATGAATTTATATTCCACAGCTGTTTACTGAACATCCACCAGGTGGGCATTTTGAGGATTTTGCTATCTAACAATAGGAAATAACTGAGGTGGATCAATAAATCCACTGGGAGGAGCAGGAAGGTCATCATCATCATACAATATTGTAAGAGGGAATGTAAAATGTTGATGTTCTCTTCCCACATCAATTTTAGGTTTGTGAATGGAAAAAGAGAAGCATAGGAAGAAGCAGTAGACTTAAGAGAAGATTTTTGTTCCTTTAATTTCATCTGCTTTGCAAAAGCTCTCATTATTCCCTTCATATCAGAATCACTATCAGAATCTTCAACATCTTCACTCTCTGAATTGAAAGATATAGATTTTACAGATTGTGGAGATTCACCTACCAGATCACATATATCCTCTTTAGTCTCAGGATTTGCAATTTTCTTCTCTAACTTTGATTCATCGGTTTTTACATTATGCTGAGAGCCTTTATCACTATTAATTTCCAGTAATTGTAATGCCTGTGTAATAGCAGTACAAAGTGTCCAAACTTTTAAAGATATTATGTTCCCTGCCTGATGTTGTTTTCATAGTTCTTTTTGAACAAGTTTCCATTCCCCTAAGTGTAACTGTACTTTAGTTTGATATTGAAACTAATAACAATGCTTTTCAATAACTTTAAATGATTATTTAACCTTTTTTTGTGAAGCTTTTAATCTTATTGAATGTAATAGCCCTTGCATTAATTTTAAATACTGTTCCTTTAATGATTGGAAATTCCCCATTTCTAACACAGAAGTCCCCCTATAATTTTTAACAACCCGGGGTGCTTACCCTTTCAGTGCTGATACTGCCAACTCTGCCAAATGCCATGAAGAAGATTCAGATGCAGGTCAGCATGGCAATGAGTTCCTTTATTGAACATAGCAAGCCTTTTTATATGGTTTCAGAACAAAGAAGGCAATCTTCTAGCAGCAATGATTAAGACCTTTTTGCTTAGGGAACGGCTACTCTCTTAATAATTTCTTAATCTACTTTGGGCTGAAACATTCTGAGCTCTGCCCTTTTTCAAGGACAGATAAACATCCTTGTTTGCAAGTAATGTCCTTTTCTCAGAACATTCCAGACCTCTTACCAGAATATCCTGTTTGCAGGCAAGCTCCACCAAGGACCACAGAGCATCTCGTTTACAAGCACACCAGCAGCCATTACTTCTGATTCTCTACACACCCCAATAAAGAAGTGACTTGCTGTGACCTGAGAGAAGAAACATAGCCTTTCCCTAAAGACATGGAGAAAATGAAGTTCTCTTCATGGTTATGACCATGATATTGAATAAACTCTTTGGCCAATTTACACCATCCTTTCCTCTTATATAATTTGTGAATCAGTAAATTTTATATCTCAAGTATTTTCATCTATCTTAGGCACTTAAAACTGAATCACAGCAATTCCAGGTCCTTGCCAATTCAAGGTATCCCAGGCCTCTGAGAGATGCCACACCAAGTTTTTTCACAAACCTCTAGAATCCAAGCAGTGCTTTCTGCAATATGGAAGCAGACAAAAATCATCCAATGACTCCACCTTAGACATGAAACATGATGACCCCTGATGATTTCTGTTTCTTTGAAACAAGATGCTGATGTAGATTCATTAACAGTGGAGGGAGCTACAATCCTTGGTCACCAGGATGCTGTGGTGTTTGGGGTCCCTTGTGTAAACATATTATACTATGGGAAGACACATTGGGATATTTTTACATTGCACAAGAAGCCATTTGCAAATCTATGGCAAGGGTAGGCACTCTTTAGATGCTGTGGTATGGATCCCATATTAGAACTGCAGTCCACAGAACAGATATTATATCAGTTTTGGATTCTGTTGTATGGGTACTACATTACTATTAAGAACTAAGTGCAGCTATTGTATTATGAGATATTTTATCATGCATATTATTTTTGAATAAAAGGCTATAGGGTAGCTATTACATTTGTTATGGATGCTAGAGCACTCATCTTCTAAAAATAACCTAGTTGTATGGAAATTATTTTATTTACATTAAATGGAGTATTCTGGTTTATGTAATAATATTAAAATCTCAGGCAATTACATTAGTTGTACTTGCTGTAGTATGAATAATGCATCAATATTAAAGGATCACAGCACAGATATTGTAACAGTTTGAAATGTTATAGACATATTAGTATTAAGAGCCACACTTAAATATTTTTGTCACTTTTGGAAGTTCAAGTATGCATATCATGTTAAAGTCAACATGGAAGTTAATACATTTATTTAATAATATCTCATGAATATTTAATAGTATCTCATGAATTTTTGGTGGCCACAATGGAGATTTTTTTAGCATAAGGCTGTATAATATAAATATCATGCTAATACTAAATGCTATAGAGAAACTGTTTACTAGTTTTAGTAAACAGTTAGATGTTTAGATGTTATGTCAAGGAAAGTAAATGAACATTAGATGGCCACTATGGATATTATAATAATCTTTAAGGTCCCAGGGAATCTACTGTATTAGTTTAGCAAGGAATAGTATGAATACTTCTTTAGCTTTAAAGACCACATGGCAGCTCTTAGTTTTAGAGGGTACAACAATTTATCATATTCATATTAAGAGTCCCAAGTCAGTCAGCTCTTATATTATGTTTATGTTTATATTTTATAGAATGGAAAGTATTTTAGTGTGAACAGGCAGAGATCAGTGATCACAGCAGTTTTGATGCTATACTATGAATACAATGTCAATATTGATAGGCCAAGGGACAGTTTATTTTTTTGTGTGTTGCTGAGGATTGAATCCAGTGCCTCAAATGTGTTAGGCAAGTGCTCTAACAATAATCCACAACTCCAGTGCAAAAGAAATTTTTATATTAGTGTCAGAGGCCATTTTCCATATTACATAAATTTGAAAGGACTCAGGGAAACTATTAATTTGGATGCAACATGATTGATAATATTTTAATATTAAAACCACAGGGCAACAACTATATTCATTATAAATGCTAATGTATAAATATTATATTAATACTAAAGGACATAGTGCACACTAAGGATATTATGTGAGTGTCAGCAGTCACAGTAAGGGAAAAATTAGTGTCTTCAATCACTCTGAGTGTATTATGTGAGTGTCAGGTTCCAGAGTGAGGATGTTATCTGAGAGCTAGAGGTCAAGTGTAATATTTTTTTTAGTGACAGAGATCAAGTGCAAATATTCTGTGAGTGTCAGAGGCCAGAGTGAGGAGCATTATGTGAGATTCTTGGGTCAGAGTACAATATTATGTGAGTCTAAGTGATCAAATGAGGTAGGTTTTGGATTTTGTTTTGCTGAATATTCATGTGTGGAAAAGCATGATACTCACAATGATCTCAATCACACAAAATGGGATTTTCTGTATGCATACTCATGACCTAGAAGGCATGTTCAACTATGCTGCTTGCAAATGAGTAACTTTTGTTCTTTGCTTGCATTTTTTATTTTTTTAGTAATTTACATATTAACATTTTCAAAAAAATTAATGCTATTTTTCAAAAAGATGTCAAGTGAGGATTATATGTGAATGTGAGGGTCCACAGGGCAAATATTTTGTGAGTGTTTTATGCTACAGGGAAAATAATACATGAGAGTTAGAGGTCAAGGGAAAGAAGTTGTCAGAGACAAGGAAGTAGCCAGCATCTAAGGGGCACAAGTCTTCATTGTTTTTGAAATCACAGCATGGATTGGGAAGGGGGAGACTGAATCCACTTAGGATTCTATCATAATATTCCAGGTGAAAGGAAGTGAGGATGTAATGCTGTTCACAGTGGGACAGAGCCAGATGACATGTATCTGAGGGACTCAGGGAATGCCATCAACAGGACAAGGGGACTAACTTGGGGTTGGGAAAAAGCAGAAGTTGTGTATGAAGAGGGTAAAGAACAGAGTAAGCTCTTGGGTAAAGAGTTAAGAATTTATTTGGGAACATGTTGAGTTTGAGGAGGCTATAGGAAATTTGGGTGTATGTATTCAGCTAGAGCTGGAATGAAGGAGAGTTTGGGGCTGAAGTTAAGGAGTCATCAATATGTGAGGGATAGTTAAAAACCATGGAAGTAGATACAGTCACTCTTGGAGAGGGTCTTCATTCCAGGGAACGAGGGACTGGGTGGTCAGGAAGTTGTGGAATGAGTTGTTGAAGACTGGTAGTTTGAAATTCTATGGTTCTCTCTGTATGTTAGATGAGTTCATGATACAACAAGTAAAATGATGCTCACAAAGGGAAGTAATGGAGTATCCAAAAGCAGATTAAGGGGAAATATAGAACTGAGGCTAAGAACGCTGTCATTTTTTTCTCTTCCTGAAACTGTGACTTCTGAATGAATATGCTGTTTTAAGGTAAAGATTTGGTGGCAGTGTATGGAACTTATGGGAAAGGTGAACCTGAGGCAGGTGGAATGGTTTAGGTAGCTGTGTAGGATGCCTTTGGTAAAGTGATAGGGGCTTACTAGAGAAGGAATGGAAATGAGGGGATAGCCAGGAGCACAAATTCCAGGAAGGTTCAGAGGCCATAACATTATGCATCATGGCAACTGGGACGTGGGGTGGTGGACAGAATCATGAGCACAGTGATCCCATCTTGTTTATGTCACCTGAAATACACTTGTAACTTCAGTGTTCATGGAGGTCATAAATGATACATTTGAGAAAAAGTAAAGTTTTAAGAACTGGTGGCTGTAGAAAGTTGATGATTTCAAGTTTGAACATGGGCATTGGAAGTGGAGAAGCCAGTGAAGAGTGAGGGAACAGTATGGGACACACCCAGAGTTGTGTATGGATTCAGTCCATCAAGAATTGAGTGCTGAATACTATAGGAGAATAAAGACTACAGAAAGAGGTAGCAGAAAGCTATGCAAATTACGATGAGGTGGAACATGCTCAATATTAAGGGAAAAAAAGTGTTTATGCTGTGTTCAAAAGACACAACAGGGAGAGAAAGTCCATCTGGTTGGGAAGATGAGGAATGTCTCCTTTGAGGAGGTGGCATTTTGATGGGGAAAGGGAGGCAGGAGTAGAGGAGAGAGCCTCACAGGACTTGATCCTGGCAAAAGTCCATGGGCAAGCACCCAGGTGGGCACATCTGGACAAGACCAACTCACCTTGTTTGGCCAATGTGTGGGTTTTATAGTTGACTCAGTATTAAGTAGAAAATTGAGTGAAGAAGAAAAATGAGTTTCTGGAAGGAGGGTTCTTCCCTTTGCAAATAAATATTCAGATGCTTTCTTCCCTGACAGTCTGCAGGATCAGGAGCCCCCTATGTCCACTTGTTTAAACAAGCATTCTGAGTAGAGGAAGAGAAAGCATGGGTTTTGCTTGTGGCTACTTTCTTTAGCACTTTCCCTCAGTCAGCCTTGCTTGCCTGACTCTGCAAGCCTGTAGGGAGAGGTTATAAAAGTTCACACTCTTCCAGAGATTACTCAGTGCAGGATTTATAGGAAACTTCCTTTAAAAAGTAACCAAATACCTCTTTAATGCTACAGGGTTCTTAGGGAGAACAGAGATGTGTGGAAGGAGTGGTAGATATCATTTCACAATGTTTATTTGCATACATTGTAGAAGGCATTTTAAACATATTGCACAAGCAGTGGATTCTGAGGTATTTATCCCTTGGACAGCAATGTGCAGCTTCTTATGTCCAGACAGTTGTAGGCACAAATTTTGGACAATGGAAATATGAATCCTAACTCTTAATTATCACCTCAAGGATTAGAGAGGAAAAGATGGGTGTTTCTGATCTTGCTTAAGAGAAAGTTAGCTGTTTGTGCTTTTGAAAACTGTCCCTTATTTTGATACTGGGCACTGAACACAGGGCACTTTACCACTATGCACAGTGGGATTTTGTGTAAAACACAGGACAGACAACTGAGTTAGCAGGCTGGAAACTATTTGTTGAACCAACTGACAACACATTAGAATAAATGCCAGAGAAGGGGTTCAGAATGTACATAGTCAAACTGAGCTGTGAAGTAAAGTATAGAATAAGGAGTGAAATCAAAGAAAAATACAGGAAATAAAAGATCACCTCAATAAAAAATTATAAATTGTGAAAAAATACCAAGCACAAATCCTTGAAATGAAGGAATCAGTAAACCAAATTACAAATTCAATAGAAAGCATCACCAACAGCCTAGACCACTTGGAAGTTGGAACCTCAGAAAAAGAAGACAAAATATATGTGCTTAAAAGTAAAGTCAACCACACAGAGAAGATGGCAAGATACCATGAACAGAACTTCTAAGAAATATGGGATAACATAAAAATTTAAGATTTATCAGAATAGGAAAAGGCATGGAGATAAAAACCTAAGGAATAAATAATCTTTTCAATGACATAATAGATAATTTCCCAAATCTAAAGAATGATATGGGAAATCAAATACAAGAGACTTACAGGATCACAAGTGTACACAATTATGACAGATCCACAGAAAAGCAGATTATGAGAATAACTGACATATGAAATAAAGATAGAACTTTAAACACTGTGAGAGAAACAAATCAAATTACATAGAGGGGAAAACCAATTTGGATTTCAGCTGATTTTTTAACCCAAACACTCAAAGACCCTCACAGACTGAAGGTGAAGGTTTGGGAAAAACCATATCATTTACATGGTCTCCATAAACAAGTTGGGGTTACCATCCTCATATCCAATTAAGTGGACTTCAAGCCAAGCTTAGAAGGGATAAAGAAGGACATTTCATAATACTTAAGGGAATCATACATCAAGAAGACATAACAATCCTAAATATATATTTCCCCCAAAATGCAGCATCTACATACAAACTCTGCTCAACTTCAACAATCAAGTAGAATACAAAACAATAATACTCACTTACTTCAATACACCTTTCTTTCCACTGGCTAGATCTTCTAAACAAAATCTAAGCAAAGAAAACATAGAAATGAATAATACAATCAATAATTTAGACTTAACAGACATATATAGATTATCTCATATGTCTTCAAGCAAATCCACAATCTTCTCAGCAGCACATGGATTATTTTCTAAAACAGACCATATGTTAACAAAGTAACAATTAGCCAACACAAAACATAAAAATACCACCCTGCATTCTATCAGATCATAACAGAATAAAACTAGAAATCAATAATAAAATAAAAATAAAAGCTTCTGTAACACCTGAAGACTAAATAACAAATGGACTGCAATAGAAATCAGGGAGAAAATTAAAAATATACTTGGAGGTAAGTGACAACACCTATAAAACATATCAAAATGTCTGGGACACAATGAAGGGAGGCCCAAAAGTAAAGATCACTTCCTTGAGATCATTCGCCAAAAGAATTATAGGTCAACAATTAAATGATGTAATTTTACATCTCAAATCGCTAGAAAAAGAAGAAAAAAGCAACACCAAAAGTAGTAGAAGACAGGAAGTAATTAAAACCAGAGCTGAAATCAATGAAATTGAAACAAAAGAAACAATTGAAAACATTGAGAAAATTAAAAGTTGGTTCTTTGAGAAAATAAATGGATAAACCCTTAGCTACACATTGAAGTGAAAGAGAGAGAAAACCCAAATTACTGAAAGTCATTATGTAAAGGGAATATCATGATGGACACTATGGAAGTACAGAAGAAAATAGAATTATTTTGAAAATGTATACTTCAATGAAAGAGAAAATCTTGAAGACCCTGACAAATTTCTAGAGACAAATAAACTACCCAAACTAAATCAAGAGGACATTCACAATGTAAAAAAAAAACAATAAAAACAGTAAAATTGAAGATGCTATCAAAAATCTACCATCCAAGAAAAGTCACAGACCAGAGACAAATTTTCAGCTGAGTTCCACGATGCCTTCAAAGAAGAATTAGCACCAATACTCCTCAAATTATACCATTCAATAGAAAAGAAGAGAGTCCATCCTAACTCATTCTATGAGTATTGTGTTTATACAAAAAACAAAAATAGACAAAGACACATGAATGAGTGAAAACTTCAGATCATTATCCCTGATGAACAAGACTCAAAAAATTCTTTAAAAAAATTCTGTCAAATCACATACAAAAACACATTAAAAAGATGGTGCTCCACAATCCAATGGGGTTCCACCCAGAGATGCAAGGTTAGTTCACCATATGGAAATCAATAAACATAATTAATCACATCAATAGACTTAAAGTTGAGAATCATATGGTCATTTCAATAGATGGAGAAACTACATTTAACAAAATGCAGAACCACTCATGTTTAAAACACTAGAAGAACAAGGGATAGTAGGAACATAGCTCAATATTGTGAAACTCTTCTATGCTAAGCAAAAGGATAACATCATTCTAAACAGAGAAAAATTGAAACATTTCCCATAAAAACTGGAAGAGGAAACAAATGCCCTCTTTCACTTCTTTTTGACATAGTCCTTGAAATTCTAGCCACAGCAATTGGATAGATGAAAGAAATTAAAGGGATATGAATAGGAAAATAATTATTTAAGGTATCATTATTTTCCAAAGACAAAACTCTACATTTAAAAGACCGAAAAACTCCATCAGAATATTTCTACACCTAATAAAGAAATTGAGAAAAAAATAGCAGTGTATAAAACCAATACCATAAATCAAATGCATTTCTGTACATCAGTGATGAATCAACTGAAGGAGAAATTATTAAAACTAGTCCATTCACAATAATTTCAAAAAAATTGGAATCAACCTATTGAAAGAGGGGATAGACCTCTGTCATGGAAACTACAGAATCTTACATAAGAAAATGGAGGATATCCTTAGAAGATGGAAAGATTTCCCATGCTCTTGAATAGGCAGAATTAATATTGTCAAAGTGATCATAGTACCAAGACTGTTACAAATTTAATGTGATTTCTACTAAAATACCAATGACATTCTTCACAGAACTGAAAAAAGCAATCATGAAATTTATTTGCAAAACAAGAGACCCAGAATAGTCAAAGTGATACATACCAAGAAGAGTAAAGCAGGAGGGATCACAATGCAGACCTAGAGAGTAATGGTAACAAAAATGGCATGGAATTGGCACCAAAATAGACATGTAGTACAATGCTACAGAACACACGGAAACAAAACCAAATAAATTGGGTTTTCTCATACTAAATTAAGGCAGAAAATACATACATTGAAAAAAAGCCTATTGAAAAAATGGTGCTGGGAAAAATGGAAATACATATGTAGCAAAATAAAATCAAAACTCTATCTCTAACCCTGTGGACAAATCCATGCAAAGGTGAGTAAAGATAGGAATTGTAACAGAGATCCTGAAAATAATAGAAAAATGTAGGACAAAATCTCCACCTGGTCAACTTAGAAACTGACATCGTTAACAAGTCTCCAAAAACATAAGAAGTAGAATCAAGAAATCATAAAAAGGATGGACTCAGAATAAAAATCTCAGCAAAGAAAACAATCTGTAACATGAAGAGAGTGCCTATGGAATGGAAGAAAATCTGTACCATATACACCTTAGATAAAGTGATAATCTACAGAATATATAAAGAACTCAAAAACTTAATACCAAAATAATGAATGGGGATATGGCCCAGATGGTAGAGTGCTTGCCTTGCAAGAACAAGGCCCTGGGTTCAATCCCGAGAACCATACACACACAAAAAAAACCTCAATCAATAAGTGGGGTAATGAACTGAACCAACACTTCACAGAAGAAAAATATAAATTATCAACTAACTTGAAAAATTGCTCATCATCTCTAGCAATTAGAGATATACAACTCAAAACTTCTTTATGATTTTATCCCACTCCTATTGCAATGAGAATTTTTAAAAAATAAAACAAAAAATATGCTTTGCTGAGGATATATGGAAAAAGGTACATTCATACATTGCTGCTTGGTCTACAAATTGTTTTAACCATTCTGGAAATTTTATTGAGATTTCTCAGAAAACTCAGAATGAAACTACCATTTGACCCAGTTATCCCACTCCTTGATATAAACACAAAAAGGATTTAAAACCAGCACACTACAGTGACTCAGACGGATAAATGTTTATAGTAGCTCAGTTCACAATGACTAAACTAGGGAACCAAACTAGATGCCCTTCAACATATGCATGGATAAAGAAAATGTAGTATATGCAGACAATGGAATGCTATTAAGACTTAAAGTAAAAGGAAATTATGGTATTTTCTAGTAAATGAATGGATCTAGAGATTACCACAATAAGTGAAATGAGTGAAACACAAAAAACAAAATGCCACATATTTATTCTGACAGGAAAATGGTGATTCATAATGAGGGGTAGGTAGAACGAAGAGTCTGGATTGTGTAGAAGGTAGTGAGGGGAAAGGAATCAGTGTAAGGAGGGGAATGACAGTAAAATGATGTGGACATCATTACCCTGAATACATGTGTGATTACACTACCTTTGTGTGTGCAACACTTGTAGCCTGTGGAAGAATTTGTACTTCTTTTGTGTACAGTTTTTCTGATTGCATTCTACTGTCATATATAAGTAATTGGAAACTATTAAAAATAATTTTTGACAAATAAATGTTTGCTACATTCTTTTTATTTATAGGACTTCTTTTCAGTGTGATTTCTCTACTAGTGAGAAATGTATATTTGTCCATTAAAAGCTTTGTCATATTCTTTGCATTTGTAGGGCTTCTCTTTGGTATGATTTACCTGGTGGTTAATTAGTCATATTTTTTACTAAAAGTTTTGACACAATTTGAACATTCCTAAGGTTTATAACCAATATGAATTCCCTGATGTCGAATAAGGTTTGATTTTACATTAAAAGTTTTGTTGCATTCTTTACATTGGTAGTGTTTCCTCTCCAGTATGAATTCTCTGGTGGTGACTAAGGTCTGATTTTTCATTAAAGGCTTTGTTTCATGCTGTACATTTGTAAGGTTTGTCTCCTGTATGAATTCTTTGATGGCATATAAAGTTTGATTTTGCAATGAAAGCTTTTCCACATTCATTACATTAGTAGAGCTTCTCTCCAGTATGAATTCTCTGATGGCAAATAAGGTGCAATTTGTCATTAAATAATAAATAAAACTATTGATTTGTTCTCCTCTGTTATTCAGCAAAATTGACACTCTTCAAGATCTACTAGTTTCACCTGCAAGCAATTTCCGTTGACACTCTTTAGCCCAGAGATGCACTCAAAGGGAGCACTGAATCCCCAGTCCCTTGCAATGCTTAAGGGTATGTATTCCTTCACATTATGCATTTCTCATTAATTTAGACATTACATCTCACACGTGACTGTGCTATCCCCATCTTTTCCCAGCAACTTCTCCAGATAGGCAATGTGCACCAGGTTACAGTGGCAGGAAATTCAAAATGACACCTCACTGGCCATGGTCAATTTTGAGACTTTTTGGACACAATCCCACACTGCCAATGAAGGGGACTTCCACACCTGAGCACTTTCCTTGTTAAACACAAGGTCTACTGGAAAACCAACATGTGAAGGGAAAAGACAGCCACCCCTGGCCCTGATTTTTGTAGTCAGTTTTACTTTGCATTGACTTCCTTATGACTTGAGGTAAAATAGAAGGATTTGGGGCTGAAGCCATGTTAGTGGTGATAGCATTCAGGACTAATGGGAGAATTTACAACCTACTCTCCCACTATCTCTGGAGCTCCAGTGTTAAAAGGAACACAGCACATGTTGAGACCCCCATTAATTTTGGTGGATGTCCTCAGTTGATGCACTGTGGAAGTGGGAAAAGCATACGTTGTTCTCAGGTTTTCCATGATCTGGGAATTATTGAATTGTGCTTTGTAAGGTCAAAAAAAATCATTGTAAGAAATCACACTGAAAGAAGAAACTAGTGACATTCAACATGTTGCAGGTTGGTGGTGGGTAGAAGCAAGTCCAGAAATAAAGTGCACTTGACAATTTGCCAATGCCTGTGGTACAAGTTTCCCACTCAGTAAGTCTGATCCCACATTCGAATCATCTTGATCCACTCCTGTTTTAATATTCTGGTTTTGTCCATGTTGGGTCTTCACTTTTGCCTTTTAGTACAGCTGTTTCTGTTTACATTTGTGATATTGTGGTACAGTCTTTCTTTTGAGAGCTGGGTTCTGCGCTGCACATTCCAAATTAAACTTGTTTAAATCCTAATTTATGGGTGTATGTGCTGTGCTTTATTGAAAACCTTTCCTTATGGTTTTGTGCCAGAAAAAATATATTCAGCATGTATATAATCAGCTATCCCTTGAGAACAGCAAGAAGAAGCCATGAATTTGCAAGGGGGTTGAATTCCTTACAAGGGGAAATGGGGTCTGTAATGATGGCTGCTTTCAGAATGAACTGAGAAGTACTACTCCCTCTATTTGTAGAGTATTTTGAACATGAAAACGTATCGTGGAATTTGAGGGTACACCAACATTTCTGAGTAGTTTTAGAATGGCTGTGCACCTAAGTAGGTTTCCAGCACCAACACCATTTTGATTTCTTGCCCCCAAAATATCCTTGCTCTTTTCCTTTAAATATTCATCATGGAAGCTTCGCATCATCGCCCTTTTCAGCATGGTACATGTTCCTATCCAGGGATATGCCATGTGATGCTGTGTTCCTCATGCCACCTTCAGGCTCCTATAACATTTTCTTTTTTTTTTTTATTTTTTTAAGTTTACATAGGGTAATGATGTTTATTTTATTTTTCCCCACCCCCCACCCCTCCCACCCCTCTTTTCCCTCTACACAGTCCTTCTTTCCTTCATTCTTACCGCTCTCCTTAGCCTAACTCTAAACCTAACCCTAACCTAATGCTAGCCCGTCCCACCCCCCATTATATGTTCTCATCCGCTTATCAGCGAGATCATTCATCCTTTAGTTTTTTGAGATTGGCTTATCTCACTTAGCATGATATTCTCCAATTTCGACCATTTGCCTACAAATGCCATAATTTTATCATTCTTCATTGCGGAGTAATATTCCATTGTATAAATATGCCACAGTTTCTTTATCCATTCATCAACTGAAGGGCATCTAGGTTGGTTCCACAATCTGGCTATGGTGAATTGAGCAGCAATGAACATTGATGTGGCTGTATCTCTGTAGTATGCTGATTTTAAGTCCTTTGGGTATAGACCAAGGAGTGGGATAGCTGGGTCAAATGGTGTTTCCATTCCAAGCTTTCTGAGGAATCTCCACACTGCTTTCCAGAGTGGCTGCACTAATTTGCAACCCCACCAGCAATGTATGAGTGTTCCTTTTTCACCACATCCTCGCCAACACCTATTGTTGCTTGTATTCTTGATAATCGCCATTCTAATTGGGGTGAGATGAAATCTTAGGGTAGTTTTGATTTGCATTTCCCTTATTACTAGGGATGTTGAACATTTTTTCATATATCTGGTGATTACTTGTACATCTTCTTGTGAAGTGTCTGTTCATTTCCTTAGCCCATTTGTTGATTGGATTATTTGTATTCTTCGTGTAGAGTTTTTTGAGTTCTTTATAGATTCTGGAAATTAGCGCTCTATCTGAGGTATGGTTGGCAAAGATATTCTCCCACTCTGTAGGCTCTCTCTTCACATTTCTGATAGTTTCCTTTGCTGACAGAAAGCTTTTTAGTTTGAATCTATCCCAGTTGTTGATTCTTGCTTTTATTTCTTGTGCTATGGGAGTCCTGTTAAGGAAATCTGATCCTAAGCCAACAAGTTGAAGATTTGGACCTACTTTTTCTTCTATAAGATGCAGGGTCTCTGGTCTGATTCCGAGGTCCTTGATCCATTTTGAGTTGAGTTTTGTGTAGGGTGAGAGATAGGGGTTTAATTTCATTCTATTGCATATAGTTTTCCAGTTTTCCCAGCACCATTTGTTGAAGAGGCTATCTTTTCTCCATTGCATATTGTTGGAACCTTTGTCTAGTATGAGAAAATTGTATTTATTTGGGTTTGTGTCCATGTCCTCTATTCTGTACCATTGATCTACCTGTCTATTTTGGTACCAATACCATGCCGTTTTTGTTACTATTGCTTTGTAGTACAGTTGAAGATCTGGTATTGCAATACCCCCTGCTTCGCTCTTGCTACTGAGGATTGCTTTAGCTATTCTAGGTTTTTTATTCTTCCAGATGAATTTCATAATTGCTTGCTCTATTTCTGCAAGGTACATCATTGGGATTTTAATTGGAATTGCATTGAATCTGTATAGCACTTTTGGTAGTATGGCCATTTTGACAATATTAATTCTGCCTATCCAAGAACATGGGAGATCTTTCCATCTTCTAAGGTTTTCTTGAATTTCTTTCTTTAGTGTTCTGTAGTTCTCATTGTAGAGGTCTTTCACCTCTTTTGTGAGATTGATTCCCAAGTATTTTATTTTTTTCGATGCTATTGTGAATGGGGTAGTTTTCCTAATTTCTCTTTCTGAAGATTCATCACTTATGTATAAAAATGCATTGGATTTATGAGCATTGACCTTGTAACCTGCTACTTTACTGAATTCACTTATGAGTTCTAAAAGTTTTCTGGTGGAATTTCCAGGTTCCTCTAAATATATAATCATGTCATCAGCGAACAGGGATAGTTTGAGTTCTTCTTTTCCTATTCGTATCCCTTTAATTTCTTTGGTTTGTCTGATTGCTCTGGCTAGAGTCTCAAGGACGATGTTGAATAGAAGCGGTGAAAGAGGGCATCCCTGCCTTGTTCCAGTTTTTAGGGGAAACGCTTTCAGTTTTTCACCATTTAGAATGATATTAGCCATGGGCTTAGCGTAGATGGCCTTTATAATGTTTAGGAATGTTCCCACTACCCCAATTTTTTCTTGTGTTTTGAGCATGAAGGGATGCTGTATTTTATCAAATGCTTTTTCTGCATCTATTGAAATAATCATGTGATTCTTAACTTTAAGTCTGTTGATATGGTGAATGACATTTATTGATTTCCGAATGTTGAACCAACCTTGCATCCCTGGGATAAAACCCACTTGATCGTGGTGCACTATCTTTTTAATATATATTTCTATGCGATTTGCTAAAATTTTGTTGAGAATTTTTGCATCGATGTTCATTAAGGATATTGGTCTGAAATTTTCTTTCCTCGATGTGTCTCTGTCTGGTTTAGGTATCAGGGTGATATTGGCTTCATAGAACGAGTTTGGGAGGGTTCCCTCCTCTTCTATTTCATGGAATAGTTTGAGGAGTATTGGAATGAGCTCTTCTTTAAAGGTTTTGTAGAACTCGGCTGAGAACCCATCTGGTCCTGGACTTTTCTTTGTTGGTAGGCTTTTGATGACCTCTTCTCTTTCATTGCTTGAAATTGGTTTATTTAAGTTGTGTATGTCCTCCTCGTTCAGTTTAGGTAGTTCATATGTCTCTAGAAATTTGTTGATGTCTTCGAGGTTTTCTGTTTTGTTGGAGTATAGATTTTTGAAATAGCTTCTAATTATGTTTTGTATTTCACTCGTGTCTGTTGTGATGTTTCCTTGTTCATTCCGAATTTTAGTAATTTGAGTTTTCTCCCTCTTTCTCTTTGTTAGTGTGGCTAAGGGTTTATCTATTTTATTTATTTTTTCAAGGAACCAACTATTTATTTTGTTAATTTTTCCGATTGTTTCTTTTCTTTCGATTTCGTTGATTTCGGCTCTGATTTTAACTATTTCCTGTCTTCTACTACTTTTGGTATTGGTCTGCTCTTCTTTTTCTAGTGCTTTGAGCTGCAGTGTTAAGTCGTTTATTTGTTGATTTCTACTTCTTTTTTTGAATGCACCCCATGAAATAAATCTTCCTCTAAGTACTGCTTTCATAGTGTCCCAGAGATTTTGATATGATGTGTCTTTGTTCTCGTTTACTTCTAAGAATTTTTTTATTTCCCTCCTGATGTCTTCTGTTATCCATTCATCATATAATAGTGTATTATTTAATCTCCAGGTATTGGAGAAGTTTCTGTTTTTTATTCTGTCATTTATTTCTAATTTCAATCCATTATGATCTGATAGAGTACAAGGTAGTATCTCTATCTTCTTGTATTTACTAACAGTAGCTTTGTGGCATAAAATATGGTCTATTTTAGAGAAGGATCCATGTGCTGCTGAGAAGAAAGTGTATTCATTCTTTGTTGGATGGTATATTCTATATATGTCCGTTAAGTCTAAATTGCTGATTGTGTTGTTGAGATCTATAGTTTCTTTATTCAATTTTTGTTTGGACGATCTATCCAGTGGTGAGAGAGGTGTGTTAAAATCGCCTAGTATTATTGTGTTGTGGTCTATTTGATTTCTGGAATTGAGAAGGATTTGTTTGACGTACGTGGATGAGCCAATGTTCGGGGCATAGATATTTATGATTGTTATGTCTTGCTGATTTATGCTTCCCTTAAGCAGCATGTAATGTCCTTCTTTATCCCTTCTGACTAGTTTTGGTTTGAAGTCCACATTATCTGAGATGAGGATGGATACTCCAGCTTTTTTGCTGTGTCCGTGTGCATGGTATGTTTTTCCCCATCCTTTCACCTTTAGTTTATGGGTGTCTCTTTCTATGAGATGAGTCTCTTGCAGGCAGCATATTGTTGGATTTTTCTTTTTAAACCAATCTGCCAGTCTGTGTCTTTTGATTGATGAATTCAGGCCATTAACGTTCAGGGTTATTATTGTGATATGATTTGTATTCCCAGTCAATTGACTCATATTTGTTTTTGACATGATTTGGTTTCTCCTTTATTTGGTTATTCCTTTAGGCTAGCACCTCCTGTTGCTGATTTGCATCGTTGTTTTTCATCTCTTCCTCATGGAATATTTTGCTGAGAATGTTCTGTAATGCTGGCTTTCTTTTTGTAAATTCCTTTAGCTTTTGTTTATCATGGAAGGATCTTATTTCATCGTCAAATTTGAAGGTAAGTTTTGGTTGGCATTCATTTTCTTTCAGGACTTGGTATATGTTGTTCCAGGCCCTTCTAGCTTTTAGGGTATGGATTGAAAAATCTGCTGATATTCTTATTGGTTTCCCTCTGAATGTAATTTGATTCTTTTCTCTCGCGGCCTTTAAAATTCTGTCTTTATTTTGTATGTTAGGTATTTTCATAATAATGTGCCTTGGTGTGGGTCTGTTGTAATTTTGTATGTTTGGAGTTCTATAAGCCTCTTGTACTTGGTTTTCCATTTCATTCTTCAGATTTGGGAAATTTTCTGTTATTATTTCATTGAATAGATTGTTCATTCCTTTGGTTTGTTTCTCTAAGCCTTCCTCAATCCCAATAATTCTCAAATTTGGCCTTTTCATGATATCCCATAGTTCTTGGAGATTCTGTTCATGATTTCTTACCATCTTCTCTGTTTGTTCAACTTTGTTTTCAAGGTTAAATATTTTGTCTTCAATGTCTGAGGTTCTGTCTTCCAGGTGTTCTATCCTATTGGTTATGCTTTCTATGGAGTTTTTAACTTGGTTTATTGTTTCCTTCATTTCAATGATTTCAGTTTGGTTTTTTTTCAGTATCTCTAACTCTTTATTGAAATGATCTCTTGCTTCCCGTATTTGGTCTTTTAACTGTTGATTGGTGCGATCATTTAATGCCTGCATTTGCTCTTTCATCTCCTCCTTCAATGCCTGCATTTGCTCTTTCACCTCCTCATTAGCTTCCCTGATCGTTTTAATTACGTACATTCTAAACTCCCTTTCTGACATTTCTTCTGCTGTGCTGTCATTGGGTTTTATTGATGTAGTATCTAGGTTTGTTTGGGACATTTTCTTCCCTTGTTTTCTCATAATGGTCAGTTGTCAGTGGGACCCTGAGATATTGCAGTTTTCCACTATTGGCTTATAGTGTCCCAGTAGATTTCCAGTGTATCACCTCCCAGCCTTCAGTAGCCTGATGTCTTGGAGGAATCTGATAAAGCAGCTCATTCGAAGAATACTGCCCCTAGCCCCCTACTGGTTCCACATTTTGGAACTGGCTCTGTGCGGAAATGCTCTCACTGTGGGCCTGCACCGTGCAGCTGGCCGTGTGGGAAGAGCCCACTGCCGGAGTGTGGAAGACTACCTTGGGAAGACTCTAGCTGCCCTGCCCAGCTCCGCTAAGCCACCTCTATCTGGGCCTGCCACCCGGGCTGTGCTTTACCCAGTGGGCAGACTCACCCATGGCTCTATTTCAGTCCGAGTCTCTCTATGCCTCCCACTCTTAGCTCCTGGGTTCTGGAGTGACCGGGGGTGCAGTCTCCCTGTAGGCCACCATCTTGGATCTCCCCGTGAAGAGAGCCCACAGCCGGAGTGGGCAGAGCCGCCTGAAGAGGTCTCCGGCTGCCCTGCCCTGATCCCTGAGGCTGCTTGCAGATCGAGGCTCTCCACTGGTTCTTTGCAGGAGTACACTGCGCTGCAGCGGCTCCGGGACTCGGAGCCTGCTCTGTTCAGAAAGGCTCTCACTAGCGGGCCAGTTCCGTTCCGAGAACCTGGAGAAGCTGGCTGTGTGGGCGGGGCCCACCGCCGGAGTGCGCAGGACTGCCTGTGGATGACTCTAGCTGCCCTGCCTGGCTCCGATAAGCCACCTCTATCTGGGCCTGCCACCCGGGCCGAGCTTTACCCAGTGGGCAGACTCACCCGTGGTTCCACTTCAGTCCGAGTCTCTCAATGCCTCCCCTTCTTAACTCCTGGGTTCTGGAGCGAATGGGGGTGCAGTCTCCCTCTAGGCTGCCATCTTGGATCGCCCCGTGAAGAGAGCCCGCAGCTGGAGTGGGCAGAGTCACCTGAAAAGGTCTCCGGCTGCCCTGCCCTTATCCCTGAGGCTGCTTGCAGATCGAGGCTCTCCACTGGTTCTTTGCAGGAGTACACTGCGCTGCAGCGGCTCCGGGACTCGGAGCCTGCTCTGTTCAGAAAGGCTCTCACTAGCGGGCCAGTTCCGTTCCGAGAACCTGGAGAAGCTGGCTGTGTGGGCGGGGCCCACCGCCGGAGTGTGCAGGACTGCCTGTGGATGACTCTAGCTGCCCTGCCCGGCTCAGATAAGCCACCTCTATCTGGGCCTGCCACCCGGGCCGAGCTTTACCCAGTGGGCAGACTCACCCGTGGCTCCACTTCAGTCCGAGTCTCTCAATGCCTCCCCTTCTTAACTCCTGGGTTCTGGAGCGAATGGGGGTGCAGTCTCCCTCTAGGCCGTCATCTTGGATCGCCTCCTATAACATTTTCTGATTTGTAGTCATCATCCTCCTGGTACTGGTAAGAGGACTCATGGAAATTTTCCACAGGCCCTTGTGCCAGGCAGGCTCTAGTCTGGTCAAGAGAAAAAACACACATGTGAACACATTTCTGCATCCCGAGGTGAGTTGAGGTGGTCCTGGAAGTTCCCAGCAGGTAAATTTCTGAGTGCAGTCTAGTTCTAAGGCCATAGCAAGGAGCACAGAAAATCTCTCATTTTATGTCAGCACCATCCTGTTCTCTGTTCAATCTGCTGAGTGAATGACTCCCACCTCTCCATATTAGCCATCAGATTAGCAACCCACCTTCACCTAGAACACCCACTTCCCAGGTTCCAGCTGTCTCCTGGCTGAACTTAGTAGGAGAGGAGGAGCATACCACAAGTTTGGGAGTGAATTGTCCCAATTCTAAGATCAACTAAGCCACCATGCTCACTGCATGTTCCACTGCCCTGAGCCTCAACAGCCATCATTCAGTGTGGTTTCTTGGGCCCTCGACTAGTTTCCTGACTGGGATATTCTGGGTTTGCCCAGCCCTGGATGAGTGGATTCAGAAGGAAATTGCACTGGAGCAGGTGCTCAGCTTGGTGATCCATGTGACCCAAGCACACCTGCACCCAAACTGGCCCACTGGAACTGGTGGAGGATAATTGCCTGCTGTCATGATGCCTGGTGCAGCCAAACAACTGCAGAGTCACCTAGCAGACTTGAAATTTAGTGTTAACTGTCAGGTTTCAGAGGGGTTTCTTGTCTTGCTTAGTCCTGGAGCAATCCATCTACTGTGGGGCTGTGCACTGCACACAGCCTGGCTCCTCATCTACTGGCTGATGATGTTCGGATCATGTTTGGAACAACTGCATTTTTCTGGCACTCACTCCCTTCATCTTTCCTCTTACCATCACAACAGAGCTGGTGCTTGTTTTCAATCTTGGTCAGAAGTGGCCAGGAGCAGAAGTGTCTCTGTATGCCATGGGAACCTTGATGCCAACGTGCTGACATGCCTTTCTTCTGTGACCTCAGGCAGCATCTGCAGTGCAGGTGCCTGGTCACAGCAGCTGCTCCTCAAAATCTGTGTTGCCAAGGATTGGAACATCTCCCTGCAGAGAGAAACCAAGTGTGTTCTCCAACCGGAGCCTGTAATCCCCAAGTCATTTACAACGGACCTGCCGGATGCCTCCCCCTCCCACCTTGATTACAGAAGCCTTCCCATCTTTTGTTCTCATGTAGCAGGAGCACTGGTAACCAAGTGAGGCATTGTCCTAAGTGGAATTGAATGCAACTGAATCATTGAGAGATCATGGATATGAATTTCAGCCCTTATCTGACTGTAATAAATCTTGAGAGTAAAAGCTGCAAACCTACCAAGCAGAAGATTGAAATTGGATGAGTTATGTTTCCTTTCTACCAGCAAATACCGGTCCTGGGAAAGCAGAACCCAAGAGCCATCACCACACGGATTTGCTTGTTTATATTTCATGACAATATCTAAGATGATGAGGCATTCACTCATTGAAGGAAACTGACCTTTCCCAAGAGTAATACCTTTCTCTACCTCACCCATTTCTGAGATGATAGGCAATATCCAGCACCATCACTGGTTTATGCATTTTGTACAGCAATCTGCTGTTAGAATTTTTCAAGGTAAAATGACCAAAGGAAAAGTAAAGAGAAAAAAGAACAAGGAAGGTATCAGTAGATTGCCAATGTAATGGTGGCTATGGATGCAATGGTGAATGATCCCCCAAATCTCCTCTCATACTAACATCCTGAGCATATTATAATTCTCACATAGGCCTGCCTCTCCTCATGCCCTGGCCTCCATGGATCACTGATATAATTTTCTGCTCAGAGATCAGCTACAACCAGTTTACACTTCAAGTAAAGATGTGATAATTCTTTCCCTCAGGACACAGCATTAGAGTGTGGAACTTGACATGCAAAAAGTTTATTTGCAAGATTGTTGTGAAAAGGAGAATTAAGAATTCCTTAGACATTGTTTGGCTTTCTTTAGGGTTGCTTGACTGCACAAATCTTCACAGACACAGAACCTGAGGGATCAAGTACCTTAAAGGAGCTCTTCCTGTGGAGAGGATTTGGCCCATCCTGTAGGGCGCTTGCTTTTCAGGTGGAAAAACTGCGGTTCAAATCCCCAGCTTCTGGGGTGGGGAAAAAAAAAAAACAGAACAAAACACTTCTGAGGGTGTCAAACTTCCATCCTTCCTATATTTTTTTTGCCTCTGTTAATCATTGAAATCAACATTGTGTAGCATGTACCACTTTCACTTGCAAGTAATTTCCTTTGACACTTTACATAAGGGAGCTGTACTCAAATGGAAAAGTGCATCCCCAGTCACCTGCATTTCTTAAGAGTATGTGTTCATTCACATCTTTCAACTCTCATTCGTTCATATGATACATCTCATTCATGAGTATACTATGCCTATATTTTTCCAGCAACTTCTCCCAATATTTAATGTACACCAAGTTCAGTGGCAGGAAATTCCAAATGACACCTCACTGGTCCTTGGCAATATCAAGGCTTTTTGGACACACTCCCAGACTGCTAAAAGGGGACTTCCACACCTGAGCACCTTCCCTGTGATCCACAATGTCAACAGGAATAGGAACATGTGAATACAAAAGACAGCTGTGCTTGGCCCTGAGTTTCCTAGTCAGGTTTACTTTGCATTGGCTTGCTTATGACTAGGCGTAAAATGGTAGGATGTGGGGCTGAATCCATGTTAGATTCTGCTGATAGCATTCAGTGGAAACAGGGAATTTACAACCTCTTCTCCCACTATCATTGGAGCTCCAGTGTCAGAAGGAATGGAGCACTTGTATAGAATCTTGTTAATTTTTATGGATGTCCTCAAGTGATGCACTGTAGTGGTGGGTAGAGCATGTTGTTCTTGTGTTTACCATGGATCTGGGAATTGTTGGATTTTGCTTTGTGGGGTAAGGGATGACCAAAGAACCATTCATTGCAAGAACTCACACCAAAAGAAGGAAGCAAGAGACATTAGGCCTGTGGTAGGTTGTTGGTGGGTAGAAGCAAGTCAAGAAATAAAAAGCATTTGACAATTTGCAAATGCCTGTGGTACAACTTTTCTGCTCAGCAAGTCTGATCAGAATATTCAAATATTCTGAACCACTCCTGTTTTGATATTCAGTTCTGGTTCTTCACATTTGCCTTTTAGCAGAGCTGTTTCTGTTTACATTTGTGATGTTGTGATGCAGTCTTTACTTTCACAGCTGGGTTCATTGCTGCATATTACAAATTCAACTTGGTTAAATTGTAGTTCATTGGTATAAGTGCTGTGTTTTAAATAAAATCTTTTCTCATGGTTTATGTGCCAGAAAATCTATAAATCAGCATATGTATAATTAGTTGTACCTTGAGAGCAATAAGAAAGGGCCACGAGTTTGCAAGGGCTTTGAGGTCATTGTAGGGAGTTTAGGATCTGTAATGATGGTGGACAACAGAGAGAACTGTCAAGTACTACTTTCTGTATTTGTAGAGTTTTTTGAACCTGAAGACATGTCTTGGAATTTGAGGGTGGACAATAATGGCTGAATAGAATTAGAATGTCTTTTCATTGAAATAGGCTTTCAGCACCAATAGCCTTTTGCTTTTGGTGCCAACAAAATGTCCTTGCTCTCCCTATTTGAATATTCATCTTGCAAGATTTTCATCATAGCTCTTTCTGCACTGTGAATGTTTCCATCTGGAGTTATGCCACGTAATGCTGTGTTCCTCATGCCATCAGCAGGCTCTTATATGATCCACTGGCTTGTAGATGGCATCTTCCTGGGACTGTTGAGAGGACTGGTGGAAATTTTTCACAGGTCCTTGTGCCAGGCAGGCTCTAGTCTACTCAGGAGAATGAACACATATGTGAAGACAGATAAGTCAGTCTTTCCTGCATCTCAAGGTGAGTTGAGGTGTCCCTGGAATTTCCCAGCAGGTAAATTTCTGAGTGCAGCTTAGTTGTAAGACCACAGCCAAGGAGGTGTGGCCTTGCAGGTGTAGTGAGCACAGAATATCTCTCCTGGCATGTCAGCACCATCCTATCCTCCATTCAACATTCTGAGTGAATGACTCTCATGACACCACATAAACCTTCAGAAGATGAATCCACCTTCACCTAGAAGACCCACTGCCCAGGTTTCAGCTATCACCTGGCTGAACTTTCTAGGAAAAAAGGAGCAACCTGCAAGATTGTGTGTGAAGTGTCCTAATTCAAAGATCACATAACCCACCATGTTCACTGCATGCTCCACTGCCATAGCTCTCACCAGGCATTATTCAGTGTGGGTGCTAGGGCCTTAGACCAGTTTCCTGTTGAGTGTATTCCAGGTGTGCACAGTCCTGGAGGATTGAGTTAGGAAGGAAATAGTGCATTTCCCAAAGCACACCTACACCCATCCAGGCCCACTGGAACTGGTGGGGGATAATTGCCTGCTGTCATGATTTCTAGTGCAGTCATACAAGTGCTTTGACACCGAGCAGGCGAGAAGTATAGTGTGAGTTGTCAGGCTTCAGAGGATTTTCTTCTCCTGCTTGGTCCTGGAGGGATCCATGGACCATGGGGCTGTGCTCTCCTGGCCAAAGAGTTTAGAATCACATTTTGAAAAATCTCAGTTCCCTGGTACTCGCTCCCTTCTTCTTGCCTCTGACCATCACAACTAAGCTGGTGCTTGTTTTCAATCTTGGTCTGAAGCAGCCAAGAGCTGAAGCTTCTCTGGGTGCCATGGGAACCGTGATGCCATTGAGCTGTGAGACCTTTCCTCTGTGACATCAGGAGGAATCTGCGGTGCGGGTGCCAGATCACGGGAGCCATTGCTCAAATTCCATGTTGCACAAGGCTCGGAAAATCCCTCTGAGGAGAGAAAACAACTGTTCTCCAACTGGCGCCTGGAATCACCAAGCCATTCCCACCCAACCTGCCCAATGCCTGCCCCTTCCACCTGGATTACAGGAGCTCTCCCATTTTTTCTCTCATGTCACAGGAGCACTGGTAATCAAGTGAGGCATTGTCCTCAGTGCAACTGAATGCAACTGAATCATTGAGAGATCAGGAATAGGAATTTCAGCTCTTATCCTACTCTAATAATTCTTGAGAGTAAAAACTACAAACCTACAAGAGGAAGCTTGAAATTTGATGAGGAATGTTTCCTTGCTGCCAACAAATACGGGTCCTGGGAACCCAGACCATGAGAGTCATCACCAATTGACTTTGACTGCTTATATTTCCCAACATCATCTGGCTATGTTGATGAGACATTCCCTCATTGAAAAAAAACTGTCCTTTCCTGGGAGAAATGACTTCCTTTAACTCACCTCTACCTCAGATGATAGGCAAGATCCATAACCATCACTGACTTGTGCATTTTGCAAAGCACTGTGCAGCTTAGAACTTTCCAAAGGAAAATGAAATGAAAAAAAAAAAAAAAAGATCAAGGAAGGTGTCAGAAAATGGTGAATGTAATGGCTGGGGATGCAATGTCGAATGATCTCCAAAATCTCCTTTCGTACTAACAACCTGAGCGTATTCTAATACCCACATAGTCCTGCCTCTCCTTTTCTGCTCAGGGATCAGCTGTAACCTGTTTCCTCATTAAGTAATCACAGGTTATTTTTTTCCCTAATGATAAACCCCTAGATTGTATGTCTTGAGATGCAAAAAGGGTCATTTGCAAGATTGTGGGGAGAAGGAGAATTAAGAATTCCTTAGTCATTGATTGGCTTTGTCTAGGGTTGCTTCTCTGCCTGGAGCTTCACAGACACAGAACCCAAGGGAATCAAGTCATGTACCTTAAGGGAGCTCAGCCTGTGCTGACAAATTAGCCCAGCCCCTAGGGTGCTAGCTTTGCAAGCAGATGAGGTTGGGGTTCAAATACACAGCACCGTGGGATGGGGAAAAAAAACCAAGAAAAACACTTATTTTAGTCTCTTCTGTAATTCAATGGAATCAATATTATTCAAGAACTACATGTTTCACCTGCGACCAATTTCCATTGAAACCTTTCAGCTGGAAGCTGCACTCAATGGATCCCTGCATTTCCTGTCACCTGCATTGCTTAAGAATATGTGTTCCTTCACATATTTCAATCTTATTATTTCAGACTTTACATCTCACTCATGAGTATGCTATGCCCATCTTTTTTCAGCAACTTCTCCAGATAGGCAATGTGCACCAGGTTACAGCGGCAGGAAATTCAAAAGTACACCTCACTGGCCCTTGCCAATTTTGAGGGATTTTGGACACAATCCCAGACTGCCAATGAAGGGGACTTCCATAACTGAGCACCTTCCATGTGAACTACAAGGTCAACTGGAAACTCAACACATGAACACAAATACAGCTGTGTCTGACCCTGATTTTCCTAGTTAGTATTACTTTGCATTTGCTTGGTTATGAGTAGATGGAAAATGGTAGGATTTGGGGCTAAATCCATGTTAGTGTTGACAGCATTCAGGAGAAAAGGGAAGATTTACCACCTACTCTCCAACTATCATTGGAGCTTCAGTGTCAAAGGAACGCAACACTTACAGAGACTCTTGTTAATTTTGATGGATGTCCTCAATAGATGCACCGTACAGTGGGAAAAGTCTCTGTTGTCATGTTAACCACGGATCTGGGAAATATTGAATTGTGCTTTGTGTGGTGAGGAATGACAAAGGAACACTTCTTTGCAAGAACTCACATGGAAAGAAGGAAAACAGTGACATTAGAAATGTTGCAGGTTGGTGGTGGGTAGAAGCAACTCAAGAAATAAAAAGCATTTGACAATTGCAAATGCCTGTGGTACAAGTTTCCCACTCAGTAAGTTGGATCCCATATTCAGATATTCTTGAACCACTCCTGTTTTCATATTCAGGTTTTGCCGATGTTTGGTCTTCACTTTTTCTTTTAAGCAGAGCTGCTTCTGTTTATATTTGTGATATTGTGGTGCAGTCTTTATTTTGAGAGCTGGGTTCCATGCTGCATATTCCAAATTCAATTCATTTAAATTGTACTTCATGGGTATAAGTGCTGTGTTTTAAAGAAAACCTTTTCTCAAAGTTCTTGTGCCTGAAAAATCTATGAATCAGCATAAGTATAATCAGCTGTCCCTTGAGAGCAACAAGAAAGAACCACAAATTTGCAAGGACTTTGAGGCCCTTGAAAGGGGAATTAGGGTCTGTAATGATGGTTGCTCAGAGAATGAACTGTCAAGTGCTACTTCCTTTATTTGTAGAGTATGTTGAACATGAAGATGTGTTGTGAAATTGGAGGGTAGACCACGATGACTGACTAGTTTTAGAATGTCTCTTTATTGAAGTAGGATTTCAGCACCATTACCCTCCTGCTTTTGGTGCCAACAAAATGTTCTTGCTCTCCCTATTTTAATATTCATCTTGGAAGCCCTTTCAGCAAGGTGCATTTTCCAAACTAGAGTTATTCCATGTGATGCTGTGTTCCTCATGCCATCAGCAGGCTCTTATATGATCCACTGGCTTGTAGGTGGCATCCTCCTGGGGATGCTAAGAAGACTGGTGGAAATTTTCCACAGGGTCTTGTGCCAGGCAGGCTCTAGTCTGTTCAAGGGAATGAACACATGTGTGAAGACAGATAGGCCAGACATTTCTGCATCTAAAGGTGAGTGTAGGTGGCCCTGGAATATCCCAGCAGGTAAATTTCTGAGTGCAGCTTAGTTGTAAGACCACAGCCAAGGAGGTGTGGCCTTGGAGGAGTAGTGAGCACAGAATATCTCCCCTTTCATGTCAGCATCATTCTATCATCTGTGCAATATGCTGACAGAATGACTTCCCAACTCCATATTAGCCTTCAGAAGAGGCACCCACCTTCATTGAGAAGATCCACTTCCCAGGTTCCAGCTGTCACCTGTCTGAACTTTCTAGGAAAAAAGGAGCATCCCGCAAGATTGTGTGTGAAGTATCCCAACTCAAAGATCACCTAAGCCACTATGCTCCCTGCATGCTTCACTCCCCTGAACTCTCAGCAGCCATCATTCGGTTTGGTTAAGGCCCTAGGCTAGTTTCCTGACTAGGATATTCCAATGTTCCCAGTCCTGCAGGAGTGGGTTCAAAAGGAAATAGCAATGGATTTGGTGCTCAGCTTGGTGATCCACATGTCCCCAAGCATACCTCCACCCACTCAGGCCCACTAGAACTGTTGGGGGATAATTGCCTGCTGTCATGTAGCCTGGTGTGGCCAAACCAGTACAGCGATGCAAAGTGGACCTGAAGTTTAGTGTGAGCTGTCAGGCTTCAGAGGAGTTCCTTGTCCTGCCTAGTCCTGGAGAGATCCATGGTCCTCAGGGCTGTGCTCTCCTGGCTGAAGAGGTTAGAATCACATTTTGGAAAATATCAGTTCCCTGGTACTCACCCCCGTCTTCTTTCTTCTGACCATCACAACTAAGCTGGTGCTTGTTTTCAATTTAGTCTGAAGCGGCCAGGAGCAGAAGCTTCTCTGGTTGTCATGGGAACTGTGATGCCATCATACTGTTTGGCCTTTCCTTTGTGACCTCAGACAGAATCTGCAGTGTGGGCACAAGGTCATTGGAGCCACTCCTCTAACTTGGTGTTGCTCAAGACTCAGAAAACCCTCTGGGGAGAGAAACCAATTGTTCTCTAATCAGAGACTGGAATCCCTGAGCCATTCACACCTGACCTTCCTGATGCCTGCCCCTTCCCCCTGGAGTACAGGAGCTCTCCCATTTTTGCTCTCATGTCACAGGAGCCCTGGTAAGCAAGTGTGGCATTGTCCTCAGTGGAAGTGATTGCAACTGAATCACTGAGAGATCAGGGATAGAAATTTTAGCCCTTCTCTCACTGTAACAAAGCTTGAGAGTGAAAGCTACAAGCATTGTCAGAAAACCCATGAATACCATGCCGGACTTGGGAATTGGTATAAGAGGGTTTATTAAGGAAACAGAGTGTCTCCCTGCAGGGTAAGAGAGAAAATGTGAGGAAAAGAGAAAGGGCATGTTGAAGAAGGAGAGTGAAAATCCAGTAAGAATGAAAGAACGAGAGAGAAAAGCATAAGAAAAGATGGCGGGGTAACTACCCTCAAACAATTGAATTCCACCAGGCTAACAGGGGACCAATAACAGAGAAGGATACTTGCCAGCTGACTGATGAACCAACAGCTAGCTAGGATGTTCACAGACTGAAAAGTAGTTGGGAGGCGGGTAAAATGTCTGCCAAGGAAAGGACAGGGAGAGCAGCTTTCAGACTGACACTCTAGGTTGTGATGCAAAGGGTGGGGGAGCAGCTTTGTATTACATTTGCCAATTTCCATGTCTGGTGTGGTTTTTATTGGTGTTCTTACATTGGTGCCATGACTAGGGATGGGATCTTCCACTGTCTCTTAAGCAAGTGGAAACCCATTTGACACCCCAGTGACCACAGACACAGTCTACCTTCCATTTTGCCCGAATGCTCTGCTCTGCATCCATCGCCAGACTTCAGATTGGTGAGTCCTCTAGGCGGGTTCCCCTAGGCCAGTTTATCTGGGACCCTCAAGGCTGCTGAGGGGTGGGGGTACCCCAGTCACAACTTTTATAGTTACAGCTGGCTCCTTAGTCAGTCTTAGATACCGGGTGTATTTCTGATTTTATGGTGGAGATTCTCTCTCAGGGTTGAGGCTTATGTCATGCTTGCACTCTCACTTGCACTTGAAAAGCCTGATATCAGGTCCTCAACCCTCCTCAACTTTTGCCCAGCACACAGACTGATGCTTGTGTGATGACACCAACACTGTGCTGCCTCTTCAACTCCAGCCAACTACTCTGTGGCCTCGGGATGCTGGGGCACAGACTCAGCTGTATCAGTCTCCACCATGGAATCTGGGTCCTCCATTCTGGAAGATTCACCCCTGGGATGTCTACTAGACAACTTTAGAACCCTCTGCCTAACCCCCGGCTTAAAGCCATCAAAATTCATTTGTGTATCCTTTAGATAATCAATCCAAAATGGCCATGTAATGGCACACAGCTTCTGTGAATGCACGGGCAGATGGAAAGGGATTCCTTATCTTCCAGTCTCTTCTTTCTTGTTTCTGGGTTCTTCCTGCAGGCTCGGGTGCCTCCAGCCACTGCTTCTCTGTCTCCCGCTGCTTCTCCATCTCCTTTACCCTGTTCTGCTTCAGCTTTCATTCTGATGCCCAGCCTGCCTAATCTGTCTGCCAGGAGGTCCCACATATGCTGGTGTGGAGGGAGTAACCAGTCCAACAGTCAGTGGCATGTCCCAGTAAGAAGTACGATATAGTAGCCCCATTCCTCAAAAGTAGTGGGAGATAATGTTTCACAATTTTTTGTATCCAAACCTGAATTTACTACTAACCAGGAAAAAGGGTTAAAATGCCCTAAGCATCAAGTTTCTGCTAGAACCTGTTAGCTCCTTTCAGATCTCAGTCAAGGTTTACATTGAAATGTAAATGTAGGAGGCCAGAATGCTCAGTGGGAGACCAGTCTCAAACCCAAGGAAAAAAGTGTCCATTTTAAATTTCTCCAGGGAAAACACTTTATCTCTCCCTTTTACCTCTTCTCTCTGCCCTTCTCTTTCTCATTTCTCATGCTATAATTAATGGCCATTATAATTTTTCTTCTAGGACTTTTGTTTTTCTTAAATGCTATATTTTTGAGCTCAAAATTTTGATCCTACATACCTAGGTTAATGAATTTTGATCAGTTCTTTTTATCCATCTCTAGAGTTATTTTTGAACATCTGTTACATTGCAATGGAGATATACATTACAAGGCCTTGGCTTTTGTGTTAAATATAAGCGTGCATAAAATTAAAAATTTAAAAATGGATCCAAATACTTTTAATTCACGTGATTTTAAAATGTTCAACTTAAATTGAGTAAACTAATAGAAGTAAAATGTTTTTGAAATTAACTCACAAGTCTCCAGGTGGTCAAACTAATAAAATATTGATATTTATAAAATGTCTAACATCATTTTTCTAGGACTTTTCTTCAACAGGAAAGAGATGGCAAATACTGTTGGTAAACTTGTCTGATCTCTTGGTTTTCTTCAAATACTGTTGGTCCATTTGTTTTATACTTGTTTTTTTTTTTTTTTTTTACAATAAGGTGAATTAAAGTTGATATGTATGGGATTACTCAATTATGTTTGTTAGAGACATCTAATTAATTTACAAAGTTATTCCATGGAGTAACATACTTAAACATTATTATTGTATATTAAATATGTTCATATTTTCCAGGTATACAAGCGTTTAAAGCAGAACATTTATCAATCTGCTATTCTCCAAATTAAACTTGTCTCTAATGGTAATTTTAAATTTATAAGAATAGTAAATGTTATTGGAGATTTATTTCTATCATTTAATGTTCTGTTATAAGAATGCCATCAATAGGGTATAAAAATTTTTAAATGTAAATGTATTTCTAAAAGTTATTGAGAGCCTGATTTGTTTAAAGGTTAATATCATAAAACATGAAAGCATTTTGCCACCCAAAAGAAAACTTAAAAGCTCTCTCAGCCTTTCTTTAATTCATGTTTTAGATATAATTTTAAATTATTTTAACTAATGTTCATATAGACTCAGGAGTCAATATATGTAAACTTCTTAAAATGACATTTAAGAAAGAGTGTAATGCGCAGTAGCAAAATGGGACAACAGTGACTGAGATTGGTGTCTCTGACCTCATGACAGTGGCATGCCTGGTGCCTGGGAGTGTTCCTGTGCAGGGGCACAAGATGCTGTGGCAGTATCCTCCCTGGGGAGGCTCTATACAGGAGTCCTATCAGCTCTGATCTCAGGCACACAGTTCTTGGGCAGGAAGGAATTCTTTTGCTAACCAGTGTTTTACCAGCTCCCTTCTCTGGTTCCTGCCCAACTTACAGTAACTTTGGACAGTGGACTTCCTTGAGAGCTACACAGAACTCCTAACATTGGACCTTGCAGCAGTGAAAAAAAGTTACGTAGATGTCCTAGTCTCTCTAACTTTCTGGAAAACAAAGAATAATGCTTACATACATATATAAAGATTGCTGGCATAACTCTTCAGATCTGCATTTCCATCAGAGAACAGAGCTCCATCTGATCTCAGCTTAATCTTGTTTATAAACCTTCATTTTCTAATACTCCTTACACTTCACTGAACTTGAGAATTTGATCATGCTGGTCATGGCAAAAGAGAAAAAAATTAGCTTCAGGATTAGAACATTTTACCTAAGATTTGTGAAGAGCCCTGCCTTACCTGAGATAAGGCTCTACCTCACCCTGCTCTGCATGTTAGAATGGCCCCAAGGTAAGCCAGACTTTAACTCATTTAAATTTGGATTCAAAAGGCAGCAAGTTTCCAGCCTGTCCTCCCCTGTACACAGGTAGGCAGGTTCCTGCTGGGAACTAGTCCCACCAGTCCACTGCCATCTGGACCCTGGAATTCTGTGGAGGAGGCTGGGGCCTTTTTTTATATGTCAGGCTGAGGACTTCTTTGTCTTCCCCAGCTGTCCTGTGCATAAAGGGATCATGTCATCATGAAAACTTCCCATGGCAAACAGAGGACAGGGTGGCACCAGCACTGGGTGATCGTGAGGGCCTGACTGTGCAATACTCAGATACCTGCAATTGAGAGACAAAACACACAGCACACACCACGTGCACACAAAACTCCTTAAATATCACACAACAACCACACAATATCAGAGATGTAAAATACAAAAATGTAACCCCCAAATGGGCAAAACCTGATTTTCAAAAGCATACAATATTTAAAAATAAATAAATATGTGATGGAATTTACCTACCCTGAACAATAGAATCTAATGCATTTCCAAAACACAAAATCCTGTTTTTATTGTTATGTTCTTATATCCACTACAAACATATCACATACCCATTGTCTCTGATTTCATTCTTTAAATGTGAGTTGTTTCAAAAATGTGTTCTCATATCATTCCTTACCTTGCAAAGTACAATCAAGAAATTCCCAGAACAATGGAAATGTGAGAACACAACATGTTTCATCCAATTCTACACAATATGCCTTCCAAACATCCATCAAATCAACAAAATTGTGTAAAAATGGTTCATTTGAATTGAGGTTTTATCGCAATAATAAAGACCAGTTTTTAAAAACCCACTGTGCATCCTGAGTGACATCAGCAGAAACTAAGATATGTATTCAGAACCAATTCACTCAATTTCTTAAAGGTATATTATCTTCCCAATGCACAGTCCATCAGACTGAGTAATTTCAGTACCAAAAGCAGCTCTCTTTGTCATCATCTCTAGGTTTCCCAACTGACATTTGCCTTGACATGGAACAGGCCCAGGGATAAAAGTGCAATTCATTTTGACAGAACCTGGAAGTATTCCCCAGAAATCTTCATCTTTCCAAACACTAGTGCAGATAAAATTTTGAACCATGCCATTAAATACAGGTGAACACCATTTTTTCATGAACTGCTAATTAAATCCCCACTCCAGCATTTTTGTGAATATCATATAACCTATCTTCTCCTGATAGTTGTCTCATGTTGACGAATGCCTACTCTAAGGCAAAACTGATCACAGAGGGAGCACTGCTAATTCCTACAACATTGCCATGCTGAAAACTCACTGGAAGGAACTTCCACTTAAAAGTGGTAATTTTCCAAACATGCTTTATTCACTTAATTTGAAAGAGGAGAAAATGTTGAAGAATTGGTGGATTGGCATTATCCTGACTATGATAGGTGACTGTATTCTCTTCTAGTCTGACCTGCGGAATTCTTGGCTGGTAAACCAAGCCAAGGTAAAACCAAATATATTCTAATGAATTTTTCAATTCACATTAAAATAATCCTCTCAGAATACTTATTTGCATGGAAATTCCCACTTTCATCAAGGGTTGGTTTCATGGGGAAAGAATCAACACCACCTATTTAAGAAGGAATATGGTTGTAGCTGAACACTGGGCAGACAATTTTCCCAATGGTCTGTGGTGGCCTGTGGCAAATCAGAGGACAACATATGTTTGAAAACTTATGTGCTAAGGATGTTATTATTCAAGGATATTTTTGGGTTTATGCAATCCTGAACCCCAAGACTTTTGAACCACAATCAATTCCTACTTGTTCTTCATTGCCTCCTCCTCCTGGAATTTTTCTTTTTTTTATATATAGAACAAAATTCAACCTTAGGAACAGACAACACACGGGTAAAACCAGCAGGGACAAAAATGTCTGTCCCACACCTGTTTCTAAATTTATGGCTCTCAAATTCTGCAATACATTAATAGTCTTTAAAAGTACTTATTGCAGATTTGCAGACAACCCCTCTAGATGGTCAAAGCCTGGATAAATGCCTAACAATTTGCATCCTCAAAACATTTAACACTGGTGGTACGTGGCCCATATTTTGAGAAATACTGCCAACACTATGTTCCATCAGTCTCTGGTTGCCCAGTCCAAAGCAAGCCCTCAAGAAATCTGTTTCCTCATCTTTAAAATAGAAGTAATGTCTACCTCACAGTTCCACTGGGAAAATTTAAAATTTAAAAATATTAAAGTACATACAGAACAATAGTAGGGAATTGTACAAATAGTGTTAGTGCAGATCTGTCCAAGGCTCAAAAGTTCAATGAGAAGAAAATCAAAAGCCTGAGCTCCCCGCCTCTCCGTGCCCCCCTTCCCCATACATCCCTCTGCTCAATAGCTCGGCTCAGCCTCTCCCTGGAACTACAGCTCTGAAGAGGGTTTGACTGTGCGTCCCGCGCACTGGAAAAGGGGCGGGCATGTGACCCTGGAGGCGGGCCCAGGAAATTCAAAACAAGCCCGCA
Source organism: Sciurus carolinensis (assembly GCF_902686445.1). NCBI lineage: Eukaryota > Metazoa > Chordata > Mammalia > Rodentia > Sciuridae > Sciurus > Sciurus carolinensis. Next base: position 1,196,410 of record NW_025920153.1, read on the forward strand.
GAGGTGTAGGCCTGCCAGCCCTTGACTTCCTGGCTAGCTCCCCTTGGAGCCGGCCCTGCTTCCCCGGGACATCGCAGCTCACCTTTCCCCGGAGCCACAGAACCTGAGGTTGATCCTGAGACCACCGTGGCCCCCGAAGCACCAGTGCTGGGAGGATCGGGGGCCATAGAGCCTGGAGCCAAGGCCGTGACCCGGCTGAGAAGCGCGCTTGCCGCCTCAGTGCTGGCACCGTCCACCTCTCCCAGGGCTCTGGAGCCTGCCACTGCCTCTTCCAGCAGCCGGGCCTCATGGCGCAGCGCCTCTTTGGCCTCGCGGATGTTACTCTGCCTAGGAACTGTAACACCGCCAGCAGAGTCTGTCGATCGTGGGGAGCACCAGCCTCTGAAGCAGCAGTGGGGACCGGGGCCGCCCCCGCCGGGGCAGCGGTGGAGACAGCCACCACGGGCTTGGGAGTCCTGCCATCGCCGCCAGGCAATGACGACACCGCAACGTTCCCGCCGCCGTTGGGGCCGTTGTTGGTAGTGCCTCCGCTACCCTCGCCTGCGCGCCGTCGCCAGCCTGCGGAGGTAGCAGCTTTGGCGGTCCCTCAGGCTCTAGCTTGACCCCCACCTCCGTCTTCTCCTCCGCCAGTGCCGCCATCTTGCGGCTGAGCCACCTAGCGCCGTCATGCGTGATTGCTTTTTTGCCACATGGAGGGCGGGGAGGAGCATTTCTCTACATCTGTTGTAGGCTATTTACGGCAGTAGGCGGAGCGAGAGGGAAGGAGGAAAGGAATAGGCGTGAGAGCTACTTTCAAAAATGAGTGAAAGACAGGCAGGAAGCAGGAGTTGGTGACCGCCTATTACATTTGCCTGATAATAATTGCCGATTATTGCTGGCCAGCTATATCCACTCACTGTGATAGACATCTTACATTTTATGTCCTCCTTTGGTTCAGAAAACTTGTCCCTATTATTCTTCGGGACTTTACAAATGACTTAACGGAAACCCAAAGAGATTAAATAACTTGTCAAAATCACACAAGAAAAAGAGGAAGTGTCAAGATTCAAATCCAGGATTTTAACTCAAAACACATAACATTTACCAGAAGGAGGCTTCTTTAATACTGGTATTGTTTTATATTGTAATCTGGTTAGTGATTATTTTTTAATTTTTGTAATTTAACTTTTGTAAAAATCTAACTGAATGCTTAAGCTTTGTAAACTTCACAGCATATATTTCAATTAAAAGTTTTTAAATATCAGTTTTGTGATTGTTAAATGTGTATGTTATGTTTTCATGCTGCTATCCATTATACATAAACTGCATTTTAATTGTAATTTAAGTCATGAATGCTTCATAAGGTATAAAACCTTGCTGGTTTGCTTTTGTTTTGGTTTTGGTACCAGGGATTTAACTCAGGGACACTTGACCACTGAGCCACATCCCAACTCCATTTGGCATTTTATTAAAGACAGGTTCTCACCGAGTTGCCTAGTGCCTCAATGTTGCTGACACTGACCTTGAGCCTGCGATCCTCCCGCCTCAGCCTCCCAAGCCGCTGGGATTGCAGGCATGCGCCACCGCGCCTGGCTCCTGCTGCATAGTTTATCTCATTTGAACTTTGCAACTTTGTGGGATAAGTACAGACAGATGAAAAGTTAACCTGGGATATTGGGGAAATCTAGCACAGTTGTTCATGTTATTGATTTTGAGGTCTTATTGGCTTATTGACCTGCAGAATTACTTGATTCACTATAGCCCAAGTGCCCAGTTTCTAAAATAAAGATGATAATACCTAGTGCTCTGAGGATTTAATGAGATAGTCTAGTATGCGATACCCAGCATATAATAAATATCCACTGGTTATTTTTATTTTATTTTCATAGGTGTTCTGTAAATATTTGATCACGTAAGACCAATCATAATGTTCAGGGAAATCTCAAGACTGACAATCTCATTCAACTCGGTATCTAAAGTAAGAATATGAAACACAGAGAACAGGGAGGAAAAAAGATGAGCAAGAATTGGCTAACATTTGTACAGCACTGACTGAGAGAGAATCTGAATCTGATTGTACATTCGTATATATGTGTGTGTGTGTGTGTGTGTGTGTGTTTTAGTTGTCAATGGACCTTTATTTTACTTAATTATATGTGGTGCTGAGAATCAAACCCAGTGCCTCACACATGCTCTACCACTGAGCCACAACCCCAGCCCCCTGATTGTACACTCTTAAGACATAGGGAGAATTCATTCCTTTCCTCCAAATCTTTCAACTGTTATTTTTCTGATTCATTATTCGCTATCTTAAAACTAGTTTGAAGCCAGGCACAGTGGCACCTGCCTGCAATCCCAGAGGCTCCAGAGACTGAGGCAGGAGAATCACAAACTCAAAGCCAGCCTCAGCAATTTAGCAAGGCCCTAAGCAACTCAGCAAGACTCTGACTCAAAATAAAAACCAAAATGGACTGCGGATGTGTTCAAATGGTTAAGCACTCCTGGGTTCAATCCCTGGTTCCAAAAGAATAAAAAAAAAATTGATAATTGAATGCTTAGATGGGAAATGCCATGAATTACAGGCCCAGGTGTGCTTTCTTAACTATTCACTCAAAGATGTTTTATCCTATTGTGAACAAAATTTTGATGCATACGTTATTCTTGTGACTCAGGTGCTGGACACGGGACCCATCTGTACTGCTGAGGCCCAGATACTGGATCCCACAAAGCTACAACTGCCCTTCTCCCTTCTTTGTCTCTTAAATTCCAAAAGGTATAATAAAAAAATCATTGGGGGTGGGGGGCAGCCCGGAGGCACAGGCCTATAATCCCAGTAATCCCAGGCCTCTCAAGGCTGAGGCAGGAGAATCCCAAGTTCAAAGCCAGCCTCAGCAATTTAGCAAGGCCCTAAGCAATTCAGTGAGATCCTGCCTCCAAATAAAATACAAAATAGGGCTGAGGATGTGACTTGGTGGTTGAGTGCCCCTGAGTACAAAAAAAAAAAAAAAAAAGAAAAAATTCCAAAAGATCTGTGTTGGGATTTCATCTGAGGCTACTTACTCCAAGTATAATGATTTTTGTGTTCCATCAAAATAGGAATGTTTATTGAATGCCTGCAAGACCCACTTTTATGTTTTTATTTTCTCCTTCCCTTCCTTTTGGCTCCTTACTCCCATACTCCTCTTTTCTTGGAAGTCTGGTATAAGTCTGGATCCCATTCCTTCATAGGAGAGCTTCTCTTTCTTGATGTTTACCTTATTCTGATTTTCTTTTGTCTCATTCTTAAATATCTAAGATTAGTTATTTTCTGTCTGCTGATATTGGCCTTATTTTTTAAAATTTATTTTATTGTAAACAAATGGGATACATGTTGTTTCTCTGTACATGGAGTAACAGCATACCATTTGCGTAATCATAGATTTACATAGGGTAATGAAGTTTGATTCATTCCATTATTTTTTCATTCCCCCAACCCCACCCACCTCTCTTTTCCTTCTATACAGTCCCTCCTTCCTCCATTCTTGTCCCCCTCCAACCCCCCATTATGTGTCATCATCTGCTTATAAGTGAGCTCATTCGTCTTTTGGATTTTTGAGATTGGCTTATCTTACTTAGCATGATATTCTCCAATTTCATTCATTTGCCTGCAAATGCCATAATTTTATTATTCTTTATAGCTGAGTAATATTCCATTGTATATATATACCACATTTTCTTTATTCATTCATCAATTGAAGGACATCTAGGTTGGTTCCACAGTCTGAATTGAGCAGTTATGAACATTGATGTGGCTGTATCTCTGTAGTATGCTGATTTTAAGTCCTTTGGGTATAGGCCAAGGAGTGGGATAGCTGGATCAAATTGTGGGTCCATTGTATTGGTCCTTTATGCACCCTTCAACCTGAGATTTTTTTTCCCCTAAATCTGGAATAAAAATGATTTTTTCTTTCAAAATTTCTAACCAGTTGATATCTGAGCAAAACAGCCCAGTGTAGGTGATGAAATGTCCCAATTATTTTAAGTAAGGGGAAGATTGAGAAGTAGGTACTCCAGGACAAAGTCAGTTTTTCTAAATAAGGAAGGCCTATTCAACTTAGACGATGTCTGTAAATGTAAAAATGGTAAGGGAAGCAGAGATGGCTTACTGCATCAGAAACCCCAGGTACAATATATGATGGTAGCATAAAAAAATGCAACATGTAATTTTTATTCTCCATGTTGTTTGTTTTGCAGCAAATATTCTCAAGAATCATTGCACAGAGCTTAGGTCTAGAATGTTACTTCCATTTAACTGTTCATCATTCAAAAGCTTGCTACCATGGTTTCTATTTTTCTCAAAATATGCTTATGTTTCTTAACAGTGATCCTGTGAAATGGAAATAAAAGAAGAGACAGCTAAGATGTTCAAAGTCAAAAGGGCTTGCATCCAGCAACTAGGGATTGAAGAACAAGGAGATTTCAGGCTCAGGTAAGAGAGTGAATTTTGTTTCCCACCCTTGGAGCTGTTTATGAACGGGGTCAAAATGGGTCCAAATGACTGCCTGCTGAGACATTCTGGCTGCTCTACAGACTGTTTCTGACATATCAGAAAGGAAGAGTCATAACATTGCCATCATGATTCCCATGTGAACCAGAGAAGCTTCCCCTCCTGGACACTGGGGTCAATGTTTCAAGTCATGTCCTGGCTCAGCAGTTATTGTAAGAGGGAAGAGGAGGAAGACAGGACAGACAGTCTAGTGCTTTCAACAAATATAATCCTCACATCTCTATCATGAGCAGAGGAGTCAGCATGTGTTGGGGCCACAACCCTGGAGGATTGTGGGCAATCCTGTTCTGTGCAAGGTAAAAGATCCTGCTGAAGCCATTTTTCTACTTAAATAGAGAGGAATGAATATTACTCTGATTCAAATGAATGATGACAGTGGAACTTCCCATGCAACTAAGTATTCTGAGAGGATAATTTTTAATATGAAATTAAAAATTCTTTTGAATATGCTTGACTTTGCCTTGGGTTTGTTTTCTAGTCAAACAGAGTCAGACCAGAAGTGTGTCTGGTCACCTACAATAGTCAGTATCTTCAGACAATTTAAGTCCTTCAATTACTCAACATTTTGTCCCCTGCTGAATCAGGTAAATAGAACACAGTGGGAAAAGTATCATTTTTATGTGGAAGTTATTTCCAATGAGTTTTCAGCATGACACTGTGTTATAAATCAGCAGTGCTCCCTCCATGACTGGGTTTGCCTTAGAATAGGCATTACTCATGATGAGACAACTATCACAAGCTGATAGGTTATATGATACTCTGGAAAATGCTAAAGTGGGGATTTAATTAGCAAGTTCATAAAGACTGAAGGTGCTCATTTCTATTAAATGGTATGATTCCAAATGTCAACTGCAATAGTGTTTGGGAAGCAGTAGAATTCTGGGGAACACTCCCACATTCTCTCAAAATGAATTGCACTTGTTACCTGGACCAGATCAGCTCTGATATTTGGAGGTGATGACAAAAAGAGCTGTTTTTTGCCACTACATTTTCTTTTTTTTTGTTAGCATAAAAATTATTTTATTTTATTTTTTTTTAATTTTGTATTTTTACTATTATTGTATACAAATGGGATACATGTTGTTTCTCTATTTGTACATGAGTCAAGGCATACCACTTGTGTAATCATACGTTTACATAGGGCAATGATGTTTGATTCATTTTTTTCCCTTCCCCCCACCCCTCCCACCCCTCTTTTCCCTCTATACAGTCCTTCTTTCCTTCATTCTTACCACACTCCTTATAGCTAACCCTAAACCTAACCCTAAACCTAATGCTAACCCCTCCCACCCCCCATTGTATGTCCTCATCCGCTTATCAGTGAGATCATTCGTCCTTTAGTTTTTTGAGATTGGCTTATCTCACTTAGCATGATATTCTCCAATTTCATCCATTTGCCTGCAAATGCCATAATTTTATCATTCTTCATTGCAGAGTAATATTCCATTGTATATATATGACACAGTTTCTTTATCCATTCATCAACTGAAGGGCATCTAGGTTGGTTCCACAATCTGGCTATGGTGAATTGAGCAGCAATGAACATTGATGTGGCTGTATCTCTGTAGTATGCTGATTTTAAGTCCTTTGGGTATAGGCCAAGGAGTGGGATAGCTGGGTCAAATGGTGTTTCCAATCCAAGCTTTCTGAGGAATCTCCATACTGCTTTCTAGAGTGGCTGCACTAATTTGCAACCCCATCAGCAATGTATGAGTGTTCCTTTTTCACTACATCCTCGCCAACACCTATTGTTGCTTGTGTTCTTGATAATCGCCATTCTAATTGGGGTGAGATGAAATCTTAGGGTAGTTTTGATTAGCATTTCCCTTATTACTAGGGATGTTGAACATTTTTCCATATATCTGTTGATTGCTTGTACATCTTCTTCTGTGAAGTGTCTGTTCATTTCCTTAGCCCATTTGTTGATTGGATTATTTGTATTCTTGGTGTAGAGTTTTTTGAGTTCTTTATAGATTCTGGAAATTAGCGCTCTATCTAAAGTATGGTTGGCAAGGATATTCTCCCACTCTGTAGGCTCTCTCTTCACATTGCTGATAGTTTCCTTTGCTGAGAGAAAGCTTTTTAGTTTGAATCTATCCCAGTTGTTGATTCTTGCTTTTATTTCTTGTGCTATGGGAGTCCTGTTAAGGAAGACTGATCCTAAGCAAACAAGTTGAAGATTTGGACCTACTTTTTCTTCTATAAGATGCAGGGTCTCTGGTCTGATTCCGAGGTCCTTGATCCATTTTGAGTTGAGTTTTGTGCAGGGTGATAGATAGGGGTTTAATTTCATTCTGTTGCATATGGTTTTCCAGTTTTCCCAGCACCATTTGTTGAAGAGGCTATCTTTTCTCCATTGCATATTTTTGGACCCTTTATCTAGTATGAGAAAATTGTATTCATTTGGGTTTGTGTCCATGTCCTCTATTCTGTACCATTGATCTACCTGTCTATTTTGGTACCAATACCATGCCGTTTTTGTTACTATTGCTTTGTAGTAGATTTGAAGTTCTGGTATTGCAATACCCCCTGCTTCATTCTTGATACTTAGGATTGCTTTAGCTATTCTAGGTTTTTTATTCTTCCAGATGAATTTCATAATTGCTTCCTCTGTTTCTGCAAGGTACATCATTGGGATTTTAATTGGAATTGCATTGAATCTGTATAGCACTTTAGGTAGTATGGCCATTTTGACAATATTAACTCTGCCTATCCAGGAACATGGGAGTTCTTTCCATCTTCTAAGGTTTTCTTTAATTTCTTTCTTTAGTGTTCTATAGTTCTCATTGTAGAGGTCTTTCACCTCTTTTGTGAGATTGACTCCCAGGTAATTTATTTTTTTTGATGTTATTGTGAATGGGGTAGTTTTCATAATTTCTCTTTCTGAAGATTCATCACTTATGTATAAAAATGCATTGGATTTATGAGCATTGATCTTGTAACCTGCTACTATACTGAATTCACTTATGAGATCTAAAAGTTTTCTGGTGGAATCTCCAGGTTCCTCTAAATATATAATCATGTTGTCAGCGAACAGGGATAGTTTGAGTTCTTCTTTTCCAATTCATATCCCTTTAATTTCTTTGTTTTTTCTAATTGCTCTGGTTAGAGTCTCAAGGACGATGTTGAATAGAAGCGGTGAAAGAGGGCATCCCTGCCTTGTTCCAGTTTTTAGGGGGAACGCTTTCAGTTTTTCACCATTTAGAATGATATTGGCCATGGGCTTAGTGTAGATGGCCTTTATAATATTAAGGAATGTTCCCACTACCCCAATTTTTTCTACTGTTTTGAGCATGAAGGGATGCTGTATTTTATCGAATGCTTTGTCTGCATCTATTGAAATAATCATGTGATTCTTAACTTGAAGACTGTTGATATGGTGAATGACATTTATTGATTTCCAGATGTTGAACCAAGCATGCATCCCTGGGATAAAACCCACTTGATCATGGTGCACTATCTTTTTAATATATATTTGTATGTGATTTGCTAAAATTTTGTTGAGAATTTTTGCGTCGATGTTCATTAAGGATATTGGTCTGAAATTTTCTTTCCTCGATGTGTCTCTGTCTGGTTTAGGTATCAGGGTGATATTGGCTTCATAGAACGAGTTTGGGAGGGTTCCCTCCTCTTCTATTTCATGGAATACTTTGAGGAGTATTGGAATGAGCTCTTCTTTAAGGGTTTTGTAGAACTCAGCTGAGAACCCATCTGGTCCCAGACTTTTCTTTGTTGGTAGGCTTTTGATGACCTCTTCTCTTTCATTGCTTGAAATTGGTTTATTTAAGTTGTGTATGTCCTCCTCATTCAGTTTAGGTAATTCATATGTCTCTAGAAATTTGTTGATGTCTTCGAGGTTTTCTGTTTTGTTGGAGTATAGATTTTCAAAATAGCTTCTGATTATGTTTTGTATTTACTCGTGTCTGTTGTGATGTTTCCTTGTTCATTTCGAATTTTAGTAATTTGAGTTTTCTCCCACTTTCTCTTTGTTAGTGAGGCTAAGGGTTTATCAATTTTGTTTTTTTTTTTCAAAGAACCAACTGTTTATTTTGTTAATTTTTCCAATTGTTTCTTTTGTTTCAATTTCATTGATTTCGGCTCTGATTTTAACTATTTCCTGTCTTCTACTACTTTTGGTATTGGTCTGCTCTTCTTTTTCTAGGGCTTTGAGCTGTAGTGTTAAGTCGTTTATTTGTTGATTTCTACTTCTTTTTTTGAATGCACCCCATGAAATAAATCTTCCTCTAAGTACTGCTTTCATAGTGTCCCAGAGATTTTGATATGATGTGTCTTTGTTCTCGTTTACTTCTAAGAATTTTTTATTTCCCTCCTGATGTCTTCTGTTATCCATTCATCATATAATAGTGTATTATTTAATCTCCAGGTATTGGAGAAATTTCTGTTTTTTATTCTGTCATTTATTTCTAATTTCAATCCATTATGATCTGATAGAGTACAAGGTAGTATCTCTATCTTCTTGTATTTGCTAACAGTAGCTTTGTGGCATAAATATGGTCTATTTTAGAGAAGGATCCATGTGCTGCTGAGAAGAAAGTGTATTCGTTCTTTGTTGGATGGTATATTCTATATATGTCTGTTAAGTCTAAATTGTTGATTGTGTTATTGAGATCTATGGTTTCTTTATTCAATTTTTCTTTGGACGATCTATCCAGTGGTGAGAGAAGTGCATTAAAATCGCCTAGTATTATTGTCTTGTGGTCTATTTGATTTCTGGAATTGAGAAGGATTTGTTTGATGTACGTGGATGAGCCAATGTTCGGGGCATAGATATTTATGATTGTTATGTCTTGCTGATTTATGCTTCCCTTAAGCAGCATGTAATGTCCTTCTTTATCCCTTCTGACTAGTTTTGGCTTGAAGTCCACATTATCTGAAATCAGGATGGATACTCCAGCTTTTTTGCTGTGTCCGTGTGCATGGTATGTTTTTCCCCATCCTTTCACCTTTAGTCTATGGGTATCTCTTTCTATGAGATGAGTCTCTTGCAGGCAGCATATTGTTGGATTTTTCTTTTTAATCCAATCTGCCAGTCTATGTCTTTTGATTGATGAGTTCAGGTCATTAACATTCAGGGTTATTATTGTGATATGATTTGTATTCCCAGTCATTTGACTCATATTTGTTTTTTGGCATGATTTGATTTCTCCTTTATTTGGCTATTCCTTTAGGCTAGCGCCTCCTGTTGCTGGTTTGCATCGTTGTTTTTCATCTCTTCCTCATGGAATATTTTGCTGAGAATGTTCTGTAATGCTGGCTTTCTTTTTGTAAATTCCTTTAGCTTTTGTTTATCATGGAAGGATCTTATTTCATCGTCAAATTTGAAAGTAAGTTTTGCTGGGTATAAGATTCTTGGTTGGCATCCATTTTCTTTCAGGGCTTGGTAAATGTTGTTCCAGGCCCTTCTAGCTTTTAGGGTCTGGATTGAAAAATCTGCTGATATTCTTATTGGTTTCCCTCTGAATGTAATTTGATTCTTTTCTCTCACGGCCTTTAAAATTCTGTCTTTATTTTGTATGTTAGGTATTTTCATAATAAGGTGCCTTGGTGTGGGTCTGTTGTAATTTTGTATATTTGGAGTTCTATAAGCCTCTTGTACTTGGTTTTCCATTTCATTCTTCAGATTTGGGAAATTTTCTGATATTATTTCATTGAATAGATTGTTCATTCCTTTAGTTTGTTTCTCTAAGCCTTCCTCAATCCCAATAATTCTTAAATTTGGCCTTTTCATGATATCCCATAAATCTTGTAGATTCTGTTCATGATTTCTTACCATCTTCTCTGTTTGGACAACTTTGTTTTCATGATTAAATAATTTGTCTTCAATGTCTGAGGTTCTGTCTTCCAGTGTTCTATCCTATTGGTTATCCTTTCTATGGAATTTTTAACTTGATTTATTGTTTCCTTCAAGTATTTCAGTTTTTTTTTTTTTTTCAGTATCTGTAACTCTTTATTGAAATGATCTCTTGCTTCCCATATTTGGTCTTTTAACTGTTGATTGGTGCGATCATTTAATGCCTGCATTTGCTCTTTCATCTCCTCCTTCAATGCCTGCTTTTGCTCTTTCATCTCCTCATTTGCTTCCCTGATTGTTTTAATTATGTACATTCTGAACTCCCTTTCTGACATTTCTTCTGTTGTGCTGTCATTTGGTTTTATTGATGTAGTATCTAGGTTTGTTTGGGACATTTTCTTCACTTGTTTTCTCATATTGGTTGGATGTCAGTGGGAATCTGAGATATTTCAGATTTCCTCTATTGGCTTATAGTGTCCCGGTAGATTTCCAGTGTATCACCTCCCAGCCTTCAGTAGCCTAAAGTCTTGGAGGAACTCAATAATGCAGTGCTTCCGAAGAAAGCTGCCCCTAGCCCCCTACTGGTTCCATGGCTTGGAGCTGGCTCTGTGCGGAAAGGCTCTCACTGGGGGCCTGCACTGTGCAGCTGGCCATGTGGGGGGAGCCCACCGCTGGAGTGTGGAAGGCTACCTGGGGAAGACTCTAGCTGCCCTGCCCTGCTCTGATAAGCCACCCCTATCTGTGCCTGCTGTCCAGGCCAAGTTTCGCCCAGTGGGGGAGACTCACCCCGTGACTCTATTTTTGTCCAAGTCTCTCAATGCCTCCCATTCTTGAGTCCTGGGTTCTGGAGTGACTGGAGATGCAGTCACCCTCTAGGCCGCCATCTTGGATCGCCCCGTGGAAAGAGCCTGCAACCGGAGTGGGCAGAGCCGCCTGGAGAAGTCTCTGGCTGCCCTGCTCTGATCCCAGAGGCTGCTTGCTGATCGAAGCTCTCCGTTGGCCCGGGGTCTTGTCACTGGCTATATGTAGAAAGGCTCTCACTGGGCGGTCTGTTCCAAGAAGCTAGCCTTGAAAGGCGCCTCCCACCACAGGGGGCTGGGCTGCTTGGGTAAGTCTCTGGCTGCCCTGTCCTGGTCCCTGAAGCTGCTTGCGGGCCAGAGCATGCCACGCTGGCTCCGGGACTTGGAGCTTGTTCTGATCAGAAAGGCTCTCAGTAGGGGTCTGCTCCAAGAACCTGGAGAAGCTGGCTGTGTGGGAGGGGCCCAGCGCCGGGGTGCGCAGGGCTGCCTGTGGAAGACTCTAGCTGCCCTGCCCTGCTCTGATAAGCCACCTGTATCTGGGTCTGCCACCCGGGCCAAGCTTTACCCAGTGGGCAGACTCACCCATGGCTCTATTTTGGTCCGAGTCTCTCAATGCCTCCCCTTCTTGACTCCTGGGTTTTGGAGCAACTGGGGATGCAGTCCCCCTCTAGTCTGCCATCTTGGATGGCCCCATGGAAAGAGCCTGTGGTCGGAGTGGGCAGAGCTGCCTGAAGAAGTCTCTGGCTGCCCTGCCCTGATCCCAGAGGCTGCTTGTGGATCGAAGCTCTCCGTTGGCTCAGGGACTTGTGGCTGGCTCTATGTAGAAAGGCTCTCACTGGGCGGTCTGTTCTGAGAAGCTAGCCTTGAAAGGCACCTCCCGCTGCAGGGGGTCAGGCTGCTTGGGTAAGTCTCTGGCTGCCCTGTCCTGGTCCCTGAAGCCGCTTGCGGGCCGGAATATGCCACGCTGGCTCCGGGACTTGGAGCTTGTTCTGATCACAAAGGCTCTCACTAGGGGGCCTGCTCCAGCACTGCATTTTCTAAGTCTGTTTTTCTGTGCATTGGAAGTAATTCTTCCTTTAAAAATTGAGTAAATTTGTGCTGAATACATTACTTATTTTCTGCTGACATCAAACAGTTGGCATAGTAGATTTAAAAACTGGTTTTACTTGTATCACTGAAGATCCAGACTCAATTAAAATGAAACTATTTTATAGACTTTTATTGACCTCATGGATTTTCAGGAGCCATGCCGTGTAGATTTGGGTGAAGGTTGTGGTGTTCTCATCTTCACCATGGTTCTGGAATATTGATTGTGTTTTGCAGGGTAAGGAATGATTTAAAAAAATACACCTTTTGTAAATAACTCACATAAAGAACAACATCAGAGAGAATGAGTATGTGGCATGTTTGTGGTGGATATAATAAACTTCCAATAAAAATGGATTTTGTATTTTGGAAATATTTTACATTCCATTTTTCCTGGTAGTTAACATCTTTCACATCTTCAGTTACTCTTAAAATTTTTCTACTTTTGAAATTTAGGATTTGCCCATTTTGGATTTTCATTTTTGTATTTCAGCAGAGATTTTTTTTTTCTTTACATCCCTGATGTTGAGGTGTGCTTTTTATTTTAAGAACAACCATTCAGTACTGAACTTCCAAATATCTCCTTGCTTAAGTTTAGGTGGTTGTGTGTAAGTTCTGTAGAGTAAAGAAAGCCTTTCCTCAGAGATCTTATGGCAGAAAAGCCAAATCAGCATAAGTGTAAACAGCTGTCCTTTGCAAGTCACAGGATAGGTCCAAGAATCTGCAAGATCATTTGTATACTTTGCAAGTTGAGTTATTGTCAGTAATTACCTTTGCTTACTGAATGATCTTGAAATTTCTTCCTGATGTATTCCTATACTGTTTTGAGACTGAGGAAATGTCCTTGTATTTTTGGGGAGATAATTAACAATGACATTTTTCAAGATTCTGCTTACTCTAGTTGGTTTTCATCTCCAACCATCCTGTGTTTAGTTCATCACACATTGCTCTTACCTCATCTCTTTTTATATATTCACCTTTTAATGTTTGTAACAATCCTCTCTTTCATTATGATGTATGTTAGAAGATGATATGCTTGGAAAAATTGTGCTCATCAAGTCACTATCATTCCCTTTTAAAAATCCATCACATCACATTATAGGAGCATATTTTTGCCAGGTTCTGGGGTACTGGGCTATAGTCTACATTCTCCAGGAACTTACTTAAAGGACTCTTGGCATTGTCACAGAGGGACCTGTGTCAGACTGGTAGTAGTGAGTGCAAGAGTTTGAACAATTCTTTCAAGACACATTGGCCAAATATTTCTGCCCTAAAAAGGTGAGTTCAAGGGCCCCCTAGAAACTCCGATCAAGAGAATTCAGAGTGCAGGCTAGTTTGGGGCCAGCAGCAAAGTAACTGGGAACTGGCAGATGGCAAGTGCATCTCTCCTAATTTCCTAACTCTTTTCTGGCCTCTATCACATGTGCTCAGTGATGCACTCCCTCTTCTCCTCACAAGACATTGTGTGGACCACCACCCTCCACTTAAAGGTCAAATTTCAAATGTCTATCTCTCCTGTGTTTGGATGTTCAAGGAAAATGAAGGGAACCCCACCAGATTTTGTGGATATTTCCCAATTCAGTCATCACCGCATCCATTGAGTTGCACTGGATGCTCCACTGCCCTCAGTTGTCAAGAGCCATAATTCCATTTCCATGGTATGGCCCATCAGTTATGTCACCTGGCAAAATTCCAAGGGATCCCAGACTGGGAGGAACAGACACGGATGGTAAAGCCACTGGGGTCAGTGCTTGCCTGAGTGATCCTCGTGGCCTCCTGAACCCATCCAACTCCCCCAGATCTATTTGTCTTGGTGGTCAATTGCCTGCAGCAGTAGAAGGTGGCCACGTGGCAAAAATATCTGGTGTGGCCAAACATGTTCAGCGCCATCTAGTGGGATTGCAGGTTGGTGCAGGCTGTCAGTCTTCAGCTTGGTTAATAGCCCTGGACATATCTGGATTGGCCAAAGGCCTGCAGGGTTGAGCCAACAACATACCCATGCTTTTCAGCAACTGAGTGAAGAAGTTAGGATCACATTTGTTGAAAGCAGTAGATTCTGGGACTCTTCCCCTTCCTCTTCCCTGTGAACATAACTGCTGAGCTGGCACTTTACTTGAATCATTGTCTCAAGCAGTTAGGAGGGGAAGCTTTTCTGGTGACCATGGGTACAGTGACATCATTGTGCTGCATTCTGCCTTTCTGTGACATCAAGAGATATCTGCAGCATCCAGGATGTCACAGGAGGCACTCATGTGAACCCATAGTGCCCCAGGCCCAGAAACACACCCTGGGGTGAGAAACAAAGTGAACTCTCCTACCTGAGCCTGGTATCTCCTTACTCTTCAATCCCAAGTTACTGGATCCCAGTCCTTTGGAATTTTATTATTCTCATTTCAGAGGTTCACTGTTAAAAACCTTAGGCATTTCTTTGAGAATAATGAAAACTACAGTAGAAGGATTTTGAATGATGGGCAGTTCAGTGGATGTAACTTTGTAGACCTAAGCTCAGTGTAGTGATTCTTGAAAAGATTTGTTGCAAATACAACCACAGGGAGTATAAAATTAAATTTCACTATTTTTTATTCTGCCAATACATATTGTTCCTGGGATCACTGATGCCATGAGCCATCACCTGGGATCACTGATGCCATGAGCCATCACCACTTCTGTTTGTATGTTTATATTTACAGACATCATTTTGCTAAGTTGATTAGGCCTTTCCTAATTTAGGAAAACTGGCTTTACCCTGGAGTATCTACTTCCTCAGCCACCCGCATTACTGAAATAATAGGAAAGATCCATCACCTCCACTGGGCCATTTTTTTTGCCTAGGAATCTGCTGGTTACAAATTTTGAAAGGGAATTTCCAGGAGGAGGAGGCAGTGTGGAAAAAATAGGAATTAATTGTGCTTCTAAGTTTGGGGATCAGATTTGCATGAACCCAAAATTCTCCTTATATATTAATGTCCTAGCACATAAATTTTCCCACATGTGCCTTTCTCTCCTTTTCTCTAGAACACCACAGACCATTTGGAAAACTGTCTGCTCAGTGTTCATCTACTATGCTTTACCTTCTTACATAGACAGGGTTAAATCTTTTTCCCATGGCATCTTGAAGTCTGTGGGCCTTTCTAATCAACTAAGGATTTTGAGAATATTATTTTAGATGTGAAATTAAAAATTCATTAGAATTTCTTTGGTGTTGACTTGCATTGTTTTTTTCAGTCAAGTATTTCAGAGTCACACTGAAAGAGGATCCAGTTACTTACCATACGCAGTCTATTCAGATAATGCCAACTCTCCAATTCCTCAACTTTTTCACTTTAATGAATGACCTTCAGGAAATTATATTTATCTGCTTTAAGGATAAAATTTCACCCACTAGTGCAGCAACGTATATAGAATATGCATCTGGATTGTCTTTCCTGTG
The DNA here is from genome assembly GCF_902686445.1 of Sciurus carolinensis. Taxonomy (NCBI): domain Eukaryota; kingdom Metazoa; phylum Chordata; class Mammalia; order Rodentia; family Sciuridae; genus Sciurus; species Sciurus carolinensis. The sequence goes on from NW_025920153.1 coordinate 1,212,063, forward strand.
GTGACACATACTCAAATACTGAAATATACAAACATATAAGTAAACATATAAGTAATATACAGAGCTGGGTTGTGGCTCAGTGGTAGAGCACTTGCATAGAATGTGTGAGGCACTGGGTTCAATTCTCAGCACCACATATAAATAAATGAATGCAATAAAGGTCCATTAGCATCTAAAAATATTTTTTAAAAAATAAGTGAAATGTAAAAGAAAACAAAGTAAAAATACTAATACTTGCATCAAAATGTCAAATATATATTGCTATCCAACAGTTATATTCATTCATTTTATGCATAAAGAACTGATAAATTCTTGACTTTAAATAAATATGCAAATATTTTATATACCTTTTTAGTATCTGATTTGAATTCATTGAATATTAAACATGCTGTACATTATACATTTTCTATGGCTCCATTTTTTAAGTAGTAAAACTACTTAATTAAGTTTAAATCTACTTTTGATTGAATTTTCCTACTTACCACTGTTAATAAAGAGCAAACATTAACACTGAACTAATATTTCAGCATTCCATCCCAGTGAACATAGTGGTCTGAATGCTAAAATGGGATATCAGTACCACTATAGTGGCAGGACCCTGGAGGCAATTATTTAACCTAAGGTCTTTATTCCATCATCTGAAAACAGGTATGATAGCTATAGGACAGGCTTTTCATGAGGATTTAACAAAATTATATAGTACCTAGCAGAGGATGACATTAATGTTAATTTCTTCCAAGGAGTTTATATTATGCATTGAATGTTTAAGTGACCCCAAATTTCTATGTTGAGGTTCTAATCTCCCAGGATAATAATTATGGATGTGAAGCTCTGGGAGGTAATTAGGTTTAGATAAGGTCCTACAGAAAGGAACTCATAACAAGATCTCTGCCATTATAAAAGGAAAATAGCTCTCCCTCTCTCTCTCATATCTCCTCCCCACACACAGTCACCAGAGCAAAGTCCAGGAAACCACACATTAGGAATGAGGCCATCTACAAAGCAGGAAGCAGGCTCTCATTAGAACTCTAAGATGGCACACTCATAACAAACTTCTGAACTGAGAAAATACCTGTTTTTCAAACCACCCACTGAGGTATCTTGTTATGGCAGCTTGAGTAGACTAAGAGTATATTTAAAAATATCTTTTTAAAAAGAGACTTTGGAAAGAAAAATAATTTTCATGTCATCCCAATATGCCATGGGTTTACAAATCTACCTCCTTAAATACAGTATCCACTAACATAAGTTACTGCAGAACATAATTACAACATTATGTGATTTACTGGTATATGTCTATTGATTTTGCAATTTGGCCAAAAGGGAGAGAAAATCAGATAAGAACAGAAAACTACACTGAATACATTTTTCTGATCCTTGTCAATTATTCTTTCCAGGTAAATATTTTGCAGACATCAAAAGTAAACACTAAATAACTATACTGTGGGCAAAATAATGACAAAGAATCCATGAATGACAATAAGAATTCTCAAAAGTTAGTCCAATCACTCCTTCTCTCCACTAGTTCAAAGAAAATGGCAACATTATAGGTTGTACCCTAGCAAACTGTACCAAGTTTTCTGTTATAGGCAGTTTGTACTTCATGATTGCTACATAAAGCACATTTTAAATGCCATTAACTTGTTGCTTATTTTCAGAATTTAAAATAAAAAGTCCTCATTGTTTTATAATACATATTCTCAATAACTATTTTCTATTTAAAAGTTCAAGCTATAATTACTCACTTAAAATTCAAAAGAACCTAAAATTATTATTTATTTCCATGTAGAAAAGGAGTGACAATTTATAAAATATTTTTTAAAAAAATCCTGGAGAATATTTTATGAGTTGGATTTAACATGTAATAGATTTTTCCAAAATGAAGCAACAAATTAAGTATTTCTCACCCTGGAAGTACAAAAGCTATGTAGAAAAAGCCAGGATATGACACTATAATTTTATGAAAACTAGGAAATAGCAATAAATATTTAAAATAAAACACCTCATAAATATTCAACATTAATAGACAATGATAAAGAAAATGGGCAAAACGAGTGTTCACAGATAGTTTTCTAATATTAAGGGACATTACTATGTTCACATTTGAATCACTTCCTTTGTTGTCATTATAGTTCTAAGTTCACAATAAAATATTCACACTGCTTTTCAGTTAGTACTATTTCATCAATGAAGAATATGAAGGAAAATGTTATACTAAAAATAAGGGGGAAAAAGGAATGTATTGACAGAACAAAGAAAATGATTGTATATTCCAGCTCTTGCCACCAAAATTATAGGACTGAATCAGTATTTGAAAATTAAACATATCAACAGACATACATAAAAACCTGCTTGGTCAACACAGCTATCCTGTGCTACAGAGTAAAAAGTTTATATTTTCTATATTTTATGAAACTAATGATGTGTTAGAAAAAGTTTAGGTGGACAGGGTTATCACACACATTGGATAAATTATTCTGATTTTATCTTTCCTTACTATCTTTCTTTTGTTCTTCTGGTAAACAGAACATATGACAGTCTACACTATTTTAACTATCTAACAATGAAAGCTACTTCATTGGGTCTGAACCAAGGAGGAGAGTAAATTATACACTTTATAAGTGCTTATTTTAGTTATAGGGAAATTAAGACATTAACAAGACTTATTTGTAGCTTCAAGGAAGATTTTTAGATCAAATAAAATCCCATTTTGTCCAATGTGTTAACAAAGTTGGTCTAAAACACAGTAACTCTGATTTGTTATTCTGTTCATCTTGCACTAATATTTTTCTAAAGAAATCCTTCAACAAAACCCCCCAAATAATTTAAAGTTTGAAGAGAGAATTATCCGTCTTTAAGTCAAGCATTTTCTGATAAGTGACAGAAGGTCCAGCTGACTACCAGCTGACTACACTTTGCTGAGCCTAGAAATGACCAAGACTCAAAACAAAATTGCTACTTCTGTGTCTAGAAAATTAAGACACAGGCTAAGAGGCAATGGAAACAAAACCAGTGCGATGTCTTCGGTAGACATATTCACAGGAAAAAGAGGCGTCATGTATTTCAACCTAATATTTTTGCCATTTTTGCAGAAGAAAAGCTAATTATTAGTGGTCATGGAACATTCTAGGTCCCAAAAAGGAAAGGATGGGAAGAAGAGAGGAGTTCAAAGCAGTTCACAGTCAGAACAAGCTCAGGCATCCTGTCATTAGCAAAGGTTTCCCAAGCATACCCCCCAAAAAGAGTGGGTGTAAAGTGGGGTAGGAGAAAGGGACGCCACAGGAGAGTCGATGTGGCAGTGTGGGGGTGATGGGAGGAAGAGAACCTGGAGCTAGCCACCCGAGTTGGGGAGCAGAGGAATCGGGCCCAAAGACGCCCAAAACAATGACTGGGACCACACAATGCTTGCCACCCCCTCCCCTGCTTCTTTGGGTGTCACATTCCTTCCACCTCTGGCCCACTCCTATGTGAGGGCTCCTGCTGCTCCTCCACTTTCCCACCCTCCCACAGCCTCAGTGTCTCCCAGGAGCTGGAAGAGCCATGGCCATCACCTCCTCGCCCACTTCCTGCGGACCCTGCGCCCCTTCCTTCCCCCCAGGTGGCGACTAAGCAGAGTGGCCCGCGGCCCCAACCCCTACCCCACCTAGAGGACCTGTGTGTCTCAGGGGACTTTCCGCCTCTTCCCCTTCTCCACCTCGCGGGGATACCGGCCTCCCCTGGAGACCAAAGCCACAGCAAATGCCAGAGGCACAGTCAGATGGGTTCCCCAGGAGGAGCAGGAGAGACACCGACCCACACCCTACCCAAGCCCCAGAAATGGCCGGGCAGCCCGGGGTCAGCGCCCAACCCAATAGGCGACCTGCTTGAGGAGCCTCAGTGCTGTGCGGCAGCCCTCCACTTCCCGCTGAGCCTGACCCCCCTGCACCACCTTCCGCCGCCACTTCCAATGCACCCTCTTGCCCCAGGGTGGTAGGGACAGAGGACAGAACCACCAACTCACCAATATGTGTGGGACCACATCCATGGGGAGGCGCGAATTGAAAGCAGCTCCAAGGACACACGCAAGGAAGGAATGCAGGTCCAAGTCCCAGAGCCCGGCAGCCCCGAAGAGCCTCCATGGTGCAGGCCTCCGCTGCAGCTCTCTACTTCCCGCCTGGTTTAAGGCCCTGGCACACCGTTCCCACGCACCCTAAGGCCCCGGGCAGAAGGCACAGAGGTCAGCACTATCCACTTGTCAGAACGTGCTGGGCTGCATTCCATGCGAGGCAGGAAGCGTGGCTGAGGCTTCCCTTCCTCTTGGACTGAGCCAGGGACACACTGAGTTGAAGGGAGCGTGGGGACCACGGAAGTTCATTGCACATGCGTGACATTATCCCTCTGCCTGTGGATGGACACCTCCACCTGTTCCCTCAGGACAGCAAGCCATTGAAAGAAGACAGTTCCGTGAAAAGGATCCAACCAGAAGCGCGGAATGGAATCCCCAGTACCAAAAAACAAAACAAAACAAAACAAAACAAAACAAACAAAGAAACTGAAAAGTACTGAATGCACAACCATCTTAAAAGATATAATCATAGAACTTAAAGGAAATACACAAACTTGCTTATAAAAGAGCATGTTTCTTCCCCCTTCTTTTAAACTTTGTGTTATGATGCTGATTGAGTTTAATTAGAAAATTGTATTTAAAGAGAGATATGAAAAATAGATCTTTTTAATTGTTTATTTCAGTAAGTCTAGCAAATGTTCAAAATATACGTTGTTATCCCTACTGAATGTGAAGGCAAATGTACAGAATAATTAACAGTACAAGATGGACAGAATTGTCACACAGGTACCAGGCAGAAGATTCAGGTTTGGGGAAGGGATTCAAAGGTCTTTGAAACCCAGACCCTGTCTTCTCTATTTGCAGGCCTTGGAGTTCCACATAATTTTTCCAGGACTCCAAATTTAACTTGAAAAGAGGAATGACAAATAAACATGCCCAGAATTCATATCCTCCAAGCCTTCCCAGGGCTCCCTTACCATCTCCATATATGCCTTCTTTTCTTCCTCATGCAAACATTAATATTTTCTTAACTAGATAAGAGCCCCAAATTAGTCCATTTTCTCTCAGTGACATTGTAAAACTAGGTGGGGGGAGTACATTCCCTCAAAATCTGTATTATCATGATGAAGTCATCTTAATAAATTTTAACTCTCAAATATTAGACTTACATAAATGTTGTAAAAATAGTTTAACCATTCCTGTTTATCTTTCAACAGTTTCCAAAAGCATTAATATTTTTGTCCCTTAAGTTAAAGCATCAATACCAGGAAATTTATATTCATGTATCCATCATCAAACCACAGATTATATTGCAAGTTCATGTATTCCACTAATAGTCTCTTGTTTCCAAAAGTCTAGGACACCATACCACATTTTTGTTATTTTTCCTTACTCTCTTCCAATCTTAAAACAGTTCCTTAGTCTTTCCTTGCTTATTATGAGCTTGATTTTTATGAGTATTTTTATCAATTTGTTTTGTAGAATGTTCTTCAGGTGATTGGGCCTTATGTTTTCTCATGATTGGATTGAATGTATAAATGTTTCACATAAACACCATAGACAAGATAACACATTCTTCTCAATGCATTGCATCAAAATGTCCACAATGTTAATAACCCTTACTACTGGTGATGTTCATCATGACTTTATGGTTACAATGACATTTTCTAGATTATTGTCTTTCATTTGTAGTTCATAAGTATTTGGGGATAGATGCTTTGAAACTATGATGATTGCCTGTTCTTTTCAAACTTTCACCTGCTACTCTTAGCATCCATTAGTGAATCTTGGCTGCAGCAATGATTTTTGTAGGTGTTCACCTATTGGTTATTTTTGCTCAAAGCTGATTTGACTCTACAGAAGTTCTACTGTATCTACATTGCACAAGATGCAAAGTTTTTCTTCCTCAAGTCTTCAGCACCTATACGGAATATAAATGTATTTCTCTTATTCATTATTGGATTCCATGAAAAATGCTACTTATCTTCAGTCAATAATGTGTCTCACTTTCTCAGTCACCTAATTTTCTTTGGGACTAGAGTGGAATGAATGAAAAAGAAGACTCTGCATCTTGCACCATCTGAGTCTATTTTCTGAATAAATTCTTATGACAGAAAGAAACATCACCATTATTCTTTTCAGTATGATAGATGATCACAGACAAAAAAAACTTATTGATTTTATTAGTTATACTTATGTTTAAGCCTTTAATGCAACAAATTTGATTATGTATTAAAAAAACTCTTCAGTTTCTACATGTTTTTTATTGTCTACCCTTTCTTAAACTGAGTTGTATTTCAAAGGAAGCATAAAAATAGACTGAAATATTGTACTATTTTACAATGAAGGAAAAAAATTTTCCCAAGCAAAATTTGGAGAATTAAATGACTAAAAGACCCTCCATCCTCCCAATCTATCAAAGAAAAACAGAGATGAAACTCATGGAGTAGACTTGGCTCTGCTTCTGTATCTATGAATGTCCTGGAAAACTCCTTAACTTCCTCAGATTTCCATTTCTCTAAATTTAAAGACAGGTGATAGTAACTAAGTAATCTCTAATATGTCATATTTAATAGAGCATCCAAAATGTTTTTATTCAATCTGATACAGGAGAGCTGTGAATTATATAGTTAAGAAAGTTCATTGATTTACCCAAACATATTTTAATATGGTTTACTTATTATTTATACTACTGCTTATTTTATTTACCCCTTGCTGTAAATTAATTCCAAATAAATTAATTCCAAAATAATAACATAGAACATGTATATGAGCAGGTTTACTTTTATCATTTGCACTTTATTCAATACCTTGTGAATTATATCAAGACAATAAAGAGCAGTGATCATGGCATACTTTGAGCATTCATAGTGAATTTTTTTCAATGTACATTAGTTTTTCAATTTGCCCATGCCAAATAGAACTCATGCAAAATTATAGAGTAAGCAATTCAATATTACACAAAATTATATAATTTAACCTTCCCACTATTTTACTTCTTTATCAAGGTCCTTCTTTACCAGGAGCCACACATAAAACTCAGTGTATCTCAGCCATCACTGTGCTTTCAGAACTTGTCCAGTACTGTCACTGTAGGCCTTCATAATAAGATTTGATGAATTCAGTGGAAGTCAACAGAATTGAGTGCCAGAACATCCTAGTTAGATTTGAGAGATCTGAACATGGACTCAGAGAAACTAAGTTCAATCATTCAAATGTTATGCCATGGGACACAGGCTATTTGAATTTAATTTCTTAGCTAACATGAAATGATTTAAGGGGAAAGAAAGCTTCCCTAAGGAAACTGTATGGATTAAACAGTGGCATACTGAACTTCTTCTGCTATTATAAAGTATATCTTTATATTAAAGAAAAACTCTTCCACTGAATCAGAGAATTGAAGAATTTCTGAATTACAGAATGAGTGTACATCTAAAATAAAGCAGAATCAGACATAAATTGTGTATGTTCACATATAAATACACTACCAATGAAATTCCACATCATGTACAACCACAAGAATGGAATCCTAATTAGAATAGTTATACCCCATGTATGTATAATATGTCAAAATATAATGTCATGTATATGTAAATAGAACAAATTACAAAAAAAGTAAAGCAGAAGCATAATAACTCCCAACACACAATACAAGTAAGGGAAAAATGAGAAAAAATATTTCATAAAAATGATTCTAATCTTAAAAGCTAGACCTATATTAATAGATTATAAACACTTTTTCTAAAGTAGGCATTAGTTCTATACATAGGAATATACCTTGCACAGAATTAAGATGTAAAAAATGGGAGTGCATAGCTGGAACTTCCAAATTAAGAGAGATAGATAGATAGATAGATAGAGAGAGAGAGAGAGAGAGAAATAACTTTCTATGAAGCAAATTCACTTGGGCAATATTCACATTCTTATTTGATACATAGGTGGATGCTCATCTTATCTACTGCATAGTACACTTAAACCAAACCTACTAATGTATCCAGAAAACTCAATTAAAACCCAACATTTATTTTATCCATGGAGAGAAATATTGGAGAAACTGACTTACACATCAGCAAAGAAAACACACGGCAAATACCTCTATGCATCAACCTGACTAGTCATTGAACAAATGTGCATAAACAACCCTGAACACTTGATCATTTATAAAAAAAGAAATCTATAAATATATATGCATATATGTGTATATGTGTATATATATGTGTATATGTGTTATATATATATATATATATATATATATATATATATAAAAGCAGAAGTTTGCAAGTGGAAAACTGACTTATAAAATTAAGAGTTTTTTTTTTTAAATATTGTCAATTGTCTCTGGAAATATGAATAGCCAATGAGTAAAAACGAATTGAGTGAAGAAGCACCAGAAAAATTTAGTAAGAATTAAATAATCTTAGCCACATCAAATTTTAAAAAGGATGGTTAATTAACAGAAGGAAGGAAGCAATATGTGTAATTAGTAATTAAAAATGTAGTGAAGGCAAAAATCCCTAAAATCCAAAACAAGAAGAAAATGATAGAAAATGCAAAGCCATTAAGATGTGTGGAGAATTAATCCATCTAAAGGGAAGTCTAAAAAGAGAACAAAGCAATTATCAACACTATGGATATGATATAGGGTGTTTTCCTGAACTTGAAAAAGCAATATTTTCAATATGCACAAATCCACTTCCTTCAAAACAGAAGGAATGGAAAAGAACATGCTAGATAAGTCAGAATTCCATTGATCATGATAATACTGTAAGGAAGAGGAAAATTTTATGTAGCAAAAATCATGTGACATTTGTCTTCCTGTTTCTGATGTATTTCATTTAACATTATGTCCTCCATTCTGTTCATGCTGCTGCATATGACAGGTTTTCATTATTTTAATGACTGAATAATATCTTATTAATATATTTATATATAACATTCTCTTTTTCCATTCAACCACCAACGAATAGCTAAATTGACCTCAAATCATAGCTTCTGAGAATAGTGCTGTAATAAATGTGCACATGTAAGTATCTCTTTATTATATTGATTTCATTTCCATTGGCTACTTAGTAGTGGAATAGCTGGATTGCATGTTAGTTTTATTTTTAGTTTTTTGAGAAATCTACACAGTTTTCCATATTGACTACTAATTTACATTCCCACAAACAATATGTAAAATTTCCACTTTCTCCACATCCTTGATAGCATTTTTTTGTTTGTTTGGTTTATCTTTTTGATTATATCCATTCCAACTGGGATCAGATGTTTTCTTATTGTGATTTCAATTTGCATTTCCTCGATGAGTGTGATGTTGAGTGATTTTCCAAAAATTCATGGCCATTTCTTTATCTTCTTTGATGAGTGCCTAGTCAGATCATTTGTTCATTTTACTGAATTTCTTTCTGTTCAGTTTATTAAGATCCTTATATATTCTGGATGTGAATTTTCATAGGATGAATATTTTGTAATTATTTCTTCCCATTCTACTGATCATCTTGTCACTCCTCCTTGTTTTCTTTGTTGTGCACAAGATTCTTAGTTTGATGTGATCCCATTTGTCTATATTTTTCTTTGCCTGTGTTGTTGGAATCCTATCACAAATAATTTTAAAAATAAAATTACCTGTAACAATGTCTTGAAGTATATTTTCATTATTTTTCTAGTTCCCAATGTGTTTCATGGTTTCAGATCTTACATTTAAATTTTGATCCATTTTGAGCTGATTTTATACACTGAGAGGAATCTAGCTTCATACTTCAGCATGTGAATATCTAAGGAGGCTGTCTTTTCTCCAATTTATGTTTTGGGTATCACTTTCAAAGATTAGTTGACTCTCCATACATAGATTTACTTTTAGTTTCTCTGTTCTGTTCCATTGGTCTGTGTGTGTCTGTTTTTAGGACAGTACCATGTTTTTTGGGTTAATATAACTTTTCAGTATATTATATTATGTTGCTTCCAGCTTTATTCTTTATATTCAAGATTTCTTTGTCTACTGAGGATTTCTTGTGATTCCACATGAATTCTAAGCTTTTTTTTCTTATTTCTGTGAAGAATGTTGTTGGCATTTTGATGGGGACTGCATTTCACCTGCATGTGGCTTAGGTAAGACACACTAAGTTCTACCCCTTGCTCCTCCCTGCTCTTGCAGTGGCTGTATTTGCCTCTCATCAATGTCTCAAGTACCAGAGTCAGTGATATTGAAAATGCTACATTTATTTTACTTCTATAGTAGATTACTCCAAAACTAGTGTTTAAAACAACACAAACACATTTTCATAGAGTTGTGTGGAGAAGCCCAAAACCGTACTCATTGAACTAAGATCAATGTGCCAGCACAGATATGTTCTCTACTGGAAGGTTCTAGACAAAATCTGTTTCTTCATTTTTTCCAGCTTTTTTATTTTTATTTTATTTTTTTTTTGTGGTGCTGGGGATTGAACCCAGGACTTTGTGCATGACAGGCAAGCATTCTACCAACTAAACTATGTCCCCAGGTCCCCTTTTTCCAGCTTTTAATTGGAAATTGCAGTGCTTGAACCTTGACTGTTTTCCTCCATCTTGAAACCAGCAACTTTATAATTTTTTGACTAATCTCCCATGTTCACATCTACCATTCTGATCAATGCTTGGAAAACTTTTCTGTTTTTAAGGAATGGTGTAATTAGATTGGGTCCACCTGGATAACACAGGACAACATCCTTATATAAAGAACTTTAAAATTGAACACATAAGAAAAGTCCCTTTTGCCACATATGGTAACATGCTTACAGTTTGAAGAGGTAAGATTATTAATAAGCAAATTTCCTTTTTCCCCTTGAGTATTTTCTATCCCAAAACTTCATTAAAAAAATTCTTTGTCTAGCCATACCTATGTATGTTGGGTAATGCCTGTGTAATTCCTGGTAGCTGATAATGGAAGTGGTCTCAGATTACTATGGTTCATCTTGAAGGTGGCTTCCCTTGGATAACAGACTATAAGCTGGATAATCAATCAAAGGACATTTTTAGGATCTGTTTTAGGAATTATCATTATAGAAGAGGAGTGAAACAAGACAAGAATTGGACAAAGGAAGAGATCAGGCTGCTATCAAATAAAGAGCCTACAGAATGGGAGATCATTGCCAACTGCTACTCTGACAGGGAATTAATATCCAGAATATATTCAGAACTCAAAAAAAGTTAAAACCAAAAATAGATAAATAACCAAGTTAATAAGTGTACAAAAAATAGATTAAATAGACACTTAATAAGAAATACAAATGGCCAATAAAATATATAAAAAAATGTTCAACAACTCTAGCAATCAGGGAAATTCAAAAAAAAATACATTGAGATTTTATTTCACTCCAGTCAGAATGGAAATTATCAAGAATAAAACTAATAATACAAGAATACAGATAATAATAAATTTTGGCAAAGATGTGAGGGAAAAGGTAAACTCATACATTCTTGGTGGGACTGCAACTTAGTATCACCACTCTAAAGCAATATGAAGACTCCTCAAAAAAATTAGAAATGAAAATAACATATGACCATGTTATCCCCCTTTTTGGTACACATGCAAAAGATCTAAAATCAGCATATTGTAGGAAAGCAGACAAATCAATATTTATTGTAGCAAATTCACAGCATTCAAGCCATGGAACCAGCCTAGAAGCCTATCAAAAATATTTGATTAACAAGATGCAGCATATATACACAATGGAGTATGACTTTGCTACAAAGAAGAATGAAATTATGGCATTTACTGGTGAATGGATGGCACAAAGGAATATCATGCTAAGTGAAGGAAGCCAGACTCAGAAAGTCAAGGGTTGAGTGTTTTATGTGATATGCAGAAGCTTGTTCAAAATTAAGGAAAGTAAGAAAGAAGGAAGAAAGGAAGGAAGAGATAAAGAAAGAAAGAGAGAGAGAGAGAGAGAGAGAGAAGTGTGGGAGGATTCCATGAAAACAGAAGAGAGATCAGTGCAGTTCAGGAAGGGAATTGAGGGGAAGGGAGGCGGGATAAGTAAAGGGAGGAACAGTGGAATGAATCTAATCAAATTTTCCTATGTACATATATGAATATATCACAGTGAATTTCATATATATATAATACATGTACATATGTCTGTAATTCACTGATTTAAAAAAGATACATAAATGGAAATATCACTAGATTAGAGATGAGGGAATGGGGGCACAGGATGGGAGAGAAAAGGGAAGTCCTGGGGACTGAACTGGAGCAAATTATATTCCATGCTTGTTGTATGATTATGTCAAAATGAATGCTAATATTATGTCTAAATAAATAAACTAATAAAAAAGCATTACCTGATGGTGCATTGAAGGATTTTTTGAATAGAAAATATTCCTTTAGATAATCCTGTGTTAATCTGAAGATCAGTATTTTAAGTCATGTACATTACCAGTCATTGGATGCTGGATACATGCTGGGAAGTGAGGGAGTCTCCCACCCAGAGCAACTTCCAGGGAGAGATGGCAGCAGAGAGACACTTGGCAGCAGCACTCACTGCAGATTGGGAAATAAGTCCTTCTGTTTTCAGTGAGGATCTGAAAAGCTCAACACTGTATCCACAACTTCCTTCTGATCTTGTTTGAATATCCTCTTACATTGTAAACATTTTCTGTTTCCCTGGTATCTGCCAAACCCCCTCATACAACCATTACTAAAAATTATGTGCTTTTTGTTTAAATATACCTTTTCCAGCTCCATTATATTCATTCTGTTAACAAATGCTGCCAAATCAGTTCTGTCTCATTTCAGCCTCAATGGACTGGAATAAATTGTGTGGAGTTAAAATGTGTAATGTAATTTGTATGTGTAATATCATATATCATTTTTCTGTTTTCCACAATAATTCTAATATCAGGTTGTCCCAATAATGGGATAGTAAAAAGGAAGTCAGTACTTTACATGGCAAGTTACATGCATTAGAGAACCAGAGTTGAGAATTCACTTTCCCTTTCATTTTCCTGTACAGTGTGACACTGGTGGACTAATGTCCAAAGTCTAATACTTACTGTTTTATTGATTATTTTCTGTTTCTCTTGCATGGCAAAAGTTCTTGACTTCATTTTCTTTCTTTGCAAAATCTGGGTAATATTATCTTCCTCACAGGGATTGTTTTTTTCAATTGTTTGTTGCATTTAGATATACACAAGAGTAGGGTGTATTTTGACATACTATATAAACATGGAGTGCATGCCTCTACTTGTATGGTGAAAACCACAGTGATGATAGAAGATATGAAGCACTGTGACAGGCACATAACTGACCAGGATGCACACATTTTGCTCTGTTCCTCTATTTTATTAATAGGTCTCCAATAATCTTCCATCTACACTCTCTCATATATATGCCACCATGACCACTGTCCCATTTGCTTAATACATTATATATTTTCATAAGCCTATAAATATAATATTTTGATAAATTTAAGATGCATAGGTGTTTTAAGGAAAAAGTGATTTTTTAGAAATACGAATATACGGTATGTTTTTCACACTGTTGCAAGTCTACATGACCTTTAATTTTAGGAGCATATATAAATTTACTATGGAAATAGATTAGAACTGAACTTAAATTAGGAGCAAATAAGAAATTAATTATGTACATTTATTGGCACAATAGAGCGGCATTTAAATAAAAATTATTATATTTGTTATTTTATATTTTAAAGTACATTTATTCCCAAGCCACAAATATAATAATGAAATTTGCCTTAAATTTTATATGTCTCTTGAACTGTTTATTCAAAAAATATTTTATAAGCATCAGATGATATCCTTAACAATTTTCCCCAGAAAAAATATGCATATATAGAGAATTTTGAAGACCATTTCTGAAGCACATAAAACCTTCAAAGTAGAACCTTAGACTTTTACCCATGACTTACAATCTTTTAAAATAACTCATATTCTTAAAAAGCTTTGTACTTCCTCATATTTTTTTTGTCTCTTTCTCCTTAAATGGGAAACCCTATATGAATAAGAATTCACATTTCAGAATAGTTTCCAAATATCAGGGAAAAGTAAGCACACTACATAAGAGCACTTTAATCAATAATTTATCCCTTCTTATCATCTAACACATAAGGGGGGATATGGATACAATCTCATTTCCCTAAATAATACCTAATTATTTTCAAACATGTAGGATTGAAAACAGTCATAGTGACTGAATTTTGTATTAACCAATTTAAAATAAATATTAAAATAAGTTTTTAAGAAATGAAGATAACATTATGCTTATTTATAATAAGATAGTTTGATCTAAATTTAATAAAACTTGCATCTTATACTATTTTCATCTACTCATTTGAATGAATTCATGGGAAAGCAAATTAAATTATATTGACTTAGGACTTTAAATATACATATGTACTTGTGGTAAAGTGAATCAGAACACAGAGAAAGAAGAACAACAATGAATGAATGATGTTGTTGCAGAAGAAAAATATATGAAAAGTGAGGGAGGTATCTTCAAACGTGGAACAGATCCCAGGACCATCATGATGATCATCTCTTACACTTATCCCATCTAAGACATCAAAGTTTGGTCTTCAGGGACTGGGGATACAAACAGTGATAGACTGCTTGCCTAGCATGCACAATATTCTGGGCTCCATCCCCAATACCACACACACACAAAAAATAGAACCCAGCCATCTAATGTTTTAGTATCTAGGCAAATATGCAATGTAAGCTGAAGGAAGAATAATTCATAAGTGATAGAACTGTTTTTACTCAACCTTTAGTGGGTTAAATGTGGTATATTTAATAGACAAACTAGACCTTAACAGTCCAGGAGACTACAAAGCATGCTTCAAAGCAGAAGCCCAAATGTAGGCCAACTAGATGTACAAATGGTAAGAGCAGTGGTAGACATGTCCAGGCACAGTGGAAGTCTACTATAAATTAAGACCAAGTTCATCTGTGAGAGGATATGCAATACTGTGATGGTTGTCAAAGATCCCAGAGTGAAATGCATACCAAATTTGGTGCCATACCAGGTGGGGGCTGCCACAGTAGCAAAAATGAGAGGAGATTCCAAACACAGAGGATAGTCAGAAAAAACTCACACATAACAGTTGAATGGCCCCACATCTATAAATTGACTAGATATTAAGGGAGAAAAGTTGTCTTTATTGTAAAGCCAGCTTCAAACATCTGTACAAAAACATGGTGTACATCAAACCATGAGAAAATACATGAGGGCACATACAAGCTACATTGACTAATTCACCTAATATC
The DNA here is from genome assembly GCF_902686445.1 of Sciurus carolinensis. Classification (NCBI taxonomy): domain Eukaryota; kingdom Metazoa; phylum Chordata; class Mammalia; order Rodentia; family Sciuridae; genus Sciurus; species Sciurus carolinensis. Next base: position 1,227,367 of record NW_025920153.1, read on the forward strand.
AGCTCTTGTGCATAACTTCTCCACAATCCCAGCTTGAAAATTAAGTCAATCCACATTATTTATTAATTGACTAAATTAGCCAAATGTATGGAGAATGTCAGGTTCAACCAGTAAGTGCAGGACATGCTGCTGAATTAAAGGATATGATGGTTAGCTGTAGAACAAAAGTTAGTGCAGAGAAGCATGCATTTAAATATGTAATGACATAATGTACATAACACTGAATATATTTTTCATAGTGTATTCAGTAGAATTGAAAACTATTGGATATGTGTTTACAAATTGTGAACATAGGTTGCATTATGAAGGATGGTTAGGTAAAAGAATAGTAGCTATGTATTCACAAAATGACCTATATTAAAGTAGACCAACTAAATGAAGATATGCTTTCAAGGTAAATTCATGTGTTGTGTAGTTAATGTCAAACTACATATTTCTTTAACTGCTATATGACCATAAAAATTGTACTGTTGAAAGTGAAAAAGGAGTGGGTGAATAGCTCATCCTGTAGAGCACGTACCGAGCGTGTGCACGTATTAGTGTTCAAATCCCCAGCACCTGGGAGAAGAACAAATAGTGAAAAGTGAAAAGGAATCCTATGATTTTGACTTGCTGAGGAAAAATTTAGGAATGTGGGTAGCCAAAATCTAGCTCAATTTTATTGTCTGTATTTGTAAAAAAAGGCCTACCTTCAAAGGATGAAATTTTCCCATTTTAAACAAATAGAAGGAGGCAGAGTTAGAAAATTATAAATGTGTGCCTTCATATTTATATAATTAACAAATAATATTATATGAAATATATAAATGTATTTTTACCTGAAAATGTTAAATTTTTATTTTATTATATTTAAGAAATTCACCCTGAAACTTTCAAATGTTGTTTTTAATATGCAGAAATTTTGTTTCATTCTGATGGAAGCAAACACTAAAAGATGTAAGTATCAAGGCTGACCGCATGAGTGGAGGGTCTTTTCTTATTGTAGGTGTACTGCTCTACGTCAATGTTTTATTTATATCAATTTATAAATCAGAACGGTATGAGACAGATTTCTGCTATTATATCAGTTGATATATTTGAATCATTTATTATATAGAAAACATTATGAATAAATGTATTACTTAAATTTATTTCATGAATTATCTTAAATAGAGGTTGCTTATGAGAGGATTTTAATATGAGCTCGGTACCTTACATACAATGATCAAGGATGAAACAGGTAATAATCCTCACTTAGTTTCAACCTTCCTGTATTATTTTAGAGAATTTAAATAGAAAAAATTAAGACTGGTTTTTCATCACTTCCATGTAATGGATACTGAATGAGCAGTGGCTGATGGATTATCAAGCATCTGTAACCACGGACACTTTGCCAATATTTTCTCTTCACCCTCGATTTTGTTTCACCTGCAGTTTCAACATTTATTCATGTACTTTTATATTGAATTTTTAAATTCCCTTTTCTTGAATCAGCTCAAGTAGTACAAAAACTATTTACCCACCCAGTTTCCAAATGAATTCTATTAAATATCTAGTCCATATTATTCACTCTAAGACATGTGGAAATATGCATGTATGTAGGTATATGTATACACCTGTGTAAATTTATACCTGCATACAATTTTAAAAATGAAAACTGCTGTTGTACGGATATTGACAAAATCCTTGACAGCATTGTGTATTCTTTTTAAATGATATTATCATTAATCTTTGTTGGGCTGTGTGGGTAATTATACATTTGCGTGTTTTGTGTCTAAGGATATATTTGTACTCATCCATTCATCATAAACTTAAATTTGTCCCCAAACTATTATGATATTATAAAAATGGTAAGCATTATTACATATATCTTGTGCACCTACCTGCACTTGTGTTGTTTGGGTAAACAAAATTCTTAATTCGATGGTGTCAAAAATCAGATCTTACATATAATGATCTTTCTGTCTATGATCCATGGTCAAAATTTAAGGAATCTTTTCATGAAGAAGTTCCTGCACATGTCTTACCATCTTTTCTCCTAACTAGTCTGTTTCCACTCATGCTGCAGATCCTATCTCAAGTAGTACTTCATGATGTTCTTATTTAATTCTTCTACATTATTTTCTTATAAAACCCCATATCCATCCTCCATCTTTCTTGAGCTTGTCAGAGAAACACACACACACACACACACACACACACACACCCTACATATATGTATGTATACTTTTAAAGTTTATTTTCTATCTCCTTTACATACTGTACCTTGTTAGCAATAAAAATTTATTTTCACTTGTAATAACACTGTAAATTCAAATGAATGTCCATCACAAAGTAGGTGATTAAGAACTATTTTTGTCAATGAAAATAATTAACAAATGACTTTAATGAGTTTTAAAATCATATAATATATGAATTTTCATTACTTTGAATTTTTTGATTGTGAGGAATTCATATTTCCAATATGTATGCAAGTTTTCTTCATTTTTCATAAGTTATAGAATTTGACTTATCAAAGTTTTTATGTGTATCTTTTTGCTGTTGTGACACGTTACTACAAATTTATTTCTTAAACATCAAAAATGCATTATCTTATGGTTCTGAAGGTTGAATTCTGAAGAGACTACAGGATGGAAACCAGGCTTTCAGCATGGTTGTATATCTCTGGAAGACTCCAGAGAAACCTATTTCGTTGCTTAGTCCAATTCTAGAGGTCACTTTGGTCCTTGACTTATGACCCCTTCTTCAGCCTTGAATAGCCACGAGGTTAAATTGTGTGTTTGATGTATTCTGATATTCTGACATTGCCCTCCTTGCCTCTTTCTTACTAAGAGCCTTATAATGTGATTACATTATATCTTTCCTATATTCCAAAATAAAGAACCCATCTCAAGATTCTTAATTACATCCATAAATGTAACATTGGATCTTGTAACAGGTATTCACAGGCTTCAGAGATTAAGGTATAGGCATCTGTCAGGGTTAGTATATTCTCTACAAACAGTATAATACATGTCTGCCTCTGTGTGTGTGTGTGTGTGGTGTGGGGGTGCGTGTATGCTTGTGAATGAACATGTGCAGATTTTCTTTATAGTCACTACTTGTGTGAATAAATATTTGACAATTTTTATTACTGAAATTTTTATTGCAGTTAGTGTTCAAGATAGATGAAATCTAGGATACTTAAATTCTATATTTTATGAATAGTCTCCTCTATTATTTAAGCTGATCTTGAAAAATTTGAGTAAGTATGAATTCCCATTGCTGTGTCCCTGCACAGTGAGGGATCAGATACCACAAGGAGGTATGAGCCCACTGAGAAATTAAAAGTCTGAAATAATTTTAATAGAAAATAAAATTAAAAAAGACACAGGGAACTTGTTTCAACCTAGGGGCCAGGTGGGGGGATTGGACTTGATAGGTGCAATCTCTAAGAAGAGTGAGTTCCCATGCTTTATTTATAGACTGTGGGGAAGTTTGTCCACTGGAGTCTTATCACTTGAGCAGTAACTCTCCCTTCTCCCAGGCAGCTTGTAGCCTCAGAGCTGCTTGGGTACACTGAATCTCTTTCCACCTGGGGCTGTCTGAAACAATAAATTCCAGGCATCACAGAATTCTCTTTCAGCAGGACATTACCAGGACAATGGAAGAGTCTCAGGTCTGTGAGATAGCTCCCAGTGTTCACCAAGGGGCACACCTCCACTTAGAGATGGCTGAGACAAGCCCACCTTCATCAGCAGCTCTCAGCACACTCCACATACAAATGATCCTTTATTCACATGATTCTTGTTATTCACTGAATCAATTGACATTTTTTAAAATTAAATTGAAGTGTTTGCTTAATCTCTTATTTTGCTTTTATCTAAAGCACCCTGTCCTTGTTTATGATTGTGAACATCTCCCAAATTTCTGAAATATAAATTAGGTATAGTCTTTTTACTTTATCCTTTTCTACTATCCTAAAAGTGATTAATTTGTTGATAATAACTCCACATTCTGTCTTCATTTGCCTCATATATATGTGTGTTAATTCACTGTCCATTCATATAAATAATAGGTGATCAGTAATGATTAGTAGTACTGATGATTTGTAGAGAAAACTATTGGGTTTCCTTATAAAGGATTTTGTCATGAAATGTCACTACTATGGCTAAAAACCTGCTTGACATACACAAATCAGCTATGCTTAAGTCTGGTGAATTATAGATCACTTGAGAAGAAGTGAAGTCGCCACCATACCAGTTTACCTTTCTTTCTAGCTTTAACATCTTTCTACATTGGAAATCAAAGACAAATAATTCATTTTATTTAGGAGTTGATATTTCTAGCTATCCTAAGGTAGGAGAAAAAGCATGATAGAACTCTTTTGCTTACAATACAGGGAATTATCTAGTTAGTGTTATGGGGCACAACTTAAAGAACAGACCGACTCACCACTGAGAAGCCAAATTTGAGAATCTTTATTAAGCTGGCTGACTGACGGTCTCACACAATGCCCCAAAAATGGCTATTGGGAGAACAGCCCCAACCACAGGGTTGTAGGGGTTCTTATACCAAAAATCACATTAATCATAAGTGTCTAGTTGTTATGATTTGAAATACAAAATAACAATCTTGAGATCATCAACAGAGAAAGAAGTAGGTCCAAATGACCCTTATCTAGATACAAACTAAAGAATGGTTAGTAACATCCACACAATCACCAGTCACATGTACATTGTTTAAGAGCATAGGAATCAAATGAGAGCAATTCCTTACTACATAGGAGTTGCCATTGTATATTATTAAACATGTCACACCAAGTAACTGATGATGGGCACAGAGGCTTTGCTCCTACCTTAAGGATAGTTAGAAATATCAACTCCCTAAATAAAATGGATCATTTGTCTATGATTTCCCATGGGAGAAGCTTATTTCCTACATAACATGGAGTCTCAGAGCAAAATGGAGTCTGTTTAGCCATTTCCCTTAGAGTCTGGCCTATAAATTCTCATGGAGTCAGATTTGTCAGCCCATCACATTAGTCACCCCTTACAACACCAAATGGTTGCTGCTGACTAATGATTTCTGGAAGTTTTCTTGTCAGTATTCATTTCTACAGTAACCCTTTTATGTCCAGATACTGATTTGTATGACTGTCTTCAGTTTTGTTGTTGAGTTGAACAAAAGAGCTCTTTATTTTTGTAAATTATTCAATGTGACATGTTGGTTTTTCTAATTATTTAGTGTGTCCACATATTAAAGTCTCATATTCCAAGAATTTTTTTAGTAAAGTTCAGAGAAAAGGGACACTTAACCTCATACTTCCTATCAGGTAGTTGTTGGATGTTAGGAGTTTCTAGGTGTACAATGAAACACAGATGAAGAACTTATGGTAATTGATACAAGATAACCAGTGGAGGGTGACAAGACTAGATTAAAAATAAGCCTTGAAATAATGCTACAAGGTAATAAACACAAGATGATATGTTTACAAAATACATGAAATGATATTAAGCAAGGCTGAAGATTTGGGACTGTATTACAGTAACAGTGCTTATATTGTTACTGAACAGTCTATATGATTTAAACACACAAGGAATGAGTGGAATTACCAGAAAAAAATTGCTTCAAAATAAATGTCCTTGTTAAAAAGCTAATATAATGCAATGCATGTTATGGCATATAAGATATGTTTAAAAAATAGTCTGAAACTTTTTCATGATTAATATATATTTGTAACAAATAGAATAAAATATTAACTGAACAGAAGAAAGAGAGGTTTACCAATTAGCCTCTGATACTCTTACTGTACTCTTCAGTATTCTTCTTCACAATGTCGTATTTTTTTTAAGAAGACAAAATGTGTCAAAGTGATGCTGTATTGCACCTAACACATTTTAATTTCAGCTCCAAAGAGCATAGACACTATGGTCTTTTAAAAGTCATTCAGCCCTATGATAATAAGAGTGGAAGCTGATTAATTTTTTGTAGTCAAACTCTAATTGTCTGACACCTCAGAGTTCCCCTCTTCTTCAATTTAAAACACTGCACACTGCAAAGCATAACTATAATCTCTTTTTCCAATGTGCATTAAAACAGCCTGAACTTCTGGAGAGCACAAGAAGTGCTACTTGCCCTTGTGTGAACTACAATAAATATTCACCAACAAATTAAAGTAAAAAAATAAGAGGCTAACAAATGGTTTTGCTTTTTACAAGTTCACGATAAATCATGATGCTAAACAAACATGTTTATTTTACTTTTTCTCTTCTTCCCATTCTATCTCCATTTTGCCCTACATTTACATTATCTTTTAAGACTTAATTTTTTCCATTCACTTTGCATTAGTAGTTCCCCTATATGCACATATGTATGCATTTTTAAAATACAATTATTTTCTCTATTTTTAAATCAATATGCATTTTTCTTAATCATATTTCAATGAACTTGCATGTAGGTATTTTCACATATTTTAAACAGCTTTATTGGATACAACTGCATACATTTAAAATGTACAATTTGATGAATTTTGAATATTTATATGCCCAAGAAACTATTGTAACATCATGATCAATATACTTAATCATTCCCAAATGTTTCCATGGATTTCTTTATAATGCTTCCACTCCTCTCTTCTATGACAAGCACCCTTACTTTAATTCCAGGTAACTAAAATATCAGTTTCCTAGAAGTTCAAAATATTCATTGGCATTTTCTATTTCTAGTATTTCATGTAAATGATATCATATTATACTCTTGAATTGTTTCACCTGCATTATTTTTTTAAATTCATCCAAGCAGTGATGTTATTAGTTCCTTCCTTTTATTATTGAATAATAGGTATATTATAGATCTGTGACAGTTTTCCATATATTCACTCATTGATCTCATTAATGAATATTTGATTTGCATACATGATAGCTGGTGCAAGAAAAGTTCTTATGATCATTTATAAAAGTTGTTTTATAGGCATATACCTCCATTTACCTTAGGTGAATACCTATAAGTGGAATGGCTAGACCTATGGAAGTCATACACTTAATTTCTTAAGAAACCAACATTTTTCAAGATAGTTATGTCATTTTACACCTCCATCATCAGTGTAGCAGAACTCTAATTCCTCCTTATTATTGACAATATTTAAAACAGGAAGTCTCTTCAAAGTTTGTCCTTCTGATATTAAAATTTTTAATATTTATTTTTGTAACAACAAAGGGTGATATATATCTTCTCATGTGCTTATTGACTCTGCATACCTTTGGTAAATGATTTGTGATTATCTTTTACTCAGTTTTTCTTCAATTGGTTTATTTTGAGAAGTTTGAGTACAAGTCTTTAATCATAAATATGATATGTAAATATTTCTCACCACACAAACTTGGCTCTTGATTCTTTTATATATCTTCTTTTAAAATTATTACTTTATTGGTGCATTTTTTATACATGTGAGAGTTATTACTCCATTTTTATATGTAGATATCTTTCTAAGAGCACATGTTTTGTTTTAGAAGAGTGTAGTTTCAATTTGTTCTTATGGACCTTGCTTTTGGTATCATATCTTAAAATAAGTTGGTATAATGCAGGGCATACAGATTTTCTCCCATGTCTTATTCTGAAGGTTTATTATCATAGATTTAACTTTTCATATGTGAGTCATTTTGAATTATTTTTGTACATGGCAGAAAATATATTTACATGTATAAGTCTTTGTTTATTTTTGCAAATGGATTTTAATTATTAAAGCTACTCAATTACCTTTATACATTTTTGTCAAAAATCAATTGTCCATGTATGTATGGCAATATTTCTGTGCTCTTCATTCTGATCTTCATCCACTGATCTGTTAGTTTTTATGCCAATCCCACATACTCTTGATTGCTCTTCCATTGCAGTGTATCTTAAAATAGTGTTAGTTCTCTTGTTTTGTTCATCTTTACATTTCTTGAATAATCTGGATCATTTGCATTTCAATATGAATTTAAGGTTAAGAGTGTGATTAATTCTATTTAATGAATTAATGAGTAAAGATTAACTCTATATAATATGTATCTAATATGTAAGGCACATGCAAAGTATAAAATAAAATGTAAACAAAGAAGAATATTTATTTCAAGTAATTTCTTAAAAATCTGAAAGTATTTCAAATTACTTGCAATTTAATTGACATAACCAATGTATTGAATGGTCCTTTGTATCTGAAAGGTATATGCATTTTCAATAAATATAGATTTTGTCTTTTAGAGAATTTCATTCTTAGAACAGAAAAGAATGATCAAATTCATTTCCCTCATATACCCTAGAGAACTCAAGAATGAGCACATGATTATATTTACAGTGGGCAATATTAAGATTAATGTAACAGGTGGGCATTGGCCTGTGTATTTACATTATGTTCATCTGACCCTCCAATCTTCATTTATTAAAACAGACTTTACTACAGAATTAAATGGACAAGTTATTATTAGTAGCAGAATTTTGCAATAAAATATGTCACTTTGTACCATAGATCCACGATGGACATCTAATGTGCTTTCATCTTCTGTAAGAATATGACATTTCTCCATCTTCCATATCACCATGTTAATAAAATTACTTATCTTAAATACTCAATATTCTTTATATACTCTATTTCCCTCTGAATTTGGCTAAATCATTTTATCAAGAGTCTTAATGTCCATATTTGAAAATGCTATCATTAGTTACTTGGTATGCATTAGCATCCAAAATGTTACACTGTGTAGTATCTTTTATATTTTTGGAATAAAGGGATATGAAAGATTTGACAGATTTTTAACTACTATGACTATTAAAAACCTAGAAATTTTGGTTCAGAAGTAATGCAGGAATGAGTGAACCAGGGGAAAATGACACTGTCAAGGTGAATGAGAGAAGCAGTTACCCATGAAATATTCACTTTCTATTTCATATTTTCCATGCAAGCAAATATAAAACAGTTCTATGTAGTCTTCTGCATTAGGAACAAAATTTCTAACCTAAGATGTAGCAAAATTATTCATCAGAGAAAGACTGATTAAACTCTTCTGTCCAGGGGATTAAGTTGTCACACACATGGGCCAATGGCTTGTTAAATTTCAAATCCTTCTTTCATTCTTTTGTGGTTTATTAACTTCTTAAAAGGCCATTGCTTTTTTACAGACTATTTGAAGGTTCCTTTGAGAAAAGATGCTGTAAAAGTAAGCAATCCCTTTAATAGTACCTAGTTATGCTACTAACATTCGTAGAGGAAAGATAATGTCATTCACTTCAGCTACCAAACTGTTAATCATTTTCAGACAGTAAGTAAGTAGAATAAGAATAAGAAATTAGCATAAGTACAATATCTCCATCTCTAGATCACATTTCTGTTAACATGAGAAAAAATTAGCAAAGTTCTTTTGTGATATAAATCTTACAGTCAAGGATGTGAACAAAAGAAGACTGATAAAATTGTATAATAAAAAATAATACACATAGAATAAGTGTAGGTGTGATTACTAAACTACCATATTTTTCAATTTTTAAATCGATAATAATTCAAAATATAAAAAGTTTTATGTTTCTGAACAACTCTTCTGTTCTTTAACTGTTCTTATGTTTCAACTATTAAAATTTCAGTTCCTTTGAGAAATAAGCAAGGGCAATCAAAGCTGTCTTTGAAACTTTGGTTTCTTTTATATGGAAAAAAAATGAATTAAACATATTGGAACTTTTTTAAAATTCATCTTCTGACTATTAGAACTTTGTCCCTTAAATCAAGGAGATTTTTAATAAATACCAATAATCAATACTAAACAACCTGTTAATCCAGAGACCTCAGTATAATTTCATAGTTAAATATAACACATTAATTTATACCATTTAGAATAAAGCTTTTGTCTAAGTGAGAATATTTATTTGATCATTATTTCCATAAATTATATTGTAAGAATTTTTCTGAAATTCCAAATTCCCATAGGTACTTCACAATATTACATATATATCTTTTTGTTTTTATGTGAGCAAATGTCTACTTGAAACATACAATTGAATATTTTGATAAGGAAATATAGAGTAACTTTATCAATAAAATTCCAGTGACTCTATGTTAAATTATTGGAATATTGCTTTAACTGGAAATGGTTTTGTTAGTTTGTTTTCCTTTCCAAAAAAAAAATAATAATTCCATTAAAACTACAGGGATATTGCATTTCAATAAAAATGTTTGGCATTGGTTAGAAAACCAAGTTTGTATGATTTTCAACATGACATGACATACACAATCTTTTCAGATCAACCATCAGTATAAAAGTAAAGGGAGATAGAATCACATGACCTCTTAATGATGAGTAAGTAACTCACACTGTCAATAGGATATATTAAAAGAAATATTTCATGCAGAAAAAATCTGGTGAATTTTAAGCATCTAAATAAAACCTTAATTTTCAAGCAGTCCAATATGAATAATAGGGAATCAGAATGTAAGCACTAATAGAGATTTTGTTATATTTCAATACAATGATTCAAATTAGAGCACCAGTAGCATTTTCTGCAAATGGGAATGCATTGTAAAAGTAATATTCATTTCTCTTCAGAAAAAATTACTTCTATAAAACAGTGCTCTTAAAAATCAAGTCTGCATTGGTAGAAATGAAAACAAATGTATATATGTGCCCATGTGCTTGAGGAAATATGTAACTTTCAAGAAATAGTTTTTGTAATACCATGCAGGTGTCATTTTATATGTTATTATCCCTAAATAATATTAGTTAATTAAATATTGTTTCCATTATTTTTCTATTTCTTTAGCTTCATATTTTGAGAAAATTATAGATTCACATTCTTATGTATTGGATCTGGAATGTCTGCCAAGACTCATGGATTTAAAGTTTCCAGTTCAGTCTTGTTCAGGGGCTTCTGGAAATGATAGGATAATGAGGACTCTAACCTCATCAGTGGAGTCATCCATGAGGGATTCATAGCTGACGGACTATTGTGTGATGGCAGACATTGTGGAAGGTGGGACCTGATTAAAGGGAGTGGACCACTGGGGTTGTACCATGGGATTGCACCCTGAAGTTGCACCCTGGGGACTGCATCCTGTCCCAAGTCTATTTCTCTCCAACCCCTCTTTCTGTCCTGGTCTCTCCCTCTCCCCCTGCTTCCTGGTTGACCATGATGTAAGCAGCTGTCTCTGCCACACACTTTCACCATGATGTCCTGTTCCACTATAGGTCCAGAAAAAAATATAAGCAGACCAGGATGGAAATCTTGAAAATTGTGAATCTGAATAATTCTTTCATGCTTTAAGTTGTTTTTCTTAGGTATTTTATCCCATCAGTGGAAAGTTTACTAACAGATATGCACTTAGGAGAAATAATACAGAGAGATTGCTCCATTCTTCATTTCTCCCAAAGTGAAAGCAACTTTCTTAACTATGTTATAGATCACACAGATATTAGTATATAAAAGTCCTTTGATCTTATTCAGGTCCACTAGTTTACATATACCAATCATGAATAAAAATCTGTGTGTATGCACACATGCTGTGTGTTTGTTTATTTCTATGCTACCTCATCATATTACATTCCTGTAACCACCACATGAATAGACACAGAGAGAGTTTCATCACAAGGATTCTAAAACCTACCCTCTTACAAAATTTTTAGTATAAAATACAGTCAATAACTTCAATCCTTATGCCCTACATTAAATCTCTGACTTACTCATCTGACTTAACTTCAAATCTGTACCCTTTGACCTACACATTTTTGATTGAACATGTTTTCAATACTCAGGTATTGTATAACTAGAAGTAAAATTTATGGGGCTTATGGGAACTGTATATTTTTGAAGAAATGCCAAATTGCTTACTAGAGTGCTTCCAACTTGTATATTTCCACTAGCAATCTAGGAGGACTCCAGTTTCTCCATTTCCTTTTGGGCAATGATAATTAACATTATTTTTTTATGCATCTTTTCTTCTGCTTATTTTAAAAGATAGATGCTAATTATTCTTTAAATATTTGGTAGAAATCACCATCGACGCCATTTGGCCTGTGTTTTTGTTGGGAGGTTTCTGATGACTGATTCAATCTCTTGTTAGACATACTTATATATCTATTTCTATTTGAGTCAATTTTGATAGTTTTAATATTTCTCAATAAATTTTTCCATTTTATTAACTTTTCTGGTTAGTATATATTTTCATAGTATTTTTAATAAGCTGTTCCTGTGAAATAAGTGATAGTGAACCTGCTTTCATTTCTAAATTTAACAATTTTATTCTTCCCTATGGCCCACCCTATCTTGGTCATGAAAGATAAAACTTTGTCAACCTTGTGAATTGTTTCATTGAAACAACTTTTACTTATCTTTAATGACAACAAAATTATATACATTCATCATGGACAATATGATAATTTGATATACATTATAGATAATCAATCATGCTGATTAACAAGTATCACCTCATACTTAACACCTTTTATGTTGAGAACACTTAAAATCTAGTGTGAGCAATTTTTCAAAATCAAATACATGATTATTATCTATACTTACTATGCTATAAAATATATCTCTTGAACTTATTACTTGTAACTTCAATATTATATCCTTTGATGACATCTTTCCAATTCTACCTCCCTGCTCTATTTTCTGTTTGATGAGTTCAATTTTGCTAGACTCCACAAATAAGTGAGATTATGTGATATTTGTCTTTTCATGCCTGCTTTCTTCACTTAACATAATGTCCTCCCAGTTTATTGCATTGTCACAAATGATAGATTTCCATTTTTAAGACTGAATAATCTTTTGTGCATACATGCCACATTTTTTTATCCCTTAATCCGTTATATAACTTACATTGATTTTATATCTTGGTTATTGTGAATAATGCTGTAAGAAAGATGAACATGCAGCTAATTCTTTGACTTAATAATTCTATTTTCTTCAGATATATAACCATTAATGGGATTGCTGAATGAGAAGTTGTTCTATTATTTAACCTTTTGAGGAAAAACCATACTACTAAATTACATTTCAATCAATAATACAGGATTTTTCTTTTCTGCACTTCTTAGCTAAAACTTATCTTTCATCTATTTGATGAATGATCACTATAAACAGATACCAGGTTATATCACACATCAAATATTTGTTCAACAGAGGTAAGACTGATATAATGTAATGTATGTAATATTTCATTGAAAACAGATTTAAAAAAATAAATCATTGAAACAGAGAATAGAAATTATCTATCCTGAAGATTAATCTTTGAATAATTGAAAAGACTGTGTATTCTAAGACTATGAATGGAAAATTCCATATAGACGTGTAATGTAGATTTGTATTTCAAGACCACTGTTTATGTACTGATTCTTTTACATGATATTTCCATTTTGGAAATTGCTATTAAATTATCTTAATGTATTGCAGCCTGGTATCATGAAATGAAATATATTTTCTTTCCACTATTAAGTTTATATATGACAAATATTATTAGAAATTTGTTGATATAATTTCTTAATCTATATTTAAAATGAAAATATTTAACATTTATGCCTTTTTTCATTATTCTGATCTTAAGTATGTCAGTAAAGGAAAGGAATCAAAATCATTGTTGCATCAAAACTTGTATCAAGTTCTCAGTCAGCAAAATAGTAAGAGAAGTAAACAGTTTAGTTTCCAACAGGTTCACATAACAGTACATAAAATTTTTAGTACCTCATGACCTTTACAATTCAGGTTCCTCTTGTATTTTCATGTTAAAAAGACTATGTAAAGGCCATGGCCATGGATGAAAACAAAAAGAAGTGAAAAAACACACATGTTAAACACTATTAGTTGTATGGATATACTTGACATTTTTCAGTAATGAGGTGTTGACAATGACATTTTTCAGTAATGAGGTGTTGACATGCATGCTTTCTTTACACACACTTAAAAAATAAAAATGAAAATATACCAAACCAGATTATTTAGGTGGGAACTTAAATTATTGAGCAAATGTCTTGAGGAATGATTGCCAATATGGGGCTCTGATATCTACTTAAAAAAGAAGGCATGAATACCTCACACTCTAGGAGACATCTGCCACTAGTAATTTAATAGCTCTTCCTAGATGAAACATTCTTTATCTTGAAACTAATCATCTTCCTAGATGAAACATTCTTTATCTTGAAACTAATGGCTACATTTTTTTTAGTTAAAATCATTAGACTCTAAGGAAACACTGAATTCATATTTACTGGAAATATATAGGCACCATATCAGCAAAATTTATAGGCCTGGATTTATTCACAGTCATACAAATAACTTCACTAGATAAGAAATTGAAATAATAATTTCATATAATTTTGTTGCTACATATTGACCATTTCCAGCAGCTTGATCTTTCTTGAGCATCCTTCTAAGGCAGATCTAGTGTGACACTTCTTTCAGCTTTTCTTTGTCCAAAAAAGTTTTATATCTTTTTTTTTAATTTTTCAAAGGAGAGCATAGTTGGAGATAGTTGTTGGTTGGAATATCTTGTTATTTTTTTCTTACAAATTTTGAATATCTCATCCTACTCTCTCCTGGTTTGTAAGGCCTCTACTTGAAAGATAAGATTGTCCTATAGATGTTCCATTGTATGTAATAAGTCACCTTTATTTGTCAACTTTAGAACTCTGCTATAATTTTTAAATGTGTCTTGGTGTGATTCTTTTGGAATTTCCCTATATAACTTCACTTGAGCTTTCTAATGATGAATTCCATTTCCCCTTGAACTGAAGTATTCTGCCCTTGTTTCTTTGAATATGTTTTCTATCCCATTCTCTCCTCTCTCCTGGTGATCAATATTGTATTTATTCTTCCATTTGATGACTTTTTTTAAAGCCCTTAAAATATTCATTCTCACTGAAATTTCTTTCTAGTGGAAGTACTTGGGAATTAAATAGACCAAATTATGTGCATGTATGAATATGTAACAATGAAGCCCACTATTATGTGTAAGTAGAATGCACTAATTAAAAATACTTAAAATGCATCTATAAAGATTCTTTTGCCTTAGATTTAATATTTTCAGTTACCTGTCTTTACATAACTAATTGCTCCTTTTGCTTGACCTACTTATGTAACTTCTTTGTTGACTTTTTTAGTTGAGTCATTTATTTTTCAGTTCTATGAATTGTTTCATACTCTAACTTTTCTCTTTGTTAAAAGTCTCATTTAATTCTTGCATTACTCTTAACTTGATGAGCATTTTTTGACTGTTCATTGAATTTGGTGAAATTATGTCACATATCTCCATATAATTATTGTTAACTGCTAGAGATTTATCTTAGTTTATTTAGAATAATTTACCTGTATCTTTTTCAATTGACCTTTTGTGGCTGATTCTGCACATAAGACAACCATCTCCCTAGTCTAGTTAGGCTGGTCTCATGTAAAAGATGTTCTTCCCAATGAATACAGCCAGGAGTGTTAAGTCCCTCTCAGCTCTTTAGGTTTATCCAAACCTCTGTCTTTGTCTTAGTAGCCCCTGAGGTTTTAGAATATACCACATGGTGCCTTCAAAGTGGTGAGTGAAAAGACATTTCCTTGAAATGCAGCTGTAAAGTCTTGGGTATTAGAAGTGTATTCTGATTTCTTCTTTCCTTGTGAAGAATCTGAGAGCTAGAGTTGAACTCCCACCCATACTAAAATACATTGAAAAAGGTTTCAAAGCAGATGCCTGTGCTCTCATTCAAACTGCTCATTTTGACCAATGGAAATAGCTACTGAATAATTTAGTCTAAAAATCACTTTTTTTGTTATCTATAGTTTAGAAGACTCGGGAATCAAGAGTATAGAAACTCCCAGTGACAAGATATTAAAGTATCAGTCTCTTGGGTTTGAGCCATAAAATTTAGTGTTCAATTGTTGAAACTGCTTTCAGGAATACTCTGTAGACCTGCAATTCCTTCTGGGTCAAGCAAAAGAAGAAAGTGTATGAAATGATGCCCTACTGACTTGTTAGTAGATCTTCCATCCTGTTTCCAAAGAGAGAGATTTCATAGTTGAAATTATTTTTGAAAGAATGTATAGGGAGTGGTCACTGTCTTGTTCAGGCAATCCAAGATCTCCCATCCTCCTTTCAGGGGCACACCTCTGGTTTGCAGGTATCACTGAAGCCAGCTGGGAAAGAAGTCAGTGGGAGACCCCTTTCAGATGTGTACATGAAAAAGTTTCCCAGCCTTCTTCCAATGGGAGATTTCAATTCTCTGTCTTAAGAAACCAAGGAAAAAAGGTATATGACGTACCAAAACTCCCATTTAAATTTGAAGAGTCTTATTTATTATTTGCTCTGTGGTATTCTAGAGCAGAGCAGTTAAAGTCAGAAGCACATGAAGTTTCTGAGAAAGCTTGTGGTGAAACCCCTGCAGGGAAAAGTTGGATGTAAGATTGGTGCCATGGATTATAACTTTTGAGAATACATCATCACTCAAAAACTTCTCTTTATATTTTGTGATTTAGGAAAATCATCCAGTCCCAAGTCTCTGCCAATCCTCAAGCAAAATTTTTAAGAGTTAAAACTGTCCATAGGGATCATAAATGTCAGGTACATTAGATGGTAAAGGCCCCCATTTCTCAGAAACATGTTGAGAATTCAGTAGTTGCAAAATTTTAAGGCATTGCACCCAGGTCAGGATTTCTCTCATGAAAATATATATGATGACTTTCACATTAAGTAAATATTCAGTAATGCAAAACCATGTAACTTTTCATCTTTTAATATCAGTACTTTGAGTACATATGTAAAGTTAAATATTGTGTTCTTTATAATTGATACCTATCAGAAATGAAGGTAGCCATAAAGAACTCATGAGATGATTGATATTACTTATTTTGAAACCATGAAATATATCATCTACATATTTTTATAAAACCATTCAAAGGCAGCACTAAAAATTTAGCTAAATGTCAAAAATCATAGACTGATAAATTACTTATATAATATATACAATAGTCATGAATAAATTTAGATCTCAATATAGTTTGGAAATAAAAGTTTAGAATTTTATCTTTGCTTTAATAAAGTTTTCTATCTGATGGTGATGATTTTTTTAACCAACAACTAAGATCCTAAGGGAATTTCAACTTCCCACTTTAATCCCGAAGTAGTTCATATTTGTTGGTTAATATTTGAAGATCTACAATATGCTCATATCTCTTCATCTTCTGTGAAACAGATACATCTCTAAGTGGTGAACAATAATGACATCACTGCAAAAAAGAAAATGAAATTGTCATGTTTAATTGTTTCTGTTACCAAGAAAAGAGATTTAAGCATGTAAAATTGCATCATTTATACCTAGGTCAACTGCTGTGACTGGTATTTCCAAGTGCCCATCTCAGTATATAGAGCATAAGAGACAACCAAAGTTCCTGCTTGAAAGAATGATTGCATTAATTATTGAAGGGACAATTTTTTTCTCTTGAAACAATGAGTTAATAGTAAAGAAACAATCTGTCACTCTTGTTAAGAGAACACTAAAAATGTTTAATAACAAGGATGCAGAACATTAGACATGAAACAGTAAGCATTTTTAATCATATAACTTGCATTTGAATCTTCTTACTGCCATTAACTATTTTGTGTCTTGAGAAAATATCTTCATCATAGTTTCCATATTGAAAAATTAAAAAAAAAATTTCTTTTTCTTTTTTTTTTTTTGGTAGTGCTGGGGATTGAACCCAGGGCTTTGTGCTTGTGAGGTGAGCACTCTACTAACTGAGCTATATCCCCAGCCCCAAAAATAATTTTCTAATAAGGTGGTAGCTGCTGCCCTCTTCCTGGTTTGTACACAGACCTGAAACCACTTAGCACTCCATTAGATCCATTTTCTATCCTCTTCATAGAATAAAACTCTGCAAAAATATGATAATGAAACATGTTCACTAAAGAAAACTGTAAAGCATTTACTGTAATATTTAAATAGTTTTGAAGTTGCTGGCAGAAAGATGAATTCATCCAGCAAGTATTTTGTGTCCTTTAGTGCAGTGATTTTTCACCATACACCATATCAATTATTCCTAGCTGGCACCATGATGATTATTGACTTATATGTTCAACCATATGCAAGTGTTCATACCAATTTTAATTAAATAGAAATTGCATTGGTTCTTGAGTGCTTATTCCCAGTTAGTGGGCTTCTATGAATATTTTGTTTGTAACCTAAGCACAAGAAGGCAAATAGAATAACTTATGTTCAAAGGAAAATCACAGAAAAAGAATCTAATTCTTAAAAATTATTACTATACCAAAAATGATTGCCAATACAGAAGCAGAGAACATTTCAAAATGGACTTGGATGTTAATGACCAAAGGTGAGTATCAGGAGCCAAATAGACACCAGAAGCATTTTCCCTTCTTCTCTTTCTTTCTTCCTTGCTTTCCTTCCACACTTCCTTATCTTTTTACCATATTCCATTTCAGATAGTCTTTTAATTAGCATGCTTACTGACACATTTGTTTTGAATTTAATTTTTTAAAAATAGTGATTAATAGTCTTTATAAAATTGTAAAAAAGACACAATTCTCAATGAAAGATTTTTGTGATATATATCTAAAATAATTTATTTTGTGAGACTTAATAAATGAAAACCTGAAAAAATATTATGAACATATGCCTGAGTAACATCCTATGTCATACAATAATGGGTTCTGTGAGGTCATTCCTTATGGTGCTCTTGGCTAAAGGCATATTTATTATTAAACTCTAACTCATGGAGCATGGTTCTGTGATCTAGAGTAGTATGTTACTATAATGATGTGGCTTGAAAAAAGATCATAGGAATATCTATAAAAATTGTTCAAACATGCATTTCAATTATTTCCTACAAACAAAACTTCTGTGAGCTAATGTGTGATAATAGACTCAGGTATATTCTGACAAGGCCTGAGTGCTTGTACTTGGAGTTTTGAGGGTAATGTCAGGATTGTGAGCACACCAATATTCTGATATACTTTTGTAGCAATTAAGAACCTAACTAGCATTTTGTTTTAATTTGAGACTCAATCACATACTGCCTGTGCCATCACACATAATTGCCTTATCCTGTTATTTAATTTTCCATATGTAGATATCAAATGCACAATCAGAATAAAAATTCCTGCAGGGAAGTGCTGAAAATATATCCTATGCATTATGCTCATCCTTCATAACATTTGTTGCATGATTAAACCAACAAAGAAGTTACGTTCTAGTCAATTAACCAAAATCACTAAGACAAAAGAAGCAATGAAGGTGATATAAGTACCACACTATAAAAGTATTACACATCAGTATTAGAGCAGTTATAAAGACTACCTTAAGTGACTTAACTGCTATAGTTTGCTAAGAGCACTAGAGAGAGATGTGTCAGAAGACAAACTTCCTATACATCTGCCTAAGTGATTGTGATTATAGAAACTTGTAACTAGTTTGGCACTCCAGAAATCAAAACCATAGGTACTCTCTTCATCCACTTTGTTTACAAGTGGAGATAGTGAAAAAAAGACATTTTTAATTGCTAGACTTTCAATCCCAAGTAGGCAGCTCAGTTTTTGTTCCCATAAAGTGGGTCTCCACTCTGATTTATTTATTTGTTCCATTTTGATATTCTTTGTGTAATCCATATACAGCACTGGAAAAAAGTAAAGATCAGTCACATGAGAATAACAAAGTTGATGAATTCTGAGCTTGTGGTAATGAGGGAGTCAGTCATGGTCAAGTGTGTTTGGGTGAGACTGAAGGGCTAGGAGAGGGTGGGAATGCTTTATGTGGAAAGGGAAGGAGGTTTTAGATGTGCACTGATGGGAGGTTTTTGGCACAGGAAGTTGGAGGCTAATTAGAAGCAGAATATCTTATATGCTTAATTCTAAGTTGTAAACAGGAATAAAAATTGGGAAATTTGTTAGTTATTAATCAAGTCATGGTCACTTCTTTTCAGTTGTGACACAAATAATTGTTTAACCTTCCTGATTCTCACTAGACATAGCAATGTGACTTTTGCAAGTCTGGTTTATAACAGACTGCTTCCTGTTGCTTGTTGTCCATAAGGGCTTGCTTTCCTGGACAGTTTGTTGCATGTTAAATCTTTGTTTTTATAATTAGCTTGATAATTTACTGGATATTTAGTCTGACATACACACACACAACACACAACACAATAATAATTCAGAAAGTGGAATTAAGCCTCATGCCTGGGAAGAGAGCGGCAGCTCAAATCAGGAGTTGCTCAAGCTTCAGTCACTAATTCATACATCAGTCAAGATAATCAATTAAAAGACATAAAGCATCTGAGCACTGAGAGAACAGGGCATAAGAGGGAGAAATATACTGCAGCATTGACCCAGTGTTTTCTTCTAGCAGTTCCCATGCTTCTTATCCAATTCCTAAGTAATCCATTTTTTAATTTTTTTTATTTTTTTACGTTTACATAGGGTAATGATGTTTATTTTTTTTCCCCTCCCCCACCCCTCCCACCCCTCTTTTCCCTCTACACAGTCCTTCTTTCCTTCATTCATACCGCTCTCTTAGCCTAACTCTAAACCTAACCCTAAACCTAATGCTAGCCCCTCCCACCCCCCATTATATGTCCTCATCCGCTTATCAGCGAGATCATTCGTCCTTTAGTTTTTTGAGATTGGCTTATCTCACTTAGCATGATATTCTCCAATTTCGACCATTGCCTACAAATGCCATAATTTTATCATTCTTCATTGCGGAGTAATATTCCATTGTATAAATATGCCACAGTTTCTTTATCCATTCATCAACTGAAGGGCATCTAGGTTGGTTCCACAATCTGGCTATGGTGAATTGAGCAGCAATGAACATTGATGGGCTGTATCTCTGTAGTATGCTGATTTTAAGTCCTTTGGGTATAGGCCAAGGAGGGAATAGCTGGGTCAAATGGTGTTTCCATTCCAAGCTTTCTGAGGAATCTCCACACTGCTTTCCAGAGTGGCTGCACTAATTCCATTTTGAGTTCATTTTGTGTAAGGTAAGATAGGATCTAGTTTTCTTCTTCACATGAATAGAGTTTCTCAGCACCATTTTCTTAAAGGGCTGTCTTTTTGGTACCATATCTGTTGCTGAATATAAGATGACTCATCTATGTCAGTTTGTCTCTGTGTCTTCCACTCTGTTCCACTGGTTTTTGTTATTTTGATGAAAATACTGGGCTATTTTGTTACTACCCCTCTGTGGCATAATTTGAGATAAGGATGTCATGCTTCCAAAAACATCACTTTTATTGTTCACTGTTGCTTTGACTGTTCTGGATCTCTTGTTTTTTGTTGTAAGTTTTAACACTGTTTGTTCTAGGTTTGTGAAGAACATCCTTGGCATTTTGGGAAATGTTTGAATCTGTATATTGCCTTTGGTATCATGGTTATTTTAATTATTTATTTCTGCCTATCCAAGAAAATTAGAGGTTTTTCATCTTCATAGATCTTCAATTTCTTCTTTCAGTGTCCTATATTTTTATTTTAGAGGTTTTTTACCTCCCTTGTTAGATTTATTCCAAAGTATTATTTGTGTATGTGTGTATGTATTTTTGAGGTTATTGTTAATAGATTTTTTATTTCTCTCAGCAGATTCATTATTGGAGTATAGGAGATATTGACTTCCTAATTTTGATCTTGTATCATGCAAATTCCCTGAGTTTGTTTATCCTCTCAAGAATTCTGGTAGAATTTTTTTTAAGTCTTCTAAGTATAAGATTGTGTGAAGCAAAAGGAGCAATTTGAGTTTTCTTTTTCTGATTTTCATTTTCTTTCCTGATTCATCTGGCTAAAGTTTCCAGAAGTATATTGAATGTAAGTGGTGAAAATGAATATCCTTTTCTTGTCCTTGATTTCAGAGGCAATACTTTGAGTTGTTCTTGATCATGGTGTACCATCTTATTAATGTTTTTTTAATGCAGATTGCTAATAACTTATTAAAGATTATTACATCTACATTCATCAGGAATACTGCCTTGTAATTTTCTTTCCTTAAATTGTCTTTACCTGTTTTTGTGTCATGGAATGAATTTGGGAATGTTCCTTCAATTTGTAATTCATGTAACAGTTTGAAGAAAATTGGTATTAGTTCTGCTATTTTTTGCATAAAGACATTTTGATGAATTCCAAGTTTATGGGGAAGAATAATGCACCAATTTAAAAAGCAAACAATAGAAGGAAGACTGGTAGAGTAGATGAAGGTGTCAAGAAGAGGAGAGGAAAGAAAAAGGAAAATTCTGGGGACTGAAATAAGTAAATTATGTTATATTCATTGATGAATATGTCAACATTATCTCCACCATAGTCTAACTATAACACATTAATGAAAACATTTTTTGAAAAGGTAGAAAAAATAGTTAGCCATCTTTTTGAAAGGAAGTATTAGAATGAGATGTACAAAAAAAGGTAAAATCTGAGATTTTTGTGGTTGGTAATAGGCAGGAATCAAGAGCTATGCCTAAAAAAATTTACCAGAATATAGAAACGGATTTTTTCTTCAGCTCTTGACATCAAATAGAAGATTAGATTAACACACTGTGTATGTTCTTGAAGAGGCTACAGTCTCAATAATTTAAGACAAAAAATGTTTCTGTGAAGAAGTCACACCTAGCTTTTAGAGGGAAGGGATAATGTATCACACAGATATATGCAGACTATGAGGTGGACTTTGTTTGTGGATAGAAACTGTACATTGAATCCCAGGGCACCTTAACACTGAGCCACATCCCCAACTTTTTATATTTTATTTTGGAGCAGGGTCTATGATGCTAAAGCTGGCCTGAAACTTGGGATTATCCTGCCTCAGTCTCTCAATTTTCTGGGATTACAAGCATGTGCCATCATCTCTGGCTCAGCTCCAGACTGTTAAATGAATGTTGGTAAGCCCTGTAATGAACCTGGACAGAGGCAATATTTTTTTATTATTTCATGGGCATATTAAGATGGCTGTGCAATAAGTTTTTGTTGTTACAGTTGGTTTGGTTGGGTAGTTTTGCTTGTTTATTTTTTGGTTTGTCTCTACAAGCTGTAAACCAATATGGAAGAAAAATCTTACTGTCTCTAAAATGGGCAAAAGAAATGTAAAGTTCTGAAGAGGAATCAACATATCCTCTGTGCCTTCATTGTCATCTAAACTTGGATAATAATCCAGGATGTATTAGATCAGATGATGTAAAGTAGAGTCAAAAAGATGAACTGAAACTTTGAAGAAATATGTAAAGGACCATAAAAGGAGAATGGTGGTGAAGTTTTTATGGCAACAAAAATGTTTAAAGTGTACGTACTTTGCTCTATGTGTATAACTGCAATTGAAGTGCATAAATTGCAAAGAATTAAATTACATGAAATTTTTAAAAATCACATTTTTTAAA